>NW_027504895.1:0-365000 GCF_021521415.1 Bidens hawaiensis
TCCAATTCTTGCATCTTCAATTTTTACAAAATGTATCCTAATACATATTTTTCTAAAACAAAGAAAATGCAACTAATCTATTTATTACATACCAACTTATGAATAAATAAATTACACAAGCCTAAAATATGAATTATTACAACCATATTGAATAATAAATATAACCAACATACACATAACAACAATCAACACATCCAAGGTCTCGGTTTCGGTTATGACACATCCAAACATACCAAATGTTCTAAGCATGCAACCTAAGCAACCAATGCCTAAATACATCAAAAAAAGGCAGCCCCCCCCCCCCCAAAGGAGGCTACGGCTCAACCCCCCCCCCCCCCCAAAATTTTGCAATTTTGATATTTTCAACATCCAAATGTTAGTAATGGTTTCCTAAGATCTTTGCATGCATGTCAAGATCTTACAAAACCATGAGGGGTAAAATCCACCAAAATTTCGGACCCCTTTTCACCCATGAAAAAACCGAAATCTATGAACATGCAAGGAGCATAAGTCCTTGTAACCGGCTCTTGATGCCATTGTTGGGTTTTAAACAAGTTTATCAAAGTCAAGTTAACCATATTTAACTAGAAAACGCAACGGAAGCTTATATCTTAATACTTGTTAAAGAACATACCATTATGTTAAAACTAAAACCCAATGAACAAGGATCAATATTACAAGAACAATATGCTCACAAAATGTAAATGTACCTCCTTATACCTTATAGGAAGATGTAGGTTGTTGAAGGGGATGATGAATGAAAGGCAAGCCTCCAAAGAAGAAAACCTCAAGAGAGTGATACCCCAAGCCTTTTGCAACAACACCAAGTTATTTGCTAGGATTCTTGAACACCAAAACAAGCTCACCAAGCTCTCCCAAAATGCCAAGGTTGGCCGTGAGTTTTAGGAGAGGGAAGGAGAGAGTTTTTGATTCAAAACTTGAATTCAAAATGGAGAGAGGAGTGATGCTTTGCATGTGTTGTGATTGGAGATGTATAAAGGAGATGTCAACACAAAAGGACAAAATAATAAATGGACAAACCATCCACCCACATGGGGTGGCCGGTTTTGTTATTATTTTTTTTTTTTTTTTTTTTTTTTTTTGTTTTAACATTTAAATATCTCCATCTCTTATTTTATAAAACTCATTTTTATAAAATGCACATACATTTATGTAATTATTTAACCAATTAAATAATTAATTTATATAAACAAATTATCCAGATAATTTATTTAAATCCTCAAGTGTGTTTGTTTAGAAAACCAATTTTCTAAACACGTAGTGTTCGGTATTCGTTTAAATGATCAAATCATTAAAAGAATACATTTGGTGTTGTCTAGCTTGTTATTGGGTATGACCCGACTTGGATCAAACACAGTTAGCCACATTAATATAAATATGTGTCTCGGGCATACGTAATTCCAACACGCAGAAGTAGTAGAAGTCGCGTACCAAATTATAAATACCTATGGCATCTAGATGGTCCCGAAGTCCTATTAGTAGCCGAGTCAAATGACGAACCTACTAACTACAAGTCTGCTATCTTAGATCTAGAATATGAGAAATGGCAAGAAGCCATTAATGTCGAGATGTAATCTATGCATGACAATCAAGTCTGGAACTTGGTTGAGCTACCCCCTGAAGGCCGGGCAGTAGGGAGCAATTTGATTTTCAAAAGAAAAACCTACATGCATGGAAATGTACAAACCTATAGAGCACGGCTAGTCGTGAAAGGTTTTACTCAAACTCAGGGTATTGACTATGATGAAACCTTCTCGCCCGTTGCTATGACTAAGTCAATAAGGATATTACTTTCCATAGCCACGTATTATGACTCCGAGATATGTTAGATGGATGTTAAAACCGTTTTTCTTTATGGACACCTTTCGGAAGATGTGTATATGGTTCAGCCTGAAGGTTTTGCCCAACCTAAATATGCATATAGGGTGTGCAAACTGAATAATTCCATTTATGGACTCAAACAAGCATCTTGCAGCGAAAATCTACATTTAGATGAGAGAATCAAAGAGTTTGGTTTTATCAAAAATGAAGATGAGCCTTGTGTTAACAGAAAGGCTAGTGAAAGCACTATATCATTTTTCGGTCCCGATTATATCGCTTAATCACTATGTCGTAATCCACACATTAAGATTCGACAATAAGGTTAACGACTTGCTAATTTGGGAAAGAACAATAGGGTATTAATTGCGGAAACACTAACACACTAAATGTTGCTTGCAAAACACAAAGGTAACAAACACACTGTAACTCAAAAGATTACCATTAATATAATAGGTTAGAACAATAGGAAATCAATTAGGTCTTCAGAATGGATTGCTTATCCGTATGTGATAAAGACAGCCGTCAAAATCAATTATCAAGAGTAAGGTCTAGGTGTCGTGTCTTGTGTCATAGGCGTGCCCTAAATTATTCCTTTAATAGGCCTGCCCTGACACCTGTCATTCCTTCTAGAATTTCTAATGATAGTAACAATACATATTCAAACAAAATACAAAATATTCTAAGCGTAAACAGGTCTTCGAGCAAGCTTTGCAGCTTTTGTCTTCTTCGAGCAGACCTGATAACAATAAACTATGCTGGGGAACAGTTCTCCAAGCAGACTTTACTAAGTATATTTTCCTTAGAAAATATCCATCTAGCGGACTTCAATCTTCTTGACTGTATCAAACTTGATGTAGTCATACAAGCAAACTTGTTCTTCATAAATCCCTTCAACTCTTTGTTAACTTTAACAAATTTGAGCAAATTAAAATGTGCATGTAACACTGTAGCTTGTACTGGTAGCACTGTAGCTTGCTCTAGGATGAACCTTGCTAGAAGAAGTCCTTAGTATATTTCTTTATCAACTTCCTTCAAGATTGATGGGATCACTGTTTATTAAAAATAAATCTTGTTAGATCTTCCAAAGGACTTGGTATCAACTTGGTTTAGACTAGGGTTTGCTCGGAAACAAACCTTGCTTGACTTGAAGAACAACCTTGCTAGACAAAGTGTAGCGTGCTTGAACTTACACTTAAGAAGACTTAAAGAAGATAACCTTGCCCGATAGGTAAAATACCTTGCTAGATCAAGTAAAACCTTGCTGGGAGGCCTAAATGTGCTCGGTGTCCATACTTAGCTATTTTTAGAGAGGTTGAGAAGATTCCAATCATCATCTTGTCTTTTCTAATCAATTCTTAGACCCAACAACCTCCCCCTAGATTGGAACATCTCAGTTGTACTAAAACACCTCTAATGGTTACATACACTTAGCCAAAATACACATCAAATTTCAAAATGAAAATTACATATCATAACGAAAAATATTTCAAGTTGGAAATATGTCCCATGGATATTACAAAGTAAACATAAGCTAATAAATAAAATCATCTCCTTGAGCTTGAGGCTTCTTTTTTTCTATCCAACTTCACACGTGTGGCTCTTTCTTTGAATAAAAATAATTCATGTTGGTGATGGTGATTGAGGGGTAGGGTCCACCTGAAAAATCTTCATCTTCTTTGATGATGCCCAAGGCAAGCCCATCAGAGTTTCGGAGAATGAATGATTCATCTTGTACTAGATAATCAATGCTGGTAATCCTTCCATTTCTATGGACTTCACAGTTAGGCCTTGTCATCTGCCGCCTCATACTAATGCACTCCATCATGATTTCCAAAGGGTTTTTGTTCTTCATTTTTGACTTGTAGGTATCTTAAGCATACCTTATCTTCCTCTTCACTCTCATGTTTCTTTCATGCTCAGAGAGTTCCTATTTCCTCTTTTTATTTAGCATGGAGAACCCTTGTCTGGCTTGAACCTTGAGATACATTGATTCATAGTTTCCATCTCAGCTAGTTGGTCTCTTCAGAATTTTGAGAAGTCATATTTGAAAATACTTTCTCTCAAGTCACAATCTATTCACCCTTTGGCCCACACTGGAATTGTAGGAGTTTTCTTTGTTCAGCCTCAGCTTCTGTCATTCAACCTTCTCACTGTAAAATAAGTCTTTGAGTTGACTTTTTCCAAGGCTGTCAAAGACACCTTCAGCCATACCTTTGCTCAGCGTCAATCCCTTGAGGGTCTTGATCTTGTTCTCATCTTCCCATGGCTCAAGGTTTTCAGCTGGTTCCTCTTTCACAAATACCACATGAGGAACCTTGGATGATGTGGGCGTTGCTTGATCATGTTTGTTCTTCTCAGCTTCAAGCATGGACAACTTCTCTGATTTGCTCAGATTTTTCGTTTCATCCCCTCTTCTCCTTGCCTCCATCAACGTATCAAACAAAATCACCTGCTCATCTTCCCATTTCTTCCTCTTTTCATCCTTTTCCTTTTCAGCTAAGGTTATGATTCCAGGTCTTTTTGTTGCTTTTTGAAAGTTTACTTTTCTTGATATTCTCTTGTAATGAGTTTCGACCTGATCCCTGCGAAAACTCTCAACCAGTTCAAAAGAGAAACCATGTTCAATCAGCAACCTGCATTTTCCATCAAATTTGGCATATAATATTTCAAGTCTTGCAATTTGTTTTCCAGCTTTCTTCATTCTATCCAACTCTTCTCTCTTCACAATTTCAACAGTTGTTAGATATGCATTTTCTAACTAGTCAAATTTCATCTTGCTTAAGTATTTTTCAGAAAGTCCATGCATTCTCAAGTAGGTTCTGAACTTCTAGGAGTCTCTGTTTTTCTTCTCCATCTTCCTTTTAATGTCTTCAGCCTCACCATCAATCAACTCCTGCAGCTCCTCATTTGTCATTGGGGATCCAGGGTTCAAATTTATATCCATAGTTAATCAATCCTAGAATTTTCGGATCATTCTTCATGGCATCATTCAACATTGTCTGTATGTTCTCCCATTGTTCATATGTTATTAAAAATTTTGGGAGTCAGCATTGTCGTCTACTTCATCAGAGAATCATCAAGAGCCTCTATTCTTGGCTCATTAAACTCAGGCTCATGTTGTTCATCATCATGCCTAAAGAATTGTATAGGAACAGCCTTGATAGGACTATCATTTAGACGTTCAACAATATAATTAGTTCTTTCAAAGTCAGTCTTATAGGACTCTCCATCAATTTGGGAATTTCAACCACATATTCAGCCTTGTTGGGATGTGAACTCTTGCTTCTCCTAAAGTATTTCTTTCCATATTTTCCTGATATTTCAGGGTCCCACTCATCTAGATTTTTCTCAAAGTCTTCTTCAGTTTCCTTAACCCGTGCTTTATTAGCAATTCGTCATTGAATCTCTAACTTCATCAGTCACCAATTGTTTTTCAGGTTGGGCTTGTTTTAGATTAGAGATGACTAGAGCCAGGGTGTTGTCAACTTCTTCAATTTGTTTAAGCTTAATTAAGCTTTCAATCATCTCTTGGTCTATCTATCCTTCTTCATTCAAGATTTTGGAAATCTGAGCCTCCTCCATCAGAATTCCTTACTGTACAAATTCCTACTCAGTTAAAGATGTAGCAATCCTTTCTCTTTCCAATATCTCATTCAAAGTGCCAACATGCCTTTTGGCAGCTTGTTCATCAGTTTCATTAACATCCAATAAATCATCCATTGACTTTTTCTTTTGAGTTTCCAGGGGATGCAGTTGTTCTTCATTTTCAGCAATGGCTTTCCCCTTAGCCTTCGTCCTCACCTCATCAGTTTCCCTTACCATTACAGGTTCACTGGGAAAATTTTCAATTTGATCAATTAGGTTCTCCAACTCGACATCCATAACATCATCCTTCTTCTTAGAGGTTTCATCATTAACATTTTCCTATGTCAGGACAACTTCCTCAGTATTACCTCCTTCATTCATAATTACATCAGGTTTTGGCTCAGTACCAATATCATCAGTTGCTATGGCTTTAGTCAATTCATTTTCAGTGTCAGCAATAATTTTATCATTATCAGGCTCCTTCTCCAACTCATTCTCCATCTCCTCATCCACATTTTTATCAAACAAAGACTTCTCATCATCATAGTCTTGTTTTCATCCATCATATTGATCTGCATCTTAACCATCCTCAACACCTTTTCTTTCCTCACTAACATCCTCCTCACCTTTTCCATACACCTCACAAAGATTTTTCAAGATATCATTCCTCTCAACCTCAGCATCCTATTCCATAATATCATCTTTATTGACTATAGGAAGAATCTCCCCTATTTTGGTGCAGCTGAAGTCTTCTCAACCTGAACTTCTAGGTTTTGAATCTTTTGTTGTGCCTGAGCTAACAAAGATTCTAATTCAGCATTCCTCCTCTTAAAGTCCTCATTTTCTCTCATTAGGTCAACATTCTTCACCACCTCATCCATATATCTCCTAAATAAATGAGCACCAGAGGAAGGGGATCGGGTTTGTGGATCTGAGAATGGATAAGGTATGTTGGTTTGGGGTTGGATGGGTTCATGGGGTGGGCATGGGCATTAAAAAATTTTGTGCTAGTTGAGCGTAGTGGGTTTATGTTTTGAACTAGAGGTAAAGTTGTGGTGTGGACATTTTCAAATATTGGTAGGTCATTTGTTTGGGATTGGGTTGGAGATTGGTAGGGTGTATTGGGCTGGTTTATTAGGTGGGCTGTGATATGTTCTGGAATGTATGGTTCATGGAAGGGTAGGACTTGGGTTAATTTAGGATTTGTGTTAAGGGTTGGCTTTGGGTTTGTGACTGGGTTTGGTCATGGTTTTGGATTTGGGGTGGGCTTTGGGTTTGGCTTGTTGGTTATTGGGTTTGTATGGGTGGGGATGGGGTAAATGGATTTTCTTGTGGTGGGGAAGGTGTTTGGTGTTGTAGTGGGGATGGGATTTGTTGTTTGGGTAGGTATTGGGTGAGGATGGTGATGTAGGTAAGGGTTGGTTCAAAATCTCCCCCTGTGCTTCTGCATCAACAACCTCATCGTCAATCAAATTTCCTTCAAGTCTTTCATCTCCTCCAGCACCTCTATAATCACCATCATTAGAATCATCATCAAAATTCCCATCATCAACAATCTACTCTTCCACCTCAGAACTTATATCTGGAACATGCATTATAGCCACATTGTTATCCAACAGCCATGGCAAGATGTCAGACTCCACATCGGGGTTGAATATGTTTGTAGATGCCAACTTTGCTATTCTCTTATAGACATTAGGATCTTGTAAAATATGTGTTGTTCCAATAGTTGGAAAATCAGGTAATGCCTAATTGAAGATATCTGCAGAAATCTTGGATATACCAAGAATTTGTCTTTATCCTCCTTCCTCAAGTTTGCATCTATGCTTTCAAATATCATCTTTGAAAAATTGAATGGATGTCTGAAGATGATAACCACTGTGGCTTTAGCAAGATCACGACTCATCAAAGTCTATGAGCCTGTCGTTGGTCTAAAACCTTGCAATATATGGTGTAACAAGAAATGGTAAATATTAGGGAACATGCCCTTTTGGATTGTCCCTTGTGGACGCCACCTTGATATCCCATTGTTTCTTGGAATATCTTTAACAATCGATCAGTCGTGAAGTGTATTGGGTTCTCCACATTGTCTTGTAGTTGCAGGATTGCCCATATAAGTTGTTTCGTTATTATAATTTCATAGCGTGCCACGGTAGCCTCTATCCGCTTACCTTATGCATCTTTGTATAATTGGGCAGAGTGCCAGAAGTCCAACTGATGATTCCTGTAAAGGACTGGACTCTTCATTAGGGAAAAACGGATATTTGATTGTTGTAACCACCGGATCATTGGTTCTACTGGCCAGTTATCGTCAGTTACTTGAAGAAGAGCACACATATTGTGTTTCCTCTCGAACGGATATGCTGGAACAACCGCCATATCTGTACAAATACATACACAAACACATTCAAAGTAGAAATTAGTCTTAAAGTTCATAAGTTTGATATGTTTTAGGTTAGAATTTGAAGAAGAAAGGAAAAAAAAATTTTAAGAACCTGTTCTTCAACAAATTATAAATGTACCACATAAACAGAGCCGTTAGTGACGATAAAACTTCAGCCTTAATTCCATACAATCAGTGTAGTTAAACATTCAATTGACACTTACCGAGTCGGAATTAGTTGGCTGGTTAATTTAGGGTAGGGAATTAAGAACAACGTTTGATATTCCGGAATGAGAGTGGCAACAATAATTCAATAATGGGAAGAGAGAGAAGTGAAATGTTAAAATTTCTGTCATAATATCTATATCTTCCCTTTAAAAACCTTGCTCGTTAAAACATATTTTACAAACCTTTCTCGGAAAAGTTTATAAGCAAAGTTTTCTAGTTAAAGGTTATTTACAAAGCATGCTCGTTCCAAGAATTGTTCAGAAATTATAAAATAATTAGAGATAATCCTAGTTAAATAAAATGAAGGAAGCTTACTTGAAATACAAGATTGCTCGAGACATAAATCACAAGAAAAATAATTAAGTATAAATCATCAAATAGGCAACCTTGTTAGGAATCAATAAAGAATCCCAAAATAATAACTTAGAGACATTTCTAATTGTCAACTTGGCTCGAATATCTTGACAACACAAATCGTGCCCGAAAATATCTAAAACAGTTAACAAATACTCATTCAAGTATACTTTGAACCAAAGTATGCTCGAAAGGACCTTTAAGAGTACAAAATGTGCTAGAGAAGACTTGTTTATCCTTTAATACACAAGTATGCTTTAAGCATAAAGTGTGCTCGTAAAGCAAATTTGCTTGAAATTTTCTGAAATTAAAAAGTATGCTTGGAGAACACTTGCAATGGTTTTCCTATTGACAAGTGTGATCGAAACATGAAGTTTGCTGCATTAACAAAGTTTGCCCGAAAACACTTGTAATTTCAGAAACTAACATTCAAACCACAAAGTATGCTAGACAAAAATATATTTCACATAATATGTATCACATAATCATCAATTATGCTAGATTATTAGAACTTTCTAAACATCTAAGTTTGCTCAAAAGCAGAAAATCATTAAAGTCTACTCGATAACATATGAATAATTCACTTAAGTACAGACAATCATCAAGATTGATCGAATGAGTTAAACAATCAATCAAAACACCTAAGTATGCTAGAAAGTTCAAAAACCTCAAAGCTTGCTAGAACAACATATTCGGACATATTCAAAGCACCAAGCTTGATCGAATGAGTTAAACTTCGAATAAAACAACTATGTCTGCTCGAAACTTCAAAAAACATCAAAGCATGCTCGAAATAGATGAACTTCAGACACAAGTATCTAAGTTTACCCGAAAGGTTGAAAAACATCAAACCTTACTCGAAATTAACATATTCAAACCTATTCAAGGTAAAATGCAACTCTTTTTAACTTAAACCAAATATCAAAAAGTTTTATCATTAAAGATCAAGTTTAAGAGCAAATGGTGCATAATGAGATCATATTTCAGTCTTATTTCCTTCCAAATAATTTTCTTTTCTTTTGTGAAAATATCTCAACATGGGATCATATTGATTAAGTCGCTTCTCAATACTTAATTCTCAGCATTATTGTGACCGCTTAGGCAGGTTAATAGCAGGTCTAGATTTAGCATAAATTTCATTTTGTTTGGTGATATGCTTAAGGTTCAATTAATTTGCATAAAATCATAAATGGATAATACATGTTGTGCTATGATGCTCCATATCTATTCTCATGGCTTAATTGGCTTTCTCCTAATAACCCCGAATTGACTCCGACCACCTGACATTCGGTCAAAACTTTTTAATGACCGAACATATAAATTAATTTGATTTTTTCTTTTCAAAACTTCAAATATATGTGATGTTGAACGTTGGACTTACATGCCACGCAGCTCGGACTTACAGGCCTTTCATTCGAGATATGACATGACTTACTTTTATGCCCCCATCTCTGTACTTCAAAAATTAACCCTCATGTTTGGATTTTCTTTCAAAGTTTGTGAACATATATCAACTTTTGGTTGAATAAAGATAAAAATATTTTTCACATTTGTTCTTAGTCATTGTTTATAAGATAATTCATTTTTGGTGACCAAATACCAACAGGCTCGTGTATGACTGGACATTCACTTTTATACCTATCATTCAGAAAGATGTATATTGGAACATGCATAGACAACAATGTAACTCCAAGAAGTTTCATTATGTTTATATCACCTCAGTTTTTACATATCATGGAAAGCAACCATACATATCAATGAATGCACTAATTGTCAGGTCCCTTATTTCAGCTGGATCTTACTCGAATCATGTCATAACTCACACAAATAAATGTGCCGACAAGAGAGTTAATAACGGGTTGCTATATTTAGAAAGATTACTGTTTGTTAAAGGCGGAATCAATAACAAACAGGGTTTTTGCTTAAAATAATCAATGGTAACTAACACACACAAGATTCACTAAAAAGATTTCCATTTATATAATGTTCATCATACAAAGGGTAATTGATTTAGGGTTTCTTGAAAGGAAAGTTTTATCTAACTATGCTAAGACAGCCGTCACACTCAATAATATTCTCTATGGATTAATGAGTCTGTCTGTCTTAGGAGGTGTGCCCTAAATTATTTCTTTTATAGGCCTGACACCTCCTTTACAGCTGTCAATCCTTCTAGAAACCCTAAATGCTAAAAACATATTCAAATTACATATTCAAAATTATTCTAAGTGTAAAACAAGTCTTCCGAGTAGGCTTTGCAACAATCTTCATTCTCCGAGTAGGCTGTGTACTCTGCCATCCTTCAGGACTTGCTAACATAGAAGTGTTCCCGGGATCAGTTTTCGGGTAGACTTTACTTGAAGAGTATTTTACCAAGTAAAATACTCACCGGGTAGACTCAATCTTCTTGACTTTGCCAGACTTTGCCCGACAAACCCTTACGAGCAACCTTGTTCTTCGATGGTCCATTCAACTCTTTGCTAGAAAATAACTTATTAGCAAAGTGTACTCGGTAGCACTGTTCCTTGCTTGAGTTGAACCTTGCCCGATATTACTTAAAGATATTCCATTAAATCATCAAGCCCACTTGTACCACTATTATTAATGAATACCTTGCCCGGTCTTCCAATCACTTGATTTCATGAGCTTGGTTTGCCAAAAGCTTACTCGGGAGTGAGCTTTACACGGCTATGAAGAACAGACCTGCTTGATAAAGTGAACCTTGCCCGGATCTACATAAACTAGTGAACCTTGCCCAACAACGCACTAATTTGCAAATCCTGCTCGGATATTCACTAAAGAAAACTTCTTGAAGATAACCTTGCCCGATAAAAAAAATATCGTACCCGGCTATGTAAAAGCTTTCTCGGAGATCTAAGGTGTGCCCGGATCCATACTTAACGAATTCTGAGGAGGTTGAGAAGATACCAATCTTCCATATGTCTTTTAGAACAAATCTTTTACCAAACAATCTCCCCATAAGGTCAATTGTTTGACTCAACAATCTCCCCCTAGATTGGAACACCTCAGCTGACCCGAAACATATCTATGGTTACTTACACTTAGTCAAAATACACATCAAATTATAATCAAATTACATATTAAACAAAACATAAACATATTACATAATCAGAATTCTGCCCAAAGACATTTCATAACAAAGCCTAATCTATGAACCTTGCCTCTTCCTTGCATTATGGGCGACTTGTCTTCTGTTTACTATCACTGATGCAGCTCTCAGCCTAAAGATATCAAGGATTTGGTAGTGTGTATGACTTTCTGGTATAACCAAATCCCTTATATCCATCAGATCCTCATCATGCAGGTAAGTCAAGTCTTCATCTTTCTTGATTATCCCCAATATTTTTCCATCAGAGATTCTCAGCAAGTAATGGCCAACATCTTCTTTGTATTCCACTTCAGTTATGATGCCATTTCTTTGTACTGAGTAGTTGGGGCGAGTCATTCTTCTCTCTAGGCTTATGCATGTGTTCATATTTGACAATGGTTCCTGTCTCTGACATTCATCTTATAGTCCCTTTCAGCAATGTCCATTCTTCTCAATTTTTCTGTCCTTTTTGACTTGTGAAGTTTAATCATTCTCCAACTTCTCTTTTCTTTTAAGAACTTGAATCCTTTGTGTCACACCCTCAAAATCCACTAACGGAGTTTTACCGTCAGAGGGTGTGAAATAAAAAGGATCGGAATCATTAGTTATAATCAAACACTATGTTCAAAGTTTTCAAACCACGAACATTAAATTTAAATAAGTGCGGAAGCATAAATTATAAACCAAGTGTTGCGTCACGCAGGAAGACTTAAAAACTTAATTAATAAAAGTTTAAAACAAGTTTTTCAAAACGATGGTATTCAATGAATGCATGTTCCTATGCCGCGCGCCTGCCTCGGCTACCTGAGAATAACATACTAAAAGTGTAAACACAGGGTTGGTGAGTTCACATATATAAATAAAGAAAATGTTTGCGTTTAAGTGTTTGTGTTTGCGTTACCAGATAATGTTAAGTCAATTATATATCAATAGGTAGCTAGCCTATAAAACAAGTATTACTAAGTGTTCGACACCAAAGCTGACTGTTTATCAATTTCCTTGCCACCATGTCTACCACGACCATGGAAAATTTGTTAGCTAAAATTACACCCACTCGACCTACCGTCGAGTTTAGAGTTGGTTGGGGTTTGTCAAACCCAGTAGTACTACTCAACAGTGACTCGCTATTATCCAAATATTAAGCGGTTCGATGTTATGAAGGACTTTAATTGGTTTGTTTGCCACTTAGCCTTACAAGTGATATATAACTAATAACAAAATCTAAAGCGTTTGGAGTATGTTATCTCCCCCTAATAAAAGCGTTTAAAAGAGTAAAAAGGGGACGTGAAACTCATTGTTTGCGAAGAATTCAAAAACAAGTCAACCGAGAGATGCGCGTCACAGAAAATCCTCACTAGCGCTCTAAAACAAGGATGAGATTTTCTAAGTATTGGAACTATTATTGAGTCTCTAGACTCGGCACATAATACCTATGCATGAGATACGTTTCGTGTATCGTTTGTGAATTATCTGTGACTCGACAAACACATTGGTAACACGTTACATGTGTAAAAAACTACATAAGTATCAAGTACTAAAATTGTACATTACTAGTAATTATTCCCCATAAGGGCAATTTAGTCAAAAATATAGCAAATATCGATCAACAAACACGTTTCATGTATTTTCACATAGTTCGGCAGCTAGTTTTATCAAGACAAAATTATACTTGGAAAGATTACTCAATTCAACAGATCATAACATATCAATTAATTTACCAAAAATCATCACAGAAGCACATTTGAGTTAGGTTTCCAGAACTATTTTTATTGTATTTTTATTCCACATAGATTTCTCACCATAATCAAAACATTACAGTAAACTCACAGCAGTCAAAATCATGCGCAACATAATGTTATTTGTTATTCCCGTCAAATGGTAATTCCAATTAATACAAGACCAATTGGGTAAGATTCTTAACTCAAAATTTTAACTTCCAGAAGTGGAGCCAACCCATTTGGTCTTGTAGTTTATGAGATATGATAGTTTCCAAACAGCTTAACAGCAGACCTCATAATTCAGACTTGCACTACAGTTTTGTAAAATAATAAAAGTTAACTTTTACACGTCTAAAAATTACAAATTTGGACTCTTTAGAAACTAGACTCAACCATGTACACGGTAGCATTAATAATTTCGACCAATTAACAAATTAACATCCAGTTACAGTCGTCTAAACATCAATTTAACAATCTGTCCAGCACCAGTTTACATCAAAACTCAACATAACAACAATCTATGAACCATAATCCATGCATATAACACTCTAGACACAAGATTTACCGACCATGCATATCAATTTTACGTTACACAAATAGTTAGGGTTTTACTTGAAATTTTAAAATCAAAGAACAAGAAATTAACAAGCAATTGTAACACAACTAGTTATCAATTCACTAGCAAATCATTATCAAACATACAATCAAACCCTAACTCATCTTAATCATTAATTTTCGAGAATTAGGGTTTTGATTAACCCATTCAATATTAAAATTAAACACCTAGAATGCATAGAGTAGTTGTTAATTACCTTCCTAGCACCTTAATTCTTCAACAAAACTTGAAACAAGGTTGTATGTATGTGTGTGTGTGCTCACGGCTGCCAAAGGAGAGGGAGAGGGCAGGGGGGGGGGGGGGCGATCGGTTATGGGGAGGTGGTAGGGATTTAGGGTTTTGTTATTATTTAATATTAATAATGTTACACAATGGTCCCTCTACATCTAGTTATTAAATTTCTAGTGTAAATAATAACTCTTGACTCTTGAATTTTGTGTTCTATGTATAAATATCAAGTAGCATATAACTTAAAATATTTATTGTTTTGATGTTTGTCGTTTGTTCACCAATGGTTTGAGTCGACTCGTGTGCGTTTCGGTGCAATCCTGAAAGACTACATGTGTAGTGATTGTCAAGCGTCTTTTAAAACCCTAGTTTAAATGTAATGAGATGTGCGTTATAGTTCTAGTGATCTTAAATTTGAATTGACGGAGTTTGGATTAACGGAGTTAACCTGAAATTGACGAGTGACACATCATTCCCATGTTGAAAGAATTTTTGTCCCGAAAATTTGAGTCAAGTCGCGATGGGTGTCTGAAAAAGCAAGAAAAATTTTCAATTTGTCATATCATCCCCTAGTAGAAAGAATTTTCGTCGCGAATTTTAATTCATACGTCTGGTAATTTCTGACGGTTTGACGGCTTTTGCGGTTTTCGGTGTTTGGTCAACCCTTCAAAAAGGTGAGGATAATTTTTCATCATTTGGTCCTCGCGTTCCGACGTAAAATCTGGTCCACGTCTCGAGTTCCAACGAACCTTAACGATTGGAATTTTGCTGTGCTTGAGTGTTTTGGTTTCCCAATCCAAAACCTCGACTGGTTCTTCGATGAAGCGTAGCTGTTCATCAACTTGCAACTCGTCCAAAGGAACTACTTGGGTTTCATCGGAATGGCATTTCTTCAAATTGGATACATGGAATACATTGTGTAATCTACTGAGTTCCGTTGGTAAATCCAGTCGGTACGCTACCGGACCAATGCGCTCAGTTATCCGGTAAGGGCCAACATATCTTGGATTGACTTTGATTCGCTTTCCGAAGCGAACCACACCTTTCCAAGGTGAGACTTGGAGTAATACTTGGTCGTTCACTTGAAATTCAAGAGGCTTTCGGCGCTTGTCGGCGTAAATCTTTTGGCGATCTCGTGCTGCTGCCATGCGGTTTCGGATTTGAACAATATTTTCAGAGGTTTCAAGTACTAATTCTGGACCAGTGATTTGGCTATCACCCACCTCTGCCCAGCAGAGAGGTGATCGAAACTTTCGTCTGTACAACGCTTCAAACGGCGCTGCTTTAATGCTTGCGTGGTAGCTGTTATTATACGAAAACTCTACCAAAGGCAAGTGAGGTTCCAAACTTTTTCCGAAATCCAACACGCATGCACGCATCATGTCTTCCAAAGTCTGAATGGTATGCTGTGCTCATATCAAGGCGGGTGCCTAGTGCACTCTGTAGTGAATTCCAGAAGTGCGAAGTGAAACGGGAATCTCGATCAGATATGATTGAGACAGGCACTCCGTGTCTAGACACTACTTCTTTCACATAGATGCGAGTCAGTCATTCCATTTTGTCTGATTCCTTGATTGCTAAGAATTGTGTAGACTTAGTAAACCGGTCAACGATCACCCAGATGGTATCGCATCCCGTCGGTGTTTTGGGTAATCCCGTGATGAAATCCATGGAAATGTGTTCCCATTTCCACGTTGGAAGTTCCGGTTGATGTAGCAGACCAGATGGTTTTTGATATTCTAATTTGACTCTTGCACAAGTCAAGCATTTGCTCACGTAGATGGCAATGTCGGCTTTCATGTTTGGCCACCAGTAAAGTGCCTTTAGGTCGTGGTACATTTTATCTGAGCCATGGTGGGTGGAATATCGGGACTTGTGTGCTTCGTCCATTACTAGGGTTCTCAACTCTCTGTATCGAGGGACCCAAATCCGGTTTTCGAAATATCAGACTCCGTCCGATTTGGTTTCAAGTTGTTTGTTCATGCCCCGCATAAGTTCTGATGGGAGATTGTCGTCTTTCAAGGCTTCGAGTTGCGCATCGCGAATCTGATCGGGTAAGTTGGCGTGAATCGTGAGTTGTAATGCTCGCACTCGTCTAGGTTTATCGGTTTCTTTTCTGCTAAGAGCATCGGCCACTACATTGGCCTTGCCAGGGTGGTACTTGATGGCACAATCATAATCCTTAAGCAGCTCGACCCAACAACGCTGTCGCATGTTCAGCTCCTTCTGATCGTAGGGTGTAAATGATAAATTTGGTACCGTACAAGTAATGCCTCCATATCATAAGAGCAAACACCACATCTCCGAGTTCCAAGTCATGGGTCGTGTAGTTCTTCTCGTGAATCCGTAGTTGTCGAGAGGCATACGCTATAACCTTCTCGAGTTGCATCAAAACGCAACCAAGACCCTGTATCGATGCGTCACAATGCACCTCAAAATTTAATGTTCCCTCGGAAAGGGCTAGGATAGGGGCGCTACAGAGATTGGTTTTCAACAGTTGGAAGGCGGACTCCTGCGTGTCACCCCAATTGTACTTAGTACCCTTGTGCGTCAAGGCGGTGAGGGGTTGAGCAATCTTTGAAAATCCCTCGATGAAACGTCGGTAGTAGCCAGCCAGTCCTAGGAATTGTCGCACCTCAGTCGGAGTCTTAGGTGCTTCCCAGTTTTTAATGGCCTCTACTTTGCCGGGATCGACATGGATACCATTCTCATTGATCACATGTCCTATGAAGTGAACCTCGCGAAGCCAAAATTCGCATTTCGAGAGTTTAGCATACAGTTGTTCCTTCTTTAGCAATTCTAGGATCAACCTCAGGTATTCTTCGTGGTCGGTCTTGTTCTTGGAGTAGACGAGGATCTCATCAACAAAAAAAATCACAAACTTGTCGAGGTACGCCTTGCATACTCTGTTCATGAGATCCATGAATACGGCTGGTGCGTTGGTTAAGCCAAAAGGCATAACTGAAAACTCGTAGTGACCGTACCGAGTCCTGAATGCCATCTTTGAAATACCTTCTTCGCGCACTCTCAGTTGATGGTAACCAGATCTCAGATCGATCTTCGAGTAGTAACTCGATCCTTGAAGCTGGTCGAACAGATCATCAATTCGGGGTAAGGGATAACGGTTCTTGATCGTCACCTTGTTCGGCTCTCGGAAGTTGATGCACATGCGGAAAGTCCTGTCCTTCTTTCAGAAAAATAAGACAGGGGCTCCCCATGCTGATGAGCTAGGTCGGATAAATCCTTTATATAACAAATCTTGTAATTGAGTGGACAACTCTTGAAGCTTCGCCGGTGCGAGCCGATACGGGGCTCGTGCTATGGGTGCTGCACCGGGGGTAAATTCCATTTGGAACTCGACTTGTCGAATAGGTGGTAGTCCAGGAAAATCCTCCGGGAAGACTTTCGGAAAATCTCTCACAATCGGTATGTCTTCTATTCGCTTCTCCTCCGCGGGTTTCTCGACAATATGGGCTAAAATTGATGGATGACCCTTTCGTAAAATATTTCTGCGCCTTCATAAGGGTGATGACGCTTGTAGTCATGCCGCTCTTCTCGCCCTGCATCGAGATGATTTCGCCGGAAGAGGTAGTAATGTGGACTATCTTGTCGTGACATATAATCTCAACTCGGTTCTCGGATAGCCAGTCCATGCCGACAACGACATCGAAGCAACCAAGTGTAAAGGGTATGAGGTCGATATCGAAAGTATGACCCGACAGTTTCAACTTACATCCCGCTAGTACGTGATTTGTTTCTATAGACTTACCGTCAGCTAATTCAATAGGAAACTTAGCATCTAACGGGATTGGAGTTAAGTCTAAGAGTTTACTAAATGCTTTCGATATAAAACTCCTATTAGCTCCAGTGTCAAATAAAACAGAAGCAAAACAGTCGTTCATAGGAAACTTATTGGTAACCACATGAGTTTGGTTTCCAGAACTATTTTTATTGTATTTTTATTCCACATAGATTTCTCACAATAATCAAAACATTACAGTAAACTCACAGCAGTCAAAATCATGCGCAACAGAATGTTATTTGTTATTTCCGTCAAATTGTAATTCCAATTAATACAAGACCAATTGGGTTAGATTCTTAACTAAAAATGTTAACTTCCAGGAGTGGAGCCAACCCATTTGGTCTTGTAGTTTATGAGATATGTTAGTTTCCAAACAGCTTAACAGCAGAACTCACAATTCAGACTTGCACTACAGTTTTGTAAAATAATAAAAGTTAACTTTTACACGTCCAAAAATTACAAATTTGGACTCTTTAGAAACTAGACTCAACCTAGTACACAGTAGTGTTAATAATTTCGACCAATTACCAAATTAACCTCCAGTTACAGTCGTCTAAACATCAATTTAACAATCTGTCCAGTACCAGTTTACATCAAAACTCAACATAACAAAAATCTATGAACCATAATCCATGCATATAACACTCTAGACACAAGATTTACCAACCATGCATTTCAATTTTACGTTACACACATAGTTAGGGTTTTACTTGAAAGTTTAAAATAAAAGAATAAGAAATTAACAAGCAATTGTAACACAACTAGTTATCAATTCACTAGCAAATCATCATCAAACATACAATCAAACCCTAACTCATCTTAATCATCAATTTTCAAGAATTAGGGTTTTGATTAACCCATTCAATATAAAAATTAAACACCTAGAATGCATAGAGTAGTTGTTAATTACCTTCCTAGCACCTTAATTCTTCAACAAAACTTGAAACAAGGTTGTATGTATGTTGTGTGCGCTCACGGCTGCCAAAGGAGAGGGAGAGGGGGGCGATCGGTTATGAGGAGGGGGTAGGGGTTTAGGGTTTTGTTATTATTTAATATTAATAATGTTACACAATGGTCCCTCTCCTTCTATTTATTAAATTTCTAGTGTAAATAATAACTCTTGACTCTTGAATTTTGTGTTCTATGTATAAATATCAAGTAGCATATAACTTAACACATTATTATCAAATGTTTGTTGTTTTGATGTTTGTCGTTTGTTCACCAATGGTTTGAGTCGACTCGTGTGCGTTTCGGTGCAATCCCGAAAGACTACATGTGTAGTGATTGTCAAGCGTCATTTAAAACCCTAGTTTAAATGTAATGAGATGTGCGTTATAGTTCTAGTGATCTTAAGTTTGAATTGACGGAGTTTGGATTTACGGAGTTAACCTAAAATTGACGAGTGTCACACTTTGTCAGCTTCGTCTTTCAAAAACTTTGACATATAATTCATCTGCCTTCCTGCCATCCTGTTTCGGTTTCTGTAATCATACATGTTAAGTGTGGCCATTCTTTCTTGTTGTTCTTGAGAGTACTCATAAAAGTCACTTTTCACAACTATGTCTCTCAACATTCTGCTTTACATAATCACTTTTAAACATTCAGATACAGAATCATAATATAGTTCTCTGGGATGATCCATATCTGATTGTGGTCTTGTTGTTCTTTGTTGTACAGATCTACTTGATTCACCTCTTCCACCTTGTTGATGTCTTCTTGAAATAGGAGGCTTGAATGGAATGGACTTCTTGTGTTATCCAGGCCTTAAGTTGAAAGTGTTAATGTAGATTGCCTGTACCGTGTCAGGTGGAAGGTTAGCTAGTTCAACCATAACCTGTCTAGCTTGTTCTTTAAGAGTTTTGATCATCTTAGCTATCCCAGGACTGTTTGAAAGTCCTGCAGGAACAAATCTTCCTTCAACAAAGCTTCTAGGGTTATCACCCTCCCTCAAAGCTTTATCTCAATCACCCTTTTGTATATAGAAAAGATCTTTCATCCATCCCCCTTTGATTAATCATTATGCCCTTAGAATGTTTATCATTTCTTCATTCTCCCAAGGGACAATAGGTTCATATTCAGGTTCAGGTTTGACTTCTTGTGGGGTGGATGTGTCAACTGTCGTTTCACCCTGAATCTTCTGTTTCTCCCTTAGAGTCATTATCTTTCTTTTCTTTGTTGGAGGCTCAACAGATGTTTCAGATTGTTTGGTAGAGTTCTCAGTTTGGGCCATTTTCAGTTTTTCTTTTCTTTTCAACCTGTTGTATTGATCCTGCACAGATTCTTTTGATAGGCTTTCTACAACATCAGGCTTCAACCCTCTTTCCAGTAGGTAACCACACATACCTCCATACTTCCTCTTCAAGGCTTCAATCTTTTCAATCTCATCATTTTCTTTGACATATTTTTCTTTAATTTCTCTCTTTCACTGTTGTAGAGTTCTTGAAGCTTGTCAAAGTTGAAGTGTGTCAAGTCCTTCTCTGAATTGTCATGTTTTCTTGCATATTCTTTGTATTTCTGGCTATCTCTGTTCATTTCTTCCATCTTTTTCTTGAAACCATACCTCTCCTTGTCCAGTTTCTTTTGCAACTGATCATCAACCAGATCAGCCAAAGTTTCAAAACTTGTTCCATACCTTCTCAGCTTCACAATTAATGGATGTTTCCTATTGGTTTCCCTCATACTCAACTCAATGTTTGCCCTTTGTTCATCAGTCATTGTGACTTGTGGGGACACAACATTAGCAGTCTTGGCACTCTTCCCTTGATCATCATCAGGATTATCATCATCATCATCCGAATCCTCAGACTCATCCTCCTCTTCAGTTAAATCATTTACAGCATCAATCTTGGGTTCATTAGAGGGTGGATGATCTGGATTTGGTTCAGTTCTAATGGGCACATCAGGAATACCTTGAAATCTTTCATCTGGTTGCAAGGTTTGCAATAGGACTGCCCTGATAGGACTTGCATCATCATCTGGAGTTTCAACAAAGTATTTGTTCTTGTTATCCCACTTGTCTCTCTTTTTGGGTCTTTCATGCTCAGATTGTTCACATGCCCTCTTTCTTCTCATGTAGGTCTTAGCAAACCTATTGACTTTCTCAGCAAATTCTTCATGTAGTTTTGAAAGTTTTTCTCTTTTCTATTGAAGTGTTTCATGAGGTTGAGTTATATTCTCCCTTTGAGACCAGCTGTCAGTTGGGTTCTTTCTTATGTCTTCTTTCACTTGCTCAACCCATTTCTTGGCAACCATAGAAGCAATAGACTCACCAATTTCTTCTTCAACCATCATGTCAGTATTCAGATTGATTGGATTAGCAGTTTCATTTGACTTTGTTTCTGGTTGACTTTGGGTTTGAAACATGCTGACCACCATAGCCAAAGAGTTGTCTGCTTCCTCAACTCTTTTTTACTTAATCAAATCATCAATCACTTCTTTGTTAGCCACTTCTTCATTTTTTACTTTGGCAAAATTGGCTTGATTGATCAAGGCTTCATGCTCTGCCAGTTCTTCTGGAGTCGAGGTTTGGGCCAGTATCTCCCAATCCCTTGTTTCTCTCAATGTATTCTCTTGTTCTCTTAAGGCAGCAGCAACAGCAAGAGCATCATCTTTAAACAACACATCTTTTTCTGGATATGCCTTAACATGCTCTTCTTCTGTAACCTTTTCTTCGCCTTTATCCATTCTTTTATGCACTTCTTCCTCATCATCATCAGATTGTCTATAATCATTAATCTCCTTCTCAAGTGCTTTGGATCTTTCAGGTTGCTCAACTTCACTAGTAATTGGCTCCTTAGTAGCAGTAATCCCTTGAATAATTTCATCAATTTGAGTTTGTTTCAGCACATTAGTGGCCACCTTAGTAGTAAACACTATCTCTTCATCATTAGTCTTTTCAATCTCATCTTCTTTCTCAACATTCTCTTCACTCCATTCAACATTCATTATTTCATCATTATAGTCATAATATTGCTCTCCAACATATGATTTGTCACCTTCATACTCATCATCTTCAACTCTCCTCTCCTCACTCTCCTCCTCACCATCATCATATGCATTCAGAATCAATTTCAGTCCATCAACCGTCTCTACACCGGTTTCCATCTCAGTGTCAACATTTACCCATGAGTCAGTTGGCAAATTTTCATTCTCCCCCTGTTTTGGGGCAGCTGAGGTCTTCTCAACCTCCTGCTCCAGCGATTTAATTTTCATTTCTGCTCTCACCAACTTCTCTATTAACATAATATTCTCCATAGTGACCTCCTCATTCCTTTTCTTTAATTATGCATTTTCTTTTAATAAGTCCAAGTTTCTTAGGAATGGGTCTGTGTCAGAATGTGAGGTTGTAGGTGGTGATATAGAAAATGGTTCATGCTCAGGTGGTTCTTGGGTTGTGGTGTGAGTTTGGAATATGGATGGTGGTGGTGATTGTGTATGAGGTGGGCTAGGTATGAATGGATCTGAGTGAATTGGGCTTGATGTTGGTGGTGTTTGTGGTGTTGGGGATACATGAGATGATGTTTCAGGTTGGGATTGGCTTAGGGTGTGGGGTGGGGATTGAGTGGTTTGATGTGGTGGAGTTTGTGGTGGTGATGGTATAATGGGTTGGTCAATGGGTGGTGGTGATTGTGGTGGTGTTGGAATGTGTTGTTCTGGTTGCTCAGGTTGCTCCCCCTGATCATGTGCACCAACAATCATGGCTCCTCCAGCCCCTCCTTCATCTCCATCATCAGCATCGTTCTCTCTATCAGAGTCATCACTATCACTTCCAGAAACATCTTCCCCTCTTTCCTCCTCTGAGCTCAACTCATGCACTGGCGTCACATCCAAGTCATTGTCCAACAACCATGGCAAGATCTCAAATGGTACATTTGAGTCAAATCTATTGGAAACACCTGGATTTCTGATTCTTCTGTATGTGTCGGGATTCTGCAGTAGGTGTGTAACGCCAATAGTGGGTAGATCTTGTAATTCACTATTGAAGATTATCTGTAGGAACCTTGGGTACTGCAGAAATCTATCTACCTCAGCTTTCTTCACATTTGATACTAATCCCCCAAAGATCATCTTTGAGAAATCAAATGGCAAGTCATATATAATCCCCACAGTGGCATTTGCTAAATCACGACTCATCAGAGTCCATGATCCTTTTCGTGGAGCATCTGTAACATCCCGAAATTTAACCCGGTGACCAAAAATCTATCTTTCGTAAATAAATGATATTTTCATTATTTTAAAAGATTTCAGATATTTTATTTAAAGTTATTTTATAAAAGTTTTTAGAAAAATGTTTCGTTTTATAAATTTTATGAACTCGACCCGTCTTGACCCGTAGGAAAAACCAACCCGAGCCAAAACCCGAACCCAAGAAACCGAGTATATAAACGTAAGTTCAAGACAACTCCCCCATTTTCTCTTCTTCTCTCCCACACCCACACCCACACCCACACCCAAACGCTCTCATTCTAGAGAGAGAAGCTAGAGAGAGAAAGTGTTCAAAACGCAAACCCGAGCCCGGAATCTTGTAACAATTCGTTTTTGGTAAGTCCCTCTCGAAAATCATCCGTTTTCATAACCATTTTCGGCCTCAAATCGAGCAAAAACACCCATTTTCGTTTCTAGAGTTTTCGGGTCAAAAACCATCTTGTTTTGGTGTCAAAATGCAGGTCTTTGTGTATAAAAACACTAGGAATCATTAGTTCTTTCAATCCCGAGCATTTCCATGTCAAAAACTTCGATTTTGGGTGAAAAATCATGAAAATCGCGAAATCCCGTAGGTTTCTCCGTCGCCCGGCTTGAAGGCGTCGACTCAGGACTCATTCGGTCGAACCAGTCGACCGAACCAGTCCATTCGACCGAATAGGGAAGCAACCGAATGGTCTCCACCTCATTCGACCGAATGAGCTTCGTATTCGACCGAACGAGTGTCTATTCGACCGAACAAGTGCCATGTTCGACCGAACGAGTTTTCCCAGCTGGTTCGACCGAGTGTGTGTCTAGTTCGATCGAGTGTGCCTCAGATTCGACCGAATGTGTGCCTATTAGACCGAATCAAGCCAGAACCAAGCTGTTTTCGTCTTTAAAACCTAGTTTTTGCTCGAGGTCGCGTAAGCTCGTTTTCTTAGACTTATAACGCGTTGTTAACCTTATATATATGTCAAATTCTAGGCTAAGGAGATCTATTGTAGCACCATCCTAACCCGAGATCAAGGTGAGTTCATAACCCCTTTTTAACTGTATTGCTTTATCAAACCACGGGGTGGAAATATGCAAAAACACTTTACTTCAAAACCTTTACACACTGTTTTCTCTGCTTTTACTCGCTTTCACTTATAACTTAACGTAATGTAAGCACTATCACAATTACTTTACTTACTCTACAAATTGTATTACTCTATGAACTGCTGCTCTATGAACTGTTGCACTATACATGTTCGCTCTACGCGCTATTGCACTATGAACTATATGCTCTCTACACTGTTGCTCTATGAACCACGGCCACTATCACGACTGCTTTGGGTATCCTGCGGGACCCATGTAAGTCTCGCTCCACCACTGACTCGACGGCCTTGGATTCTGTGTGAATCCATGTAAGTCTCGCCTCTCTCTCGCGTGGCCTCTTATGTGTATTATGTGTTATTACTTGCTCTTTTGGTCTATCTGTTATGTGCAATTATCTCGAGTATTATGAACTATTGCGTTGCCTCACACACATCGTAACTCTGGACTCTCCTCTCCACTCAATGACCCACGTGCACGCTTTTCGCGCACTATTATGAACTGTAATGATCCATGTACCCGCACTACGCTTTTACTTATGATCTGTCTTCTCACTTTGGATTTATAAACCAAAAAGCACAACAAAATATGCTGTAGGAGTGGTGGGTTAGCCGCTGGTACACCCTATATATAAACCCCTACAACCTATTTTGGTGCGCTTGTTCTTTTTCTAACTATTTTTCCTAAAAAACCGGGATCATACTCAAACATGGTAGAACAAGTTGTAGGAGTGGTGGGTTAGCCGCTGGTACACCCTATATATAAACCCCTACAACTTGGTCTAGCATGCTTGTGTATGAAATCCCTTTTTCTTTTTACCACAAACTTATGTTCTCACTCAACTATTTTTGTAGTTGACGTTTTCCTGCATATTTTTAGGTAATGCTGATAGATGAAGAACATGGATTTCTAGATGGCCTTAGGAGAAGACCGAAGGCGTAGTACTAGATTTAGTATCTGTTGGACAATTGTGGTGTTATTTGTATCTTTTGAACAATGTAACTTGAATATTTATGTATGCATTTCATTTAGACTCTTAACCTGTGTTATGGCTTATTCAATCTGCGACTTCGTCCACGCCCTTGGCTTTCCGCCTTTGGCCGGGGGTGTGACAGCATCCCTTTTAGAAACTACCCATCATGTAGAGTTCCCTGATAACCCATCATCTCTTCAAATATCCTCATCAGGTGTGATGTATTGAAGTTTATTGGGTTATGATCATCATCATTCAACCACAAGCATCTTCTTATCATTCTTTCTGTCACTGGAATTTCATGGCTTACAACTATTTCTTTGATTCTTTTCCCATTAATGTCATCAACAAATCTTGCAGATCTCAAGAAATCTAGTGAATGATTTCTGTAGATGATTAGGCATTCTGTAAAAGCAAATCTGACATTTGATCGAGCCATCCGTGTAATCATTCTCGCCACCGGCTCGTTATCAGGTGTGACTTGCAAAAGTGCACACATATTGTGTTTCTTTTCAAAGAAGTATTTGGGTTGTTCTTCTTATTCTGCCGTATCTGTTCATCACAATCAAACATATTAAAAATGAAATTAGTCATAAATTTCACTACTTTAAGTGATTTCTAGTTATAAAAATAAAGAAGAAAAACAGAAATATCATCAAGAACATGTTCTTCGACAAGTTTATAACCCAAACACAAAAACTGAGTATTAGTAATCAGATACATAATCAAAGCCCATTATAGTCTAATCGTGATCGGAAAACACATTATTATTGCTTACCGAGTCGGAATTAGAGGGCTGATTCAAATTAGGGTTTGGATTAAAATGAATGCGACAAGTCGGTTTAGGTTTCTTTGTGAGTAAGCAGTTGTAGTGGAAGGAGAGAGAGGGAAAAGTATTATTGAAAAATTAGGCCTAGCTCTCTTTTATATACCTTTTGAAAGTGGGTTTTAAATACTTTTTTTCATTTAGTGAGTTATTATCTGTCAAACAGTAACATTATCCACTTGATATTTTAAAACATTTGTGAAATACATAATTCTTTCATTTAAGAATTAGCAAACCTTACTCGGAAAAGTAATTCTTTGCAAAGTCTACTCGGTATACTTCCACTTACACAATGCTTACCCGATAAAATATCAAACCTTGCTTGGTCAAGCTAAGTAATTTAAAGTCAAGACATTTTTTTGAAGAAAGCTTACCCGAAATACAATATTTCTTGAGAAATTAATCACAAGGCAAATAATCAAGTATAAAATATCAAATAAACATCCTTACTAGGAATCAATTAAGGCACCCGTATTAATTTCTCAAATTTAAATTAAAAAAAACTTAATGTAGCATAAATCCTAACAGAATAAGAAACATATCCAATCAATCATACTTGGTTGCGCAGTATGCCCGAGCAACATTCACAATGTTTAATGTGCCCGAACAACCTTCTTATGCAAAGTATACCCGAATAACCTTCCTAGAGTACAAAGTGTGCCCGGAAAAGATCTTTTAGCAGACAGTGTACTTGGAGAGTCAAGTTTTGAAATTACCAAGTATATTGAGGGAACAAAGGTGTACCCGGAATATAAAGTGTGCCCAGAAAACAAGGTTTGCCCGGAAACACTTGTAATCTCAAAGAAATCATAAACACAAATATCACAGAGCATACTAGGATTGAAATTAAAACACATAAACATTTAAGCGTGCTATAGTCTAAAATTTCAAAGAGCTTGCCCGAGGATCCTAAGTTAGCACTATGCTTACTAGGATACATATATTCAATCATCAGGTATGCCTGAGAACTAAACTAAATAGTTTAGTCTACCCGAGAGACTTCAACATATCAAACCATACCCGAAAATGACAAACTTAAATAATAGTATCTAACTGTGTCCGGAAAGGTTAACAAACCTTTCCTAACAACATATTCACACAAATCACAAAGCTTACTTGGTGTACTAAACTAAGTTCACAAAGTTTGCTAGGTGTAACAATCATCATACAAAGCTTGCTCGGAATAAGAATTTCTTGTTAATAGCTAGCTATAACACATATTCATCTCAAGACTTCAAGCTTGCTCGGGAAATTAGTACAACAGTGTACTCTACCCGGAAAGTGTAAACTCAAAGCTTGCCCGAAAATCATAAACTTGGCCAAAAATGACTAAGCTTGTCCTGAAAGGTTATAAAACATTAAACCTTACCTGAAAATACATATTCAAACATATTCAACTGTTTTTATGCCCGGAATGGTTATAAAACATCAAACCTTACCCGAACTCACATATTCAACCTATTAAAGGGAAAATGCAACACTCTTTGACTTTAACCACTTGTCAGAATATATTTTTCATTGAAGATCATAGTTTAAGAGCAAATGGTACATTTAGAGATCAAATTTCAGTTGTATTTCTCTTCAAAACAGTTTGTTCCATTTTCTGAAAAAATCTCAAGAATGGGATCATATTGACTAAGTAGCTTTCTCAATACTTCATTCTCAGCATTATTATTACAACATAGATAGGTTAACAGCAGGTATAAACTTAGCATGAATTTCATCTCTTTGGTGACATGATTAAGGTTCATTTAGTAGCATAATGCATTAATGGTCAACACTGTGCTATGATGCCTCATATCTCTTCTCAAAGCTTATTTGGCCTTCTCCAGATCACCCCAATTTGACTCCAATCTCCTGTATTTGGTCAAAAATTGTTTTTGTATGACAGAACTTATTGGATATTTTTTTTGTATTTTTGATTTTCAAACATATATAAGGGTTGAACGTTGGACTTACTGTTAAATAACAAGCTTTTCATTCAAGATGATACAGATTTTGCCAACATCTTTGTAGTTCTTAGTTGTAACCCTCTTGTTTGATAAACTATTTAAAACATTTCTCAACTTTTGGTTGATTTATTCATTCTTCCCCTTGTTTTTGATATTTTCTCAAATTTTCTCTCACATGTTCTTTGTCATATTTAAATATGTTTCATTTTTGGTTGACCAAATAACAACATGCCTGTGCATGACTATGTAATCACTTTTCTACCTATCATTTGGAGAGATTTGTCTTGAGACATGCAAAGACAACTATGTATCTCCACATAAAGATTAGCATATTCATTATGTTTATATCACCTTAGATTTTACATCATCATGGGAAAGCAACCATACATGTTAATGACTATACTAAGGTCCTTTTAGCCTATTAAATCCATATGATTGGCTAAGCAGTCAATGTACTATCATTTCCCATATTAACAGTTTAATATTCAATCACCCCAATTTCTCTTATTTGGTAGGTAAATGGCTATCCTGCTTGACCAAAAGTGGTCAATAGGACCAAACATACATGTGAATATATGTCCTTTCAAAGTCAGAGCTATTGACATAGGTTTAAATGAAGGAATAACAAACAAGTTATAATTGCCCCAAATGCATTCAGTTTTTCAGGTCAATGGCTATCCTTTGAATCTGGAGAGATTTAAGGACCAAACATACACAAGTGAATGTACATCCAACTGAGCAAATGACATAATTTTTCAGCAAAAATAACTACTTGAGTCTTTTCCTTAAAAAAATATCCTTCTTTTAAGCTTCCTTAAAGCTTGAACTGAATAATCTTATCATATCTCTACACCATTAATCAACTTGCTCATGTTTTACCAAAATAAAGTATTTATGCAAAATTCATTTGAAAACTTCATTTTCATCATTTAATTTTGACATATGACTCATTTTGACATAAACAGTTGTAACATAATCAAATATTAATCAAACATAACATTATCAAGACAAGCAAATCATACCAACATTCAAGATTTAGCCTATCCTGATAACATCAAATGATTAGATAAAGCACATATTCAAGCAATTAAGCAGTGATGTCAGATAAGCCTACTCTAAGAAGTAAATTATAACAAGAACACTCATTCTAACATCACAAATGCACATCAACTGATAAACATGTAAACCTATCAATCAAACAATCATGTCTAATTTTCACACATAATCTGTTAAAGCACATAACAGTTTACATATTCAGCAACATAATCAAGCATATTCACTAAACATTCATTGTGTGTGACCTCTAACAGGATAATTAGTTTGCACATAGAGGTACACATCCTTAATCATATTTCATCATAGTTGATCATTCCCAGGGCTTTCAGAAGAAAGTTGAACCTGGTTCTATCAAGTGGTTTGGTGAATAGGTCAGCCAAATTGTCACTTGTATCAACTCTTTGCATTTCAATCAAACCCTTTTCACTGCAATCTCTTATGAAGTGATGTCTAATTTCTATGTGCTTAGTTTTAGAATGTTGAACTGGATTCTTAATAGTAAAATATGCAGCAGTGTTGTCAATAGGAATAGGGGTGTTCAGAAAATTCAAACCATAGTCCAGCATCTGATTTTGAATCCATAGAACTTGTGCACAGCAGGCAGATGCAGCAACATATTCAGCTTCTGCAGTAGATATTGAGACAGTAGTCTGCTTTTAGCATTTCCATGACACTAGCCTTTCACCCAAAAATTGACATCCTCCTGAGTTTGACTTTCTGCATTGCCATAATCACTGTCTGTATAGGCAATCAAATAAAAAGATTGGTTCTTTAGATACCAAATCCCTAAGTCTGGTATTCCTTTCAAATATCTGAATATTCTTTTAACAGCATTCATGTGGGAGACTTTTGGACTTGATTGGATTCTTGCACACACACATGCAGCAAACATGATATATGGTCTTGTAGCAGTCAGATACATCAGAGATCCAATTTTGGCTCTATATTCATGTTCAGCTATAGGCTCCCCCTTTTCATCTGCAATCATCTTTTCTTTGGTGTCCATTGGAGTTGAAGCAGTTTTGTACTCATGACAGTTGAACTTGTTCAAGATGTCCTGCACATATTTATTTTGGTGAATGAAGATCCCTTCAGCTTTCTGTTGAACTTGTAATCCAAGAAAGAAGTTCATTTCTTCCATAGAGCTCATGTTGTATTTAGACATCATTACCCCTTCAAACTCCATGCACATTTGTTCATTTGTAAATCCAAAGATGATGTCATCCACATACACTTGTAACAGAAGCAAGTCTGATCCCTTTCTTTTGTAGAAGAGTGTCTTGTCAATGGCTCTTCTTTTAAAACCATTTATAAGAAGATGATTTGACAGCTCATCATACCAAGCTCTAGGAGCTTGATGCAATACATATAGGGCTTTTTTTAACTTATACACCGTGTTCGGATACAAAGGATCCTCAAAACCTGGAGGTTGAGCTACATACACCTCTTCATCAACCTTTCCATTTAGTAATGCAGACTTAACATCAAGCTGGAACACCTTAATGTTCTTTGAGGCAGCATATGCAAGAAAGATCCTGATAGCTTCAAGTCTTGCAACAGGTGCAAAGACCTCCTCAAAGTCTATTCCTTCTTCTTGAAGACATCCCAGTGCCACAAGTCTAACTTAATTCTTAATTACCAAACCCTTCTCATCCCTTTTGTTTCTAAAAGCCCATTTGGTTCCTATTGCATATCTGTCTATTGGCATATCAACAAGATCCCACACATGTAGGTCTCTGAACTATTCCAATTCTTCCTGCATTCCTTCCACCCAACTATTGTCTTTTAGTGCTTGAGCAATGTTCTTTGACTCTATTACGGATAGAAAACAGGAGTAAAGACAGATGTTTGCAACTTCAGAATGACTTCTTGTTACTCTTTCATGTAAATTTCCAATGATGTTTTCAGAAGGATGATTCTTTTCTACATAGGGAGTTTGTACAATCATATATATAGACACATTTGTATCAAGATTTGTTTCATTGAGATCTGGTTCTTCAATGATCAAATCAGTTTCTGCATCATGAAATTCTGGTGCTTCATCATTATGTTGTCCTGAAGTAGATGCACCATTGTTTTCTAAATTTAATCTTTGGAGCAGATCTTGAAATCTTTTAGTAGATGCAGCTTCTTCTTCACTTACTTGGTTGCTTGTGTTTCCCTCATTTTGAAGTTGATCATTCTGTTTGTCTTGATTGTCTTGATTAACCTCAGTATGATCATGTTCAGGACTGTGATTGGTTTCTTGATTATTTTCTTGAACTTGTTCAACAATATCACATGAGGAATTCTTCACAAAAGTATATTCATTTTCTTTTCTAGCAGCCTTCTTCCATAATATAATTCTTCCAAGTCCAATGTTTTCTTCTTTTTCTCTTCAATTACACTGGTCTTGTAGAAAGATTCATCAAAGTCTTCAGGATAAATCTTGAAGGACCTTATCAACTTTTCATGATCAAACAGTCATGCTACACCATCAACTGTATTGAATTGATTCTCATTAAAGATGATGTCAGATGATTCTATAACACTCAGATGGTCTTTCACATATACTCTGTAAGTTTTTGAGTGTGTAGAATATCAAACAAAGAAACAATCTAGTGATTTTGTTTGAAACTTGTTCAAATAATCTCTAGTGTTAAAAAGAAAACATTTACATCCAAAGGGCTTGAAAAACTTGATACAGGGCTTTCTGTTGTGAAATATTTCGTAAGGAGTCGTGTTATGCCTCTTGTTGACAAGTACCCTGTTCTGAACCTAGCATGCAGTATTTATTGCTTCAGCCCAAAATGTAATATGTAAATTAGCATTGCTAACATAGTTCTTGCAGCTTCAATCAAAGTTCTATTCCTTCTTTCTGCAACACCATTTTGTTCAGGAGTTCTAGGAGCTGAGAGTTGTTGAATGATTCCTTTTGTTGTACAAAATTCTTGCATAACTCCATTCTGAACTATGTACCATTTTCACTTCTCATCATTTTAACCTTCTTATTCAATTTGTTATCAATCATTGTTACACAACCCTTAATCAACTCTGTAGTCTTATCCTAGGTACTTAGGAAATAAACCCAAGTATATCTTGAATAGTCATCATTGATCACAAGATAATATCTTTTCTTCCCTATACTTGGCACACTCACAGGACCAAAGAGATCCATGTGAAGTAATTCAAATACTTGATCAATTGAGTTGATGAGTTTTGGCTTATGAGTAGATTTGTGTTGTTTTCCTTTTTGGCATGAAATAGAATGATCTTCTAATTTGAACTCTCTTGTAGGTAAGCCTATTACATACTCACCTTTGACAAGTCTATTCATGTTCTTCAATTTCACATGACATAGTTTCCTATGCCACATTTTTTATTCATTTTCAGTGGCTTTGTAAACAAAACATGCACCCCCTCTATAGTTTCCTATGCCACATTTTTTATCATTTTCAGTGGCTTTGTAAACAAAACATGCACCCCCTCTTGAAACAGCTTCTTTCAAATTCAATTCATATAAGTTGCCATTTCTTGGTGCCATCATCATAATCATTTCAGGTGGAATTACAAATTCTGGTTTTAGAATGAACCAGTGTGAATCATCAAAACTGACTTTGTATCCCTTATCACACAATTGTGATATACTCAGTAGATTATATTGAAGACCTTCAACATGAAATACATTATCAAATGAAATTTTTCCATTTGTCAAGATTCCTTTCCCTACAATCTATCCACCATTTTCATCACTCCCAAATGCTACAGGACCTTCAAACTTTTCTTCATAATTGACAAGTGATCTCTTGTCACAAGTCATGTGCTAGAACAACCACTATCCATATACCATATGCATTTCAGAGGAGTGGACTGTTCCTGAGATGATGATCCAGTTTCTTTCTCAATTATGGCCATGAATGCCACATTTTCTTTCTTGATACCATCTGCAATGTCTTCTTCATGATTGCTCCAATCAAAGTTACCCTCATGCTGTGTTGTTACAGCTACATTTTCTTGATTTCTGATCTGATTTTGATTGGCTGGAATAGTGTTGTTTGGAACATTTTGAAGATTTTGATTGTTGTTTCTCTAAAAACCTTGATTTTGAGGTACTCCTTGATCATGATTGTTCATTTGAGGTTGAAAGTTGTTGAAGTTGGGATTATAGTTGTTGTTGGGATTGTTGTTAAAGTTGTTGTTGAAGTTGTTGGTGTTGGGTCTCTGCTGATATTGAGGCTGCTGTTGATATTGAGTCTGCTGATTTCTTGGTTGGTTTTGAAGTTGGTTCAATTGAAAGTTTCTGGGCAAGTTACATTCTCTTGCAAAATGACCAGGCTGTTGACAATTATAGCAAATGGCTTTTGACTTGTAAAAACCAATTCTTTCATTTGGCCCTGATATGAGTGACCTACTAGTCCTGTTATATAACCTTTTGCTTCTAAGAGCCAACATAGCTGCTTGCCACTTCAAATCCATATCCTCCAAGTCATCAACATCTATCTACTCAAGATCATCTTGTACCACACTTGTTTGAATTAAATTCATTGCAACAAATGCATTATATGACTCAGTAAACATTGAAAGCAAGGCCTGTGTTTCACTGCCTTGACCATTTCTACCACTAGTGTGAGGTACATTCCCACTTGCCATAGAAGCAGAATCAGTGTCATCAATCAGTTGCACATTCAATCTTTGCTGGTTTCCATGATTACTTGTGCTACCACCAACAAATGATTTTGGAGTATCAGAATTATGTTTAACAGGTTCTTCAATGATAGGGATCTGTTGTTGATTCTTGGTAGTCAAATTACCCGTACGTGCAATCAATGCATTTGAAACATTGAAGAAGGGCCTTTCCTCCTTTATCATCTCATTCTCTATTATCTCTATCTCTGAAGCTTGAAGAAAGCATACTATATCATCCAATTTCAAGTCATTGAAGTTGTGTTTCTAAAGGATGAATTTGCAGGCAATGTACCATTCTTTTGGCATAAAGTTGAGCAGCTTGGTATTAAGGTCAAAATCAGTCATGACATAGTCTGTGGTTTAATTTCAACATTTCCCTCAAACATTTCAAGTATTGCATCATATATTTCCTTGGCAGTGGCATGATGTGCAACCTTGGTAAGTATCTCCCGAGACAGACCTAACTTTAACATTGCTGGATTAGCACCTTCCTCATTGTCTTTTGTGAAGAGAGACCATCAAAGTTAATTGAAAAGGGCACTAATTTTTAAATCTTGATCTATTGCCTTTTAACAGTGCTCTCCACAAAGGTTATTCTTTCTAAATTGATGGGTTCATCATCAATACTTCCTTTTAACCTTGATTGTCTTCTCTCATACTCTTCCATTGTTTCAACTTCACTAACATCAAACAATTTTTGGCTTGAAAACACAGGGTAAACTGGGATGAACTGTTATAACAATTACTTCAGTCTTCTCCTTGTTGTTACCCTTTATCTTTTTCATAACTTCTTTACTTGGTGGCTGTCACACCCCAACCTACGGCGGAAATGTCGGGGCGAACTGATTGCTCACAGCTTTTCAAAGGCTACTATATGCAATATTAAAAGTGTCAATATCTATTAATTTTATTAAATAGTCAAGTACATCAAACTCATAAGTAAACAAGTAAATAAACATTCAAATCTAATTCTTGTATCTTCTTCTCTAACATGCATCTTAAGTTGCTTCAAACAATCTTGATAATCACGTCACACGATAACCTGCATATGCGTTGAAAATAGAATAGTTTTGTCAACACAAGGTTGAGTAAGCAACACACCAATTTAGATGTACATATAGTATATAAAAAATATATGTAGTTGCAACAAGTTATGTGAGAATAACAAATTAACCAAATGAGCAAGTATAACTAAGATGTCGAGAAGCACAAAGGATAACGACTGGCGTATGATCATACTAGACTAAGATTATGTTGGACCTCTCCGAATACGGAAGCATATAAAGCAAATAAGCACATAAACAAGTAAGGTATAAGTTGTTAAAACATAAGACAAAGTTGCAGTGTTTGAGTATAAGTATATATAAGAAATACCATTTACGCATATGTCCCCAAAACTTTGAAAACGGTAAAATAGGGGAATGTGGTACTCACCTTAGCAGTTAAGCAAGAGATGAACAAACGCGGTAAGAACGGTAGTAATTAAGAGTCACGCTCTACGGAAATTACCAACGAGAAATCCTAAGTAACAATAATTGCGGAATAAGTATGAATTGAATAAGGAGTCTAAAACTAAAATAGAGGTTCGGGATTTGATGATTGAGTGTAATCTTACAAAAGCTATTATTTCATTAATTTATTATAAATTTCGTTATCAAGTTTTACCGTAGTAAATATGATTTAATTATATAAAATACGTAAAAGTACTTGAATAAATATTTATAAAGATTTTATAGTTTATGTAAAAAAGGAGAGTTTTAAATGTTTAAAATTACAAATATGTTTAATGTATTTATATGCACTTTTATTATTTAATAAAGATTTCTTCTTAAATAAATATCTTAAATAATAGATAATATTATTACATATAAAATACGAACTCTTATAAAAACTTAAACTATATTTTTAGTCACATTACAATATCTTATTTTATATATATATATATATATATATATATATATATATATATATATATATATATATATATTAAAACCCCTCTTTTTATATATTAAAACTTTTAATAATCTAGTACATACATAAACATATAGATATAAATTATATACACATATATATGTGGCGTTTAACTAAAGTTTGGAAAAAGATCGGTTTATATGTCGGTTTTAATTGTATAATGTTTATTTAATATATATTAGTGTATTAAATTACTAAAAAACCTTTTAAATTAAAACAACATTAATAAAAAAAATAAATAAGTAATTTGCCATGGCCGGGAATCGAACCCGCGCCATGGCCGGCTAAAAGGATTAGCAACACACACCCAGCCAACTGCGCTGGGTGTTTAATTGGTTAACAATCAGAACATAAACGTTTTACATAGCAAACTAGACAACGCTTTTAAGACATAAACCCTAGATTCATCAATCCATTAATCCCGTTAATAATTGACTAGTTTATGTTAGGGCATTTGAAGAAAGAGTTAAGACGAACATAATCATGTGGTTAATTACCTTGAAGACGATCAGAAGCAGAACAGGTCCGACCATTAAGGAAACAAGAACACGAAAAAACAGACAAATATAATCCAGTCATCTATAGGGGTATGAACGGCGATGGTATAAGGATGCGATGTAGGGTTAATTAGTTTATTGTGTTCGTTTACGCGCATAACAATAAATGGGTTAAATAGCGGTTTGAATAAAAAGTCAATACGTATCATAAAGATGTATATTTCCTAATTACTAATGACGGTGGAGCTCGTTATAGCGAGGGGAATAACAACCAAGATTCAATTACCAAATTTGTTACGAGAATTGCGACTCAAGTTGATGAACGGGTATACGGGTAAGCAAAACGGGTCTCGGATATGGGTTAACCAGGTTGTTTGATGGGTTATATGATAAATTTTCATTTTAGACCATAGGGTTTAAAGATGGATGCATAAGGAGATAGGGGTTTATGTTTGGGTAAAAAATTGCCAAAATAAGAAAAGTTATAGTTATATAATATCTAATTAATTAAATAGTAATATAATAATAAAAATTAAACTTCTCGATAAACGCGACGTTTTGATAAAATAATCCGAACATCGAAACAAGTCAGGTATTTAATAAAAATATAAATCCAGAAAAACCCGAGTTGTTACAGTGGCTTCACAACATTGCAGCGAACCTTTGATCCACCATATATGTCAAATGACACATGTTCCCTTATCATTTGTTCATTATGTTTCCTCATCTTTGGTGTGAGAGGTGGTAACAAAGGAAGTCTGTCAACTGAGCTTGGTTTTCCCTTTCTTTTGTTGTTAAAACCATCATCACTTGAACTTTTATCACTGGAATCACTCAAGCCATCCACATTTAAACGCTCTTCATCAAAGTTATATTCAGAGACTTGAATACCAACATTCTTTTCTTCTCTTACTTCTTTTTTCACCACATACTCTCCATTTCCATCAACTTCTGCTATCTTATAATTTTCAATGAATTCTTCCTTATCGTTGAACACATCTCTGAATTGAGTAAGGTATGCCTCTCTTTTATCCTTATCAACTTTCAATGAGTAATTATCATTGAAAGGTGGAGGAAATACCTTGTATCTATCTTCCTCCTTAATTTTGTTAAGAATCCCATATATGTTTCCTGTTGAGACAAGATTTTTCAAGAAGTCATTCTTAACCTGGAGTTTGGTATTCTTCACTTTCTCATCAATGACCATTTTCTTCAACCCATCAATCTCAGTCACATACCTAGACTGTTTTCTATAATTATCCAGACAGTCTTGCTGAAGACTTTTGATCCTCTCTTCATAGGTCAAATCACTTGATTCATACACATTAATCATACTTTTCTTTCAAAAAATTCACATTCCAATTTTCCAATATTCATTCTTAGAGATTCATTCAATACAAGCTTTGAAAGGTTTGAATGTACCTGAGTTGAAGAAGATTCGGCTTCATTCTCCACTTGAGCCATAAGTGCAACATTGGCTTTGCTTATATATTCAGCATGATTGCTCCAATCAAATAATCCATCTTGTTGATGAGCAGCCAATGTAACATTGCCTTGATTAATGGGCTGGTTGTTGACATTATTTCTGTTGTTTGTAGGAGCTTGTGGAGGGTTAAAATTGTTGTTTCTTTGATAATTCTGGTTATGAGGAACAACCTGCTTATGGTTAGCATTTTGGTTGTTAAAGTTGTTGTTGGAGTTGTTGTTGTAGTTTCTGTGTTGGCCTTGCTGGTATTGATATAGGTTTCTTAGTTGAGCAAACTGATTGTTTTGGAAGTTTCTTGGTTGATTACACTCCCTTGCAAAATGTCCTGGTTGTTGACGGTTGTATAAGATAGCTTTTGACTTGTCAATACCTATTCTTCCATTAGGAACAGACACAGGGAACCTTTCTGTCCTATTAAACAACCTTTTTCTTCTTAATGCCAACATAGCAACTTGCCGTTTTAGATCCATTTCCTCTAGACTGTCTGCATCAATTTGCTCAAGATCATCTTTAATAACACTAGTATGGATCAAGTTCTTGGAAACAAAGTCATTGTATGAATCTTTGAACATTGAGAACAAGGCTTGGTATTCATTTCCTTGACCAACATTACCACTAGCCATTGAGGCAGAGTCATTATCATCAATCAACAGGAGATTGAACCTTGATAATTGGAACTTGGTTCTTCAAAACTTGAACTTCCAGCAACAAAACTTCTTGGTGTATCTCCACATGTTTACTTGGCTCTTCAGTAAGTGGAATTTGTTGGTTCTTTGTGGACAAGTTTCCCATTGGTGCAATGAGTGCATTGGTCACTTGAAAACAGGGTTTGTCTTCCTTTATCATTTCATCTTCAATCATCTATATCTCTGATGCTTGTAGGAAGCATATCATATCATCAACCTTGAGTGCATCATAGTTTGGGATCTGCCTAATGAATTTGCTGGCAGTATATCATTCTTTTAATAAAGATGTAGCAAATTTGTAATAAAATCAGAATTAGTGACTACATAATCAGTTGTCCTGATTTCATTGACAATGATCAGGAATCTTTCCAAGACAGACTTCAGTCTTTCTCCATCTTTATACTTTAATCGATCAAGTTGTTTCTTCAGCCTTTCTTTCTTGATATTCTTCAGTTCTGTGTTGACTTCAAACATTTCCAACAAAGCATCATACATGGCTTTAGAAGTTGTTTGGTGAGCAACTTTGGTTATTATCTCCCATGACAATACCAATTTCAGCATAGCTAATGCTCTGTCATCAACCTTTTTCATTCTAGCTTCAACAACTGGATTGTTAAATGTTCCATCTGCCAAATAGGGTCTGTTCTTGATAGATTGCCACATCTCTACATCGTTGTAGCACACTACAGCTTCAAACAACACTTTCCATTTGATAAAGTTCTCATGTCCGTACAATCATTTTGGTATTTTATAGGATATTTTTGAACAAAAAAGAAAAAATTAGCAAAAACCTAAATAAAATTCAAATACTCTTTTAAAAATAATCAGATCTATGGATGAAATCTTCAAATCTGATATATCCAGATTGATTAGAGCAAGATTAATAACAAAGAAATAAAGAGATAAGACAGAAAAGACTTATAAACCTCAATCCAGTTGTAGATCTGAGAAATGAAAAACAGGAAAGATGACGTCACTAATCAATGAAATAGTGGTCAGCTGACGTCATTCATCGTTTTCAAATCAGCAATACTCAACAGTAATTAGCAACAGTTCTTCACCCAAATAGCAAAACAAGCTCTGATACCACTTGTCGGACCTAATTATATCACTCAATCACTATGTCGTATCCCACACATTAAGTGTCGACAAGAGGGTTGACGACTTGCTAATTTGGGAAAGAACAATAGGGTCTTAATGGCGGAAACACTAACACACAAAATGTTTCATGCAAGACACAAAGGTAACAAACACGCACTGTAACTCAAAAGATTTCCATTAATATAATATGTGTGAACAATAGGAAATCAGTTATGGTTTCAGAATGGAATGTTTATCCGTACGTGATAAAGACTGCCGTCAAATTCAATTACATTTGTAAGGTCTAGATGTCATGTCTTGTACCTTAGGCGTGCCATATATTATTACTTTTATAGGCCTTCCCTGTCACCTGTCATTCCTTCTAAAATTCCTAATGATAGTAACAATACATATTCAAACAAAATACAAAATATTCTAAGTGTAAACGGGTCTTCGAGCAAGCTTTGCAGCTTTTGTCTTCTTAGAGCAGGCCTAGTAACCATAAACTATGCTGGGGAACAGTTCTCCGAGTAGACTTGACTTAGGATATTTTCCTTAGAAAATATCCATCTAGCAGACTTCAATCTTCTTGAACATATCAAACTATGCTCAATATAGTCCTACGAGGAAACTTGTTCTTCATAAATCCCTTGTACTCTTTGTTAACTTTAACTTATATAAGCAAATCAATGTGTGCTGGTAACACTGTAGCTTGTGCTGTTAGCACTGTAGCTTGCTCTGAGATGAAAGTTGCTAGAAGAAGTCCTTAACATATTTCTTTATCAACTTCCTTCAAGCTTGCTAGGACCACATTTTATTATGAATAAACCTTGCTAGATCTTTCAAAGGACTTGGTATCAGCTTGGTTTAGCCAAGGGTTTGCTCGGAAACGAACCTTGCTTGACTTGAAGAACAACCTTGCTAGACGAAGTGTGCTCGAACTTACACTTAAGAAGACTTCAAGAAAATAACCTTGCCCGTTAGGCAAAATACCTTTCTAGATCAAGTAAAACCTTGCTGGGCTCGGTATCCATACTTGGCCATTTTTAGAGAGGTTGAGAAGATTCCAATCTACATCTTGTCTTTTCTAGTCAATTCTTCGACCCAACATTATTCCTCATATTGTATGTGGATGCCATGCTGATAATTGGAAGCAACATTCCTATGCTTATGGTAGTTAAGCACTAGTTGGGATCTTGTTTTGCAATGAAAAATTTTGGTGAAGCTGGTTATATTCAGGGAATAAAGATCTACCAAGATAAGTCTAAGTGATTTCTAGGGCTAAGTCAAAGTATATACATAAACAAAGTCATGGCAAGCTTCTCAATTGATAACTCCAAGAAAGGAGGTGTTCCCATTGCTAAAGGAACTGTGTTGAACGAATCCAATCTCCAACAACGGATATTAAAACTAAGAACATGCAAGCAATTCCATATGCTTCAGCGATTGGCTATATCATGTACGCTATGTTATGCACTATACCTGACGGCTCATATTGTTTAAGCATGACTAGCCGTTTTCAGCAAAGTCCTGGCGTTGCCCATTGGACTGCAGTGAAGAACATTCCGAGGTACATGAAAAGGACCAAGGATATTTTCTTAGTATTTGGAGTAGTGGAAGAAGAGCTCACTGTAAGGTGTTACTTTGATGCTAGCTTTAAGACTGACCGAGATGATTTTCGCTCACAATCAGGATGTGTATTCACTCTTAATGGAGTAGCTATTTACCGGAGTGTGGTGTCGGATTCCACCACTGCATCTTAATACATAGTTGCATCAGATACTGGTAAGGAGGCTGCTTGGATGAAGAAGTTCATCACTGACCTCTATGTGGTTCTGAGTATTCATAAAACAATCGAGGTGTTATGTGATAACAAAGGTGTTATTTCTCAGGCCAAAGAGCCCAGATCTCATCACATTGCCTAGCACATTTTAAGGAAGTTCCACCTTATACGGGAAATGTTGGAACGAGGTGACATCATAATAAGCATGGTAGAAACAGATCAAAACGTAGCAGACCCGTTCACTAAGCCGATGACTCAGGAGAAGCATGACCAACACAGGAATGCTATCGGTCTTAGATTAGCTAGTCATTTGTTTTGATTTAGTATTTGGATGTATGAGCATTTAAACAATTATACTTTTTAGTTTACTTTGATTTAATGGTTAAATTCAAACGTTGAATATTATATTTATAATAGTTTTAATACGTTTAATACATGAATATTATATTCTAAATTATCCATAGTTAGTCAAACTCGTGGGATCAGTGATTCTGAACTAAGACTTTTCTGACTTTAGACTCAAGGAGTTGCGTTCCAAACTCATAGACCTCATTATGAATGACGTTTAATGTAACTCGCATCAAATCTTCTTCATGGATCTTAGTCATAAGATGTTTTGATATTGGTATACTCATTTAGTATCCTTAGACCTAATATATATAATAGAACTTTCGTTTACTAAAGGCTATTCTTTGATCAGTGTCAACGATTGTCGCGTAACTGCCGGCTATAAAGGCATTGGTTGGGAATATTCTGAAGTTCAGTAGGAGTTGTATGCAATCAAGATGGGATTCTGTACTCTTACATGATATATAACAGTTAGACATCTTGGCGCCCTTGTTGGTTCAAACTGGTGAAGTGTTAGGCCTCACCCAAACTTACTGTGTGTTCGATTATACCACTTTGATTCTAGATCAAGAATGATAATGATTTAACGCCATATCAGATTGATCTGATCCATGTCTAATTGTTCAATTGGTGTCTTATAAAGAAGTGATAGGTGACAACGGTTACCATAAGTTCATTATCTTACAATAGTCTATTCCAAGATCTTTTGGTTAATAAATATAAAATGTCATAACCTGTTGGGGGAAGCTATGTGTAACTTGAGCACCGATGGCTGTTAGCATTGAGCAACTTAATCGAAAACCGTCCAAGTGGGAGACTATTGGAATTATGGACAGGAATGGGTAAGTGAACGTGACCGACCGAGTTGTGACACGTAAGAGTTACACCTTGGGTAACCAGCATGAAATCCGCTTATATTAGTTAACCGGTATTGACGAATAATTAGCCAGTATTATTGTTTATACTAAATATAAACAATAGTTTTATTATAAAGTTTGTTTACTAATTAAATAAACATATAACAAGCTTTTAATCGAGTGTCGGGTCGAACCATAATATGGGACACGTGAGTTGGTTATGTAGATTAACATTATTATGATTAATATATATAATTAGTCATTCTTTTTCGGATCTCACAACTCTAGCCGAAAGAAAAGTCTTGGACGTCACTCCAAGATCTTTAAAATGCCATTATTATATATTGTGGCATATTATCTCATGTAGACGATTGGAACGATTACCAAATTTAAAGCAACCAGCAACCGTGCACTATCTAAGTGGTCTCGGAGTCACCTCTTGTTACATAAAACCCTAAGTTAATGGTGTTCAACTCTTGTTATTGATTTGAAAAAATAACAATAACAATTTATTATAAAAAGAAGATCTAGGTACGTTGTGTGTGTAATGTGCGTAAGTGTGATATCAGTAATTATAAAAATAAGTTATGTAATTATTTAAGTATACATAAATATAGGTTACGTACTTAGATATATAAGTTGCATAATTATTTGGATGTGTACGTAGTTATCGTGGACGCATATTGTTTTCATATCTGTGTGTAGTAGTTGAAATATTATTTGAAATGTTCCAAACTAATTTATTCATACTACAAAGAGGAAGACCAAGTACTTAAGAAAATCTATCTATGTTTCTATTTACAATTTAGTCCAAGTTAATAAGTTATTAGCCGTTTGCTCCTTTAACTTCTTTTCCTAGAAGTCTTTCTGGTAATAATATCATGGATCACTACGACTTAAGCACCATGTCTTCGACCCACCACCACCTCCTCTACCACTAATCGTCATCACGTTCGCATACTTAGCTCAGTACTTACTAGCTCGGTATCTCTTAAATATTCAAACCTTTTACTGATTTGGTACTTATGGGTTCCAATGTTGCAAACTGTCCCTTAACGTTATTGAACGGGTAAAATTATAATATAAAACATGTCATACACATAATTGAACGGAAGAAATTATTTTTCTTCAAAGATTTAACCGTAGATCAATACTAAAATGAATCACATGTATCAAAATAAATTAGAAAAAGAATTGGAGCAATTCTCAATATGACCCTTTTTAAAAAAAAATTGGAATTTAGCCCATAAATCTCCAACATTCCCAAAATGAACCATAAAAAATAGATTGAGGCGACACACGGGGATAAGATCCGATGAGATTTCTTGACCAATTATAATGTGAGATGCGTAAGAATTCCTGACAAGCTGGACAAATTTTTGAAAATATTGAGGGAGTCGTCCATATTTTCTCACTAAATATTCTTTTCAAAAGCAGTCTCTCCATACGGTTTTTTAATGTTTTCTAACTTTTCCGTACAAATTTCAAAAACCATTAAAATTGTTCCTTTTAAATTCCGTCTTCCAATACGCATTTCAGACAAATTTGTACCAAGGAGACGAGATTATGGTTTCGTTCTCATAAGTTTAAATCCCGTCCACACATAAAGATTTAAGTATTATCCGTCCACATAGACATGTTTAATAAAATATATTGGCGAAATAGTTTTCCTTACATTTTCATGTTTTTATATATCATCCTTCATCTTCATCATTTGAGAAGGGTACGGAACAGAACATTGTACTCAGTCCCGAATGTTGAGATTATTTTGCTATCGTAATAGGAACCAATGAGCCCAGGACCCATATCCCTAACCTCCACACGATCTCCCATCTTAAACTTCTTTATTTTGGATTCAATAACAAAGGATAATGAATATGATGATCAAAGAAAAGGGTTTTGTAAAGATGAAGATTAAAAGGTTTTTAAGAGATGAAGATTCAACATATAGCATAAGATTTGGATGACCCAATAGGAAAAATATAAATCTCGTCTCTTTGGTTAAAATTTGTCTCAAGTGCGACTTAGAAGATGGAATTTAAGTGGAACAATTGTCAAGGTTTTTAAATTTTGTATGGATAAGTTTGGAAACATTAAAAACCCGTTTGGAAAACTGCTTTTCAGAAGAATACTTAGTGAGAAAATATGGACGGCTCCTTCAATATAATCAAAAATTTGGCCGGCTTGTCAGGATTTCTTACATGTTTTATATTATAATTGGTCAAGAAATCTCGTCGGATCTTATCCCAATGTGTCGCCCTAGCCCATATTTTGTGGTTCATTTTGGGAATCTTCGAAGCTTATGGAAGGGTTAAAATCAATTTTCTCACTCTTAAAAAGGGTCATATTTAGGACTGTTCATATGATAAGACCCGCCCTTTTACCTAATACCCAGCCTGTACCCTTTACACTTCTAGGAAGAAATGTGGACCAGAGACCCTACACTCTAAAAAATAAAAGAGTCCTGTATAAATAAGGGTTTCAAGTGTGACACCCCTCTAAATAGGTCATTTCTGTAAAATGGTTAATTATGATTTCTTAACGTTAATCCATGCATTATTAAATTTTATTAAGTTTAATCACGACAAGTATAGCATAGGCCCGCATATGCACGATACATTGCATATAAGTAATTTATTTTTATTACTCAAAATTTTGGATTAGTTTCGTTGAACACGAACGTTGGTGATATTATTATTATTTTTAGACAACTCGAATATATATATTTAAACGAACTGGGAGGTTTGAATTATGTGTTATACGGTTATATTCTATAATCATTTTTATAAAGCATCCGAACATCGAATACGAAACGGTTCTTCAAATGTTTAGGTTTATCACATGCCACGTATAAACTCACTCATGAGAACGTAATATTACACATCACTACGACTGTGTTATTTAACACTTAGATGGCGAAATAACTAAACGCATTTAAATTCAGTGGCCTATAAGTTACTGATAAACCAATTATATAATTGACAATTAAAGCATCATTAACTAGTCCTAAATTTATCTTGCAAATAACTGCAGTCATGAGGACTAACATATATTGTCTAATACCATGTAAAATATACATGGCTATATATAGAAACACTTATACACAACACAAAATATTATATAAAAAAAATACCATCCCTACATCTAGATAAACATCAATTGACCAACACTTCAACAACCCATTCACACCATATCACATCCTTGTGATGTGTCCGCCCTCACTCTCACCATACCCAAAATCTTTCACCTTTTCCATTCTTGTCAAACACTCAATGAAATTCACAACACACTTGGATTAAAATAAGAAGCATGTCAGTCACATGACTTGTATAAACCAATACTTACATTCATGACCAAACACACAACTAAGTATTATATACACTCTCTCGTCCTCTTTCTCCTTGAAACCGACGCCCAACAACAAACCACCACCCATCACCCTTTCCTTCCTCTCGGTTAACCACCACCAACCGCCTTATTCACCACCATAAGCAAATGCCACCCTACTGTCCCACCTTCAAAACATGAAGCAACCACCATAGCACCGCCACCGTCACGGCACACCATCTCCAACGGTACATCACCATAACGTCACCGCAACACACCATCGTCAAACCGTCAACGCCATGAACCACCCCCACCCTCCAATGGTTATCGCGAACCAACACGCCAGATGTCCGGAACTGCCATCATCGTCCACCACCACCTTCTCCCTCTCTAGAACCTCTCTCCTGGTATAAATATATACACACTCTCTCTACGATCTCGATCTCTAGTCGTTCATACCCAAGCATGCATGGACATCCTAACTAATATATATCTTCTTGTGTTTCAAGAGTACTATGGTATAGGAGTTTTTTTTTTCGAGAAGGTAAACGAACATCACGTGAAGAAACTAGCTCAAAGCTCTCTAGTCTCTTTCTAAACCTCAATCCTATAACTAAGTGAGCTAAACCTCTTGATCCTATCTTTATATTTATACAAAGTGTGTTTATGCTAGCTCTAACACCCAAGGATCAAAATATAAGTTGATATTATATTTAATAATATGCCAATGCGTATGTTGAAACTTAATAACCATGAGTTTTGGTTAAGATTTGAAAGGGGTATAAAATATGTTCTAAAAACATGTATATGGTGATCATATAGAAGATTATTGTAAAATATGGTGTTTACATGTTTGTTTAAAGGGTTTCCTTCATACAAAATAAAGACTATGAAAGATGAACTTAAATTATGATTACAAACTCTAAAAATATCATATATTCTCATGTGTTAAAAAGCTGGAGTTTGTACCAAAAATAAATTATATCCCAGTTATATTTGAAAGATGGAAAACTAAACTTATATACAAGTATTTAGATTTGAATATATAAAGATAAACGAGTACACACGGTTTATAATAGAAGAATAAACACGTACCCTTAAAAGTCCAAATGCATTTTATAGAAATGGATTTTTATAAGTGTTTATGTTTAAAATGCTTGTTGTAATTTTAAATAAAAACTATACGTAATCTATCATTGAAGGCGACAAACATTATTAACAAAGAAATGAATAAGCGAACTTGATGAAATAAACGTGGAATGTAGAAAACGGTAGTTGTGTCAAGGCGGTGATTTGAACATAAAAATATATTTTGATTATATATATATACTTATGAAGTAAAAATAATATTTTTTTCAAATTAAACGATCAAAATGGTATATAAAGTCGGTTGGAAGATTTCGAACGAATATATAAATATATTGTGTTTTACTACAAGTATTAATCGCAACTTAACAAAATGTCACTTAGAAATAAATATACTTTTTAAATTTATTTTCTTACCAAGCGAATCGTTTATGTCTAATTGAAATCGACACTAATGAGAATTATATTCTTAGTATTTATTTAAGTATATATAAATTTATTATATATATTTGTTATGCAACCGAATAAGTATTGTTAGTTAAATGGCACGAACTTGTCATGAATAATACGAGGCAGATACACTACATGTATATTCTTTATATTTATATAGATATATAAATCTTTATATTTATATAGATATATAAATATTTATCTTTAAAAATAGACACAAAAACTTATCACTAACGGGTTGTCCAATACAAACGTGTGAACATTATTCATAAAATAAACGGAACGATCGCTTGGGTGAAAGCAACCAACACAATAAACGAAACGATCGGGTGGTGAAAGCAACCAAAACCATAAACGAAACGATCGGTTGGTGAAAGCGACCGACACAATAAACAAAACGCCTGGTTGGTGAAAACAACCGGCATGAACAGCTATACTACTAGTTGGGTGAAAGCAACTAGCATAAACCGACTTGCGAGTCGATAACGAACTAACTGACCTTGCGCGTTTAGGACGTGTGAAGGCGGCGAACTGTGATTAATCTGAAATTGCTAGTGAAACGGTCACTGAACTCATGAGGTGAGTTTCACTAACCCCTTTTTACTGTTTTACTGTTTTATTTATCCGGGGGTGGAAAACATACACATCTACTTTTATATACGATAATTAGAAACAAAACGCACAATCCTTATGGGAACATGAGTTGAACTATGTAGTGCTATAAGTCCCTTGCTTGCATACTATAACCATTAGCTAACGGAGTTAGCCACATGAATATACGAATAGTACTATTAACGTTGACATTTCCCCCTACTGTTAGGTTAGTCGCGCTAACCTCCGATATTACATCGAAACAGGTGCGTATATTCCATCTGTGAGATTTGAATAGGGCAAAAAGGATATATGTCGTGGTTTGGTTATAGGCTCAGGGTTCGTCATATTAATTCGTAGATTTAGCTAGTCTACGGAGGATTATCGTATTTGTTTCAACAGATTATCGTATACTTATTTGTGAACTGATACAACGTTTTATGAATAACGTGATTTCATATCGAGTCTCAAAACCTGTGAACTCACTAACCATTGTGTTGACTTTTTTAACGTATGTTTTTCAGGGAATTAACAACGCTCATAAGGAATCATGAAGACGGTACCTCAACGCATAATTAGGATACCATTTTGGAGGATTTTGCTTGTATAGCCCTATCGATGTGTAGGGTCATATACGAGAAACCTTCTAATTGTTTTCAACACATTTTGTTTAAAAATCAGTTATGATTTGTAAACGCTTTTTAATACTATTGGTATCCTAAGACATGTATGTTGGCGATAATCATATGCTTACGGTATACATGACGTCACATGCCCGTACTTCCGCCTTGGCGGGGTGTGACATCAAGGGTCCAACCCTTTACCCTTTAAGGTAGTAATCACATCTCTTTTTCTGCATTTACTAGTTCCGTATCTCATACATGACTTTAGTATATGAATCCTAAAACAACAATACTTTCATTTACTAGTCCTGATTTAAATAATATTCACATTCACAAATTAAATGTGGAAAACAATTTAGGTTCCCATATATTTATTTCATTCAGTAGTATGACCAGTTATTTTTATTTTTATTAGTAGTTGGGAAATTTCGGATGCATCATATATGAAATATAAATCTCTCCTGAATTTCAGATGAATCGTGAATCCATTGTATATTTAGAAACTAGTAGACGAATAAAGGGTTTGAATAAGGGTCGGACCCTTGAAAGCCTTTTACCCTTTAATATGAAATTTAAACAACCTGTTTGATCTCGTTGATTATCCTAACTTAATACAGATCGTAGATCTGAATTGTATATAAGTTAACCTATATTAGGATCTAGTTCACGATTACTATATATCTATCATTAATACGGTATATATATTTCTATGTATTGATTGTATATTAATATTATCAGTATGAAGAATTGAGAGAGAGTTTGAGCAGCACCTCGTTAATTAACTCAAAAACTTAAATTAAACGTGAACAGTGTTCACATATAAATAGAAGATGGGTTTAGTTCGTTATCATCCCCTAACGAACTAGAGCCCACTTCGTTACATACATTACGAAGTAATAAACTTAACGAATCACCCCCTGATTCGTTAAACATCCTTAACGAATCTGGAGGGATAATAACTTAAGTCTTAGTTCGCTAAACATCCTTAGCGAACTAGACATTACATTAACGAACTAACAGTATAAATTAATTGTTTATTACATTAAACAAAACGACAAATACGTTAACGATAAATACAAAGACTCAACACGCAAAACCGTGCACTAACAGAACCTCAACCTGACCCATATTATATTCTCAGGTCTAATTAAGTGTCTTGTGAACCGGATAACTGGGCTTTTAAGGATCCAATCCTTATCTTGCTCACCCCTAGCCATATTGGGAATTTTCCAAAAGAATATGTTCATGGATATTAGACAATACTCTAACATGGTCTAGTCCAATATTCTCACCGAACCAAAAAAGTTCTCATTTAAAATGATTCGTATTTTCTAGGAGACATGTTCGAGCCCCACCATCAACTCTTGTTTTTGACATGTGAGGTTCTGATCAGCACAACACTACTGTTCTTCTGCATTTTTTTTAAATTCCTAAACGTCTTTTTTTTAGAGAGAGAAAATGTATTTTAGTCTAATATTCTCTAGTATTCTAAATATATCCCACATAATAGACTTATGCGACGCATTGGGCTAAGATCCGACGAAATTTCTAAACCTATTTTAAGAATACTAGAAAATCCGGCCAAATTTTTGAAAATCTTAAGGAACCCGTCCGTATTTTATCACTAAATATTTATCTTAAAAGCAGTCTTCACGGACGGTTTTGTTTCTTATGTTTCCCAACTTATCCGTCCAAATTCTAAAAACTTTGAAAAATGTTCCTTAAAATTACGTCTTCCAAATGCATTTGAGACGAATTTTTACGAAGGAGACGATATTATGGTTTTGTTCTTATAAGTTGAAATCTCGTCCACACTAGCATGATTTAAGTTTAATCTGCCCACACCAACAAGATTTAAGTTTAATCCGTCCACACCGACATGTAATATAAATACTATTGATGAATTAATTTTTCTTATTTTTCATGTTTATATATATTATCCTTCATCTTCTTCTTCCTTTCTCCATTTTTTTCATTGTTAAGGTGCTATCGATTGTTCCGTTGTTCTGTGGAATTTGAAAATGTCGTGGATTCTTTTAGTGGTAAAAATTTGATAATTTTTTCTGCCGGGAACCGGATTTATTGGCCAAATTCCATGGAACAATCGATATTATCAAATTTATACCACCATAATAAACCACTACATTATCATATTCCATGAAACAATGGAACAATCGATAGCACCTTATCAATGTAAGAATGGAGAAAGGAAGAAGAAGATGAAGGATAATATATATAAACATGAAAAATAAGGAAAACTAATTCATCAAAAGTATTTATATTACATGTCGGTGTGGACAGATTAAACTTTAATCTTGCTGGTGTGGACAGATTAAACTTAAATCTTTTTAGTGTGGACGAGATTTCAACTTATAAGAACAAAACCATACTATCGTCTCGTTGTTTCAAATTCGTCTCAAATGCGTCTTGGAAGACGGAATTTAAAGGAACATTTTTCAAGGTTTTTAGAATTTTGACGGATAAGTTAGAAATCATAAAAAAATCATCCGCGAAAACCGCTTTTAAGATAAATATTTAGAGAGAAATCTGGACGGGTCCCTCAAGATTTTTAAAACTTCGGCCGGATTTTCAGTTGTTCTAACGTGTGTCAAAATACAATTGGTTTAGAAATCTTGTTGGATCTTATCCCAAATTGTCGCCTCAATCCGTATTATGTGGACTATTTTTGGAATACTGAAGAATTTTGGGCTAAAACACATATTCTGTCTTTAAAAATGGTTAGTTTGGGAACTTTTCCCTTTATATTTTAATACAATTTAGTTTTTTACGCGCCGTTTAAACGAAAAATAAAGTTTATTGTTGATCAAGTAAAATTCTTCAATAAAAAATGTATTTGGACAAGATTAACAGAATATATAAGTTGATATAATTAACTCATAATTTATTCATAACAAGCAGGGCCGTCTTAAAAAATTCTTTAAAATTTAAGAGCTCGGGACGAGGATAAAAAAGTGTGTCTGAAATCACATTTTTTAATTATGTGATAAATAATTTGACAAGTTTGCCAATTGCATTTTCAAGGCCAATATGAACCAAAGAAAAATTTCCTTTAATAATAATAATATTATAATAATAATAATAATAATAATAATATTAAAAGTTACTAAAATAGTCATTAGAAAACACAAAAAGAAGTTTTTCTATAAAAATAAAAACACCTCTAATGGAAATTGAATGTTTTCTTTGTGCTATTTTTGTAACTTTAAAGTTTTTATACGTAAATAAATACACCAACAATAGGAATTAAATTAATGACATTTGATTCTAGAGACTACCAGTCTTTTCATTGTATCAAGAAGTCAATCTATAAACTTTGTTTTAAAACAATCGTATATATAAAATATACATAAGTTTTTTAATGATTATGGTAATCTTGGGGGAATGGGCTTGGGCCATCGACCTCCTTGACCCCCTTTGGGCCGGCTTGATAACAAGTAATCATAACTATAAATGTAAGGTGATATGTTCAAATATATTATAGTGATTGAAAATGTAAGATGGTGGGTTTGTTCTTTTAAGTGCAAATGTTTGAGAGATTTTTGATGAAAAAAATTGTTTAAATAATGTTATTATAGTAATTACATGGTATGCATCCCATTCTTTTCGAAATTCCTTAGTCAACAACAGAGATATACGCGTGACCCCACCGATATATTAACTGTTTTCCGCTGAGAAAACAAGTCTATCGATAATTTTATTACACGGTACAACACAGAAAGCCTCAAGATTGGAGGACTAAGAGAAGACATGAAGAGGCCTAGCTTCTGCCAAGAGGTGCGAAGTGATAACCTTATCTTATGCTTATCATGTAGTGATGGGATGCCAATGTCATGGGATGCCCTCATGTTGGCGGCCAAAGTCTACGAGGATATTGAAAAGTTCTTGAGAGGATGGGGATACAACCGGAACAACACCAAGATTGAAACAAAGGATACAAAGCTAACAAAAGAGACAAGGGGTCAATATGGTCTTGAGTCCAACCCTCAGGGAAGCGTCAAACCCCTAGTCACGAGGCCACAGGTAGGGGATAGATAGAACAACCGAAACCGCAGATAGAAAAATAGGGAATGGACCCCATTTTCTAAAATCCTATCACAGATCTTGGCGATAAATTATGTCAACTTCCAAGCGCCTATACCAATATTTAAGAGAAAGAATATGGAAAAATCAAACCACTGAATTTCCATGAAAACATTGGGCATAACATAGACGACTACACAAACCTAAACAACGAGATTGAAAGTCCAGTGAAGTTTGGGAAGCTCGAACATTTGGTCCTAGAGGCCAGAAAACATGGCAGGAATCAAGGGGTAGGCAACGAAGAAGGTCCTCCTAGAAAACACAAAAAAAATCTTAATACACACATGATATGAGGCGGAAAACCTAAAGGGGCAAAAAGGCAAACGCCTAGTAGTGAAGCCAAAAAAGACGAGCATGTCGTCTTTCCGCGAATCAAGAGAGGTCAATGCTTGAAACAACCACTGATAACCACTGCGTTGATAGGGAATTATCGAAGTACTTACATCTTCATAGACCAAGGCAGTACTTCAGACATAATGTACCAACATTGTTTTGATCAACTACACGCGGAAGATAAAGCAAGGTTAGAACCGGTCTACACACCTGTATTTTGGTTCTCGAATGAAGACACACTTCCGCTGGGGCAATTGAAGTTCCCAGTAACATTAAGTGAAGGGAAACATTCGACGACCGAAGATGTAGAATTTCTATTGTTGCCGGTAAAATCCAAGCACAATGTGATCCTGGGAAGAGATTTCCTAGTCACGGAAGGGTTGAAACCCCCAAAAAGCATAGAAAACCCACAATAACACGGAACCCGAGAATGGATGTTGAATGCCAAGTTCCTAGATCAAACCATCACCATTGGACCTAACCTGTCCAGCAGTGTGAATTCACACTTGAATCAATTATTGCTGAAAAACACATATGGGTTTGCATGGCAGTCGACCGACATGGTAGGAGTTCCGCGATGAATAGCGAAACACACCTACCAATTGTTCAGAAAGGATGAAAAATGGGCCCCGAGCAACCAAAGGCAATGAACGATCATGTGAATGAGTTGCTGAAGCCAGGAATTTTAAGAGAAATACGATATCAGGCGTGGGTGACAAAACCGGTGATTGTACCGAAAAGCAAAGGGGCATGGCGAATGTGTATCAATTACTTATTTGGTTGCCAAATTTTGTTTGGGCTGAAACTGTGTTCTTCAGCTCTGGCCAAGAACACAATGGTAGGAAACCATGGTTCTCGGTCTGGCCGAAGACACCACAAACCCTCTTATCGGTTGGCCGAGAACAAATGGTTGGGAACAACAGGTTCTAGGTGAACCAAAGCTTTCGTGCCGAAAACAGGTTGCCAAATTTTGTTTGGGCTGAAACTGTGACAAAACCGGTGATTGTACCGAAAAGCAAAGGGGCATGGCGAATGTGTATCGATTACTAATTTGGTTGCCAAATTTTGTTTGGGCTGAAGCTGTGTTCTTCAGCTCTGGCCAAGAACACAATGGTAGGAAACCATGGTTCTCGGTCTGGCCGAAGACACCCAAAACCCTCTTATCGGTTGGCCGAGAACTAATGGTTGGGAACCATGAGATTTTGGTTGACCGAAAACATGTTCTCGGTGTTGACCAAAAACTAGTTCTCGGTGTTGACCGAGAACAAAAGGTTCTCGGTGAACCAAAGCTTTCGTGCCGAAAACTCTGAAGCTTTGGTCTTCTGTCTAAGAACTATGTGTTCTCTGTTTTAGGCCGAGAGCTAAGGGGTAAGGGGAACCATTCTGGTCAAAGGTTGACCAGTTAGGTCAAGAGTTAACCTGCTTGTGTGGATGTACATAACCTAGCCATGACCTTGTGTATATTGAAGAGACTTGTTGTGATTTGTTCATTTGATTGTAATATTCTTTATTCGGGTTTGTAATCTATTTATTCTTTCAAATGGTTTGTAATAATAAGTAGAATAGTTGTATTTCTTTTATTAGACAAAATGTATTAGGATATATTTTGTAAAAGAAGATGCAACTACAACATCATGTTGGATGGAGCCCAAGTGGAAGCCCAAATAAAGAAGAAGAATCACAACGAGAAGTGAACGCTTGAAGCATAAGGATGCGGAGTCAAGTGGGAGTTCACCATCTCATACCTTGTGTCATGCTTTTCCCTTAGGAGAGACCTCATGACACACTTGTTTCGGTCAACAAGTGTTGTCAAACTTTAGGTGGCTATGGTGATGGACATGTGATTATATTTTATGCTTGTATGGTTGATTTATGTTTATTGTTTTATCATATGAATTATCACGAATGTTATCAGTTCCGGTATGTAGACCAAATAAGAAAATGCAAGCAAATGTTCCTAGATTCATGGAGATATAGAACATCATATAAGTTATCATGCTTGCATATCCATCATTTGAGTCTCCAATAATTATTCCAACAATTACATATTCGATTTGCCCTATGGACAAATATGCAAGCATATGTTTCATGCTTGTTTGAGTAATAGCAATGAGATACCCCAATATCATGCTAAGAATAGCTAGGATTTCCAGAATAAGATGCCATTCGTTTGAGTTCATGGTTTCTCTTGGCTATATGTTTCATCCGGGGGAGAGATCGAGCTTCAAGAAATAGTGAATGGTCTTATCAATACACAAATGTATAACTCCCCAGGAATTCCAATTGCGCGGCATGTTTCCTAAAAGTGTAAGAAGCAGACAACGGTCTCCACTTTAACCACTGAAGCAGAATATACGGTTTGAAGTTTCTTACTACTCCAATTTTAATTGATAACTCTGCTGCCATTAGTATCACCAAAAATCCCGTAAAACACTCAAAAAAGAAACATATCAAAATTCGATATCATTTCATAGGGGATTGTTTTGAAAAGAAGTTAATTGATCATGAGAAAGTACATACCGACTCAAAAAGCCGATCTATTTACCAAGGCATTTGACAAAACTCGTTTTAACTTTCTGCTTGGTTTAAATGGATTAAAAACCTTTGCAGATATCCTGAAACAAGTATAATTATCTTTATATTCGTTTTTACTTTTCTTTTCTTTTATTTTGGTTTTGGATTTTAGGGGTTGAAATAGAAAATATTGTGATTTTCATTTGTATAGATAAAATCCAGAACATTAAAAATTTTTGAAAAACCAAAATTATTGTTTTTCTGTATGTATAGAAAAATCCAAAAGACCAAAAAGATTGTGAAGTTTTATTGTGTTCTATAAAAATCGAAAACACTAAAAGATTGTGTTTTACTTATCTAAGTAGAAAAACCAAAAAGATTTTTGCATATGTAAAATACTTAAATTTGAAGGACATATACGTGTATATGTTTGGTCCTGAGGTTTATTTGTAAAATTCAGGATAGCCATTTACATGACAGTGGAATGTAGTTGGGGCGATTGTTATGCGTTTTACTTTACTCTCTCGCTGAAAACTATGTCGGTTATTTAAGTTTGTGGAACATGCTTGCATGTTTTGGTCCTGTTATCTGCTTGTAGATGGTTAGGATAGCCCTTAATCTATAGACTGAAAGTGATTGGGGCGATTGAATTTATTTTTCTGCTCCTCAAAATTGAGTTTTGAAAAAAAAAACAGAGAAAATGATTGTACATTGATAATTTGACCCCATATCCCGAAAGTAATAATCTTAAAAGACTGTGTGCTTAATTGCATTGGTGCATTGATAGGTCTTAAAAAAGTTGTTAGAGTAAAGTATGTGATATAAACATAAAGAAACGCCAAAATTGAAAGAGGTGTTAGTCTCTACCAAAAATCTCGGTGAGGATTGCAGAAATGTAATAGCCTGTCATAATCAAGCCTTATATTTGTCTGATCTCCAAAGTAAAATAAAGCAAATAACAAACGTTAGGGTTATGGACACTGTGAGTCTTTATGCAGCTTAATTATCTGGTTATTCATACGCATGGATATTTTATCCGCTTTAAGAGCAAACCAAAAGTCATTAAACTTGATCACTGTTGTACTTCGTACAAATTTAAACTACCAACTTGATCAAAATCCGTTGTTAGTCATACATTTGTTCCTCCCTTGCGCGCGTCTCAATACCAATAAGAAACGGACCCCAGGGGATACAATGTATGTAAGCCGATAGATGGACTCATGCATACTCACTCACAGTAAAGGAAACTTGAAGCATTGCTAAAAAGTTCTATAAATTCAAATTTTGATCTACATTATAATGGTTTAAATCAAGTTGGGGTGATATGGTAAAAATCAAACTAAGGTTGAACCGAGATTAGAGGCTGATAGTTTCTGATATTTTGTGCTCTAATTGAACAATTAATCATATCACAAGAAATGCTTGAAAGTTTGTTATTAGATTTAAGTGGATAACAATATCAATGACCGAATTAACGCCCATCGAATCAAAAAAGACCTTTTTGGAATTGATTTCGGAATTTGAATCAATCGGATGATAAAAAAGACCATTATTATGAATTTATCCCCTATTTTGGTTTGGTCCTTATTAGGTTCAACCTGAATATTTTTATTCGATTTCCAACCCAAATATTTTCTATCTGTATTTTTTTCCATATATATATATACAATTGCGAAGTTGGAATCACCGTTTTGATGATGAAGTTAAGAAATTTGGATTTATCAAAAACTCTGATGAAGCTTGTGTGTATAAGAAAGCTAGTGGGAGCATCATTACCTTTCTGGTATTATATGTCGATGACATACTACTATTTGGAAATGACATTCCAACCTTGGAAGGCGTAAAAGCCAGGCTTGGAAATTGTTTTTCCATTAAGGATCTTGGTGAAGCCGCCTATATTCTGGGAATAAGGATCTATAGGGATAGGTCAAGGCGGTTGATAGGTTTGAATCAAAGTGCATACATTGACAAAATCTTAAAAAGGTTCAAGATGGAAAACTCTAAGAAAGATTTGGTACATATTCAAAGAGAAACAATATTGAATGCTTCTCAATGTCCAAGCTCAAAGGTTGAGCAAGACAAAATGAATGGAATCCCATACGCGTGTCATGCGCTTTGAGCATGACAAGTAGATACCAACAAAATCTGGGAACTAGCCATTGGATGACAGTTAAGAGCATATTGAAATACCTTAGAAGGACCAAGGATATGTTTCTAATATATGGCTCTGGTGAGGAGGAACTCGATGTAAAGGTTTTACACGAATGCGAGTTTCCAAACTGATCGAGATGACTCTCGATCACAATCGGGATATTTCTTCGTTCTAAATGGTGGTGCTGTCTCTTGGAAGAGCCCAAAACAAGACGTGGTAGCCTAGTCCACCACTGAATCAGAATACATCGCAGCCTCCTTGGCAGCTCAAGAAGCTGCGGGGATTAGAAAGTTCATTGCCGACCTGGGGGTAGTCCGTGCCATTCAGTACCCTCTAGAAATCTTTTGTGACAACGAGGGTGCGATTGCTCAAATCAAGGAACCCCGTTGTAATAATCGAAAAAAAGAGAATAATAACTTTAATATCTAGTAAGCAAAAAAATAAAAGCACTCCCAAACATGCACTAAAACATACAGTACATAGATTTTGGTGAAGTCATGGCATACACTTAAAATATTAAAAAAATGATTATCTTTATAACAAAATCTTAATAAAACTTGCAAACTAATTATAGTCTAATTTTAATACTTTTAAATAACGTAATACAAATATTTGGGTATATCAACTTTTGACAAACCAGCCTACAATAACTAATGATTTGAACTAAATTATACAATAAAAGAAAACCACCATATATATTTACAACTTGCGTCACCAAACTAATACACAAGTGGATATACAACGTTAATATTTATAAGAGTATTAACCTCTGCAAAAAAACATAAATCTCTTCTAGGTTATTACAAACCCCTAAAAGAACAAGCCTAACATTGTTGAAACTTATCATTCAAGGTATGGAAATTAACCCCTTCCTTATTGTTACTATATTCGTTTGTTATAAGCCCTGTTGATATTATATATATACTCCCTTGGAACTCCTAACGTTCTTTGACAACTCGATTCATTTGGCCGTCCGTTCGATTCATGTTCCGATTTTTATTTGTTATTTGACTTGATAGCATGCGATACAACTTTTATGATATTGTGCTCATTATCGCATGTTCCGATACTAATTATAATGTTATGGTTATTATTTATGGTTTATTAAATATATGTTATGATTGACTAGGCTTTGTTACCCTTAGTTCTAGCTTCTCGTGGAGTGTCCCACGAGCATGTTGTTGTGGCATAAACAACATTTGCTCCTTTCGTGTTTTTGACAAATCAATGTTTCTATTGAGTGCAAAATAGATGAATTGTCTGTATTAGTGGTGTACATGGCCAAAATAGACCTGTAAGTTTCTCGTATTATTTCAATATTGCATTTCTTTGATTGTTGTTGATGATTAGTTCACGGCGTCTCTTAAGGGCAGGTGTGGCCCATAGCTATTAGGAGGCCTATGGATCGGTCCTAGATATACTACGGTTTCTGCTACGGGAAATGGTTGTGGATATGCCAACTCGCATCATTTCGTGTGATTGATATACAGAAGTAGCTACTTGTATATCGTCATGTATTATATTTTTCTATCGGGATCACGGTTACATCTATAAGATACGATTTTGTTTCTTTAAACTACTCTATATCGTATCGTATTACTGATTATGTTTCTGTTACTATTATATTACTGATCATGTTATAGCTTATGTTGTTATTACAGTTATCAGAGTAAAGGCTCTTTCCTGTAGAAAACTTAAACATGTTAATTAGGCCTGTGAGGAATGCGTAGATTAGGACTTAGACATGTAGGGAAAATTTTCGTTTTTATGTTTCGATTTTGGTAGCTATCTTTTAGTTATTTTTTTTCCATTGCATGTTCCTAACTTGGCATATATTCTAGTAGATGGCTCCTCATTGTCAAACCCGTAAAGCTACCTGCGCGACCAACAACACTGCTTCGAACGAAACTCCTGTTGATCCGAATTTGACTTCTGCCATCAACCAAGCTCTTTCCGGATTGCTTCCGAACCTTGTTGCTCAAACCGTCGAGGCAGTTATTCAGCAAACTCGTTCTGAAGGACGTGCTAACTCTACTCCAAATTCTGGGGCTGCACTTAAGGAGAATGCCACAATTGAAGGCATACACACCTGGCTACAACAATTTCAAAAGCAGAATCCAAAATCCTTCAGTAACCCTGCTACTCCGATAGAAGCAAGAAACTAGATAGCCCATGTAGAGAAGATATTTGAAGTTTTGGGAGTTGCTGACCAGTACAAGGTCAGACTAGCCACCTACAAATTAGAAGATTACGCACAAACCTGGTGGGATAATTCAAGCAAGTTAAAGGAGGAGATACTTATGTTGCTACACTTCTTTGGGTCGATTTTCGTACGATATTTTATGACAAGTATTTCTCTACCGCTGATAGAGAAGCCTACATAAGGGAATATGCGGTTATCCGACAGAGGGACGATGAACAGGCTTTAGAATTTATCACTCGATTTGCAAGGCTAGCTAGCATTGTTGGAAATGCAGCTGGGTCAAAACAGGTGCAAGCTGGGAAGTGTAAGTGGGCTGTTTGTGATCAAATCCGAAAGTCAATCATGTTCATGAAGTTTAAGGATCTCACCGATGTAGCTGATGCAATTAAGACTTTCGAATTCGAGAGGAAAGAATTCCTCTCGAGTAACGTGGAAAATAAGAAAAGAGACCGTGAAGGAACGCCAAAGCCGGCTGTGATTCAATCCTCCACCGCTTCACACCATCTAAATAGTAAAGCCCAAGCAAATAAGAAATCCGTCCAGAACCAGATCCAACCATATGTGGAAACTATCTTAGCTCAACCATTAAATCAGTACAAAGACTCAAACCAGAACCCAATATGTGTCACTTGTGGAAAGAGACATTGGGGAGTTTGTCGCAAGACCACGGGAGAATGCTTTAGATGTGGACAGACAGGACACTTGGCCAAAAATTTCCCTATGAAGATCACTGGAGGGGATGCCACACCACCAAGCACCGAAGGTAGAGTTCTCACTCTTTCTGCTACCGATGCTACTCGTACTCCCGATACTGTGTCTAGAACTCTTCAAAATGGTAATCAATAGTATCTAAGTGTCAACTAATTTTGAACGACCTTATCCATATTTTGGGTTAGTGAACTCGGAATTCATGTAGCTAGTGACTATTAGTACTGATGTGCCATCTACATGATTTAGGTCCTATTCATTTGGATTATCTTTATACTAAGGACTCATGAATTAATTGCATGGATATGCTAGACTCTTAGCTTGATTAAGTTACGAAATGTTAATATCAGTAGTTATTTACTTACCCTACAGTCCATAGGTATACCAACGCGTTTACCATCAACTTTCAATATGATTGGGTAGGCTATTAAGATGAATTATGAGAGAACCATTACGAAACGAGTGCAAGGTATGTGGCTTATTTGGTTTAGAACATAAATGTGAAATTAATTACAATTGCGAACTTGTGTGTATCATATATAAGTGAAGTAATAGAGTCCTAAGCAAATGTTATAAATCTGCTACTCCTAGCAACTGGGAACTTTATTATCATACCAGTAATAAGAATGTTATATGTTTATGTTACTACTTCAACTAGTCATTTTCTGACTTACAAATTTCGGGGACGAAATTTCTTTTAAGGGGGTAATAGTTGTAATAATCGAAAAAAAAAAGAATAATAACTTTAATATCTAGTAAGAAAAAATAAAAGCACTCCCAAACATGCACTAAAACATACAGTACGTAGCTTTTGGTGAAATCATGGCATACACTTAAAACATAAAAAAAATGATTATCTTTATTACAAAATCTTAATAAAACTTGAAAACTAATTATAGTCTAATTTTAATACTTTTAAATAACGTAATACAAATATTTGGGTATACGACAAACCAGCCTACAATAACTAATCATTTGAACTAAATTATAAAATAAAAGAAAACCACCATATATATTTACAACTTGTGTCACCAAACTAATACACAAGTGGATATACAACGTTAATATTTCTAAGAGTATTAACCTCTGCAAACAAACATAAATCTCTTCTAGGTTATAACAAACCCCTAAAAGAACAAGCCTAACACTGTTGAAAATTATCATTCAAGGTACGGATCCTAACCCCCTCCTTATTGTTACTATATTCATTTGTTATAAGCCCTGTTGATATTATACATATACTCCCTTGGAACTCCTAACATTCTTTGACAACTCGATTCATTTGGTCGTCCGTTCGATTCATGTTCCGATTGTGATTTGTTATTTGACTTGATAGCATGCGATACAACTTTTATGATATTGTGCTCATTATCGCATGTTCCAATACTAATTAAAATGTTATGGTTATTATTTTGGTTTATTAAATATATGTTATGATTGATTGGGCTCTGTTACCGTGAATTCTAGCTTCTCGTGGAGTGTCCCACGAGCATGTTGTTGTGGCATAAACAACATGTGCTCCTTCTATGATGGAGAGATTAGTTCACGGCGTCTCTTAAGGGCAGGTGTGGCCCATAGCTATTAGGAGGCGATGGATCGGTCCTAGATATACTACGGTTTCTGCTACGGGAAATGGTTGTGGGTATGCCAAATCGCACCATTTCGTGTGATTGATATACAGGAGTAGCTACCTGTATATCGTCATGTATTATATTTTTCAGTCGGGCTCACGGGTACATCTGTAAGATACGATTTTGTTTCTTTAAATTACTCTATATCGTATCGTATTACTGATTATGTTTTTGTTACTATTATATTACTAATCATGTTTTAGCTTATGTTGTTATTACAGTTTTCGTTGTTATTTGGGCATTCAGCTCATTTCGTAAAATTTTCCTCACACAAGTTCACATGTTACTCTGGGCGGGATGGAGAGAGTGAAATAAAATAGTAGGATACTATATGAAGTTTCTAGTTATCTGTGACATGTTTAAATAATATGTATTTGGACCTTAATGTTTTGGACTACTGGCTTGTAACTCTGACTTTTAAGTAAATAGAAGTATGCCTTATGTTTCTAATTACTGTAAATAGTGACACGTCAGCCCATTCCGGGTTGGGGTGTTACACCCGTGCACATCAAAAGACTAGGCACATTGAGCGGAGATTCAACTACATAAGGGATGAAGTAAAAAAGGAAAGATATGTATTCACGAAGTTCACACTGATCAAAACATAGTGGATCCACTCACGAAGCTCCTTGAAAGGCCGAAGCATGAGGGTCATACTTGCGCCTTAGGACTTCGATATTCTAGTGATTGGATTTGATCAAAATTTTGTATTTGGATATCGGGATAATTTTATTTTAACTCAATAATATGCTTTTGGTTATGGTCTTGGTCTTGAGTTATGTTCCATTTTAGCATGTTTAAATCCATGAATAATTTGATTATTCGAAACTTCCGTAGTCGATCATAGTTGTGGTAACTAATATGAAAGTAAGACTATTATTAACTTGGATTGGTAGATATTCATGAGGTATGAATATAGCAAAGGGTTGCTGCCAATGTTCATAGATATTTGTGGGATAAAAATTGGGATGACCTGCCCTCAATTTTACTGCATGGAATCCTTGTGATTTGTGATCATAAGTAAATTTTAGTAAAGGCGAACATCATAGTATCCTCCGACCCGAGATACATATTGGGTGTTGATATTCACTGACTATTATGCTTTGACTTAGTTCTTCGATGCTCTAAAATATGTTAGTACATAAGGCTAAGATCAAGTGTAGTACAAGAGATAGTGAGAGACGTATGTAGTCAATAGGGGATTTGTCCCTCTTATTCGCTGAGAGTTAAATGTCTAAGGCCTGATGAGTTAAATCAACAGAGAATGATCACTCCGTGTCTCTGGAGTTAAATCAACAGGGATAGTAAACCGTTTTTAAGTGGTATTTGCTATTTGCATCAATCTTCTATGTATCTTGTGCAAGTGGGAGATTGTTGGAATCGATCTGCCCAAGACACATATTTGAGTTGATGTGGCTAGTACGTTATGATCCAAGTCGGGTCATACCCAATAACAAGCTAGACAACGCCACGATACTTATTGTTAGATATGATCTAAGTAATAAATATCAACACTTATATATTTGGAAAATGGGTTTTCTAAGTATTTGCAATTGTGTGTTAAATAATTTGTGGATAATTTATATTTGAGAGATGTTATTTATTTGGATAAATAACAAATATGTTTTAAAACAAAATAATATAAAATTGGGTTTTTGGTTTTGGGGGGAAAACCCAAAGGGGGGCCGCCCCCCTCTACCCTCTCTCTCTTTTAGTATTATCCGCACAACATGCAAGGGTTGTGTGTGGTGCATAGTTTGTATCAACATACACTTTCTCTCTCACACACATGATCTCTCTCTTCTTCTTCTCTCTCGGCTGAGAATAACAAGAAGAACAAGAGGATTGCAAGAGTGTAAGAATCCTTGCAACCTGGTGTTTGTTGAAGGCTTGATCGGGTATACAAGCTTGAGGTCTTCTCTTATTGAAGATTCGTCTTTCACACCATTCACCCCTTTCGGTGTTTCTAAGACTTGAAGGTATGTTTTGAATCACCCTATGGTTGTATTTTGATAGTGTGTAAATCATATATGGATCCTAGATGGGGTTATACAAAAACGGGTTTATGTGAATTGGTAAAACAAGATTTAAAATTTTTAATTTCCGCTGCATTTCCTTAATAAATGGTAATTTTGGACTTTGATAATCTTGCTAAAACCCAACACCGGAAATACTGTAGATGTGCTGGTAGCACTATAACTTGCTCGAAGTTGAACCTTGATAGAATGAGTCCTTAGGATATTTCATTATCAACTTACTTCAAGCTTGCTGGGATCACTTTTTAATAATAATAAACCTTGCTAGATCTTCCAAAGTACTTGGTTTCATAAGCTTGATTTAGCCAAGAGTTTTCTCGAAAATAATCCATGCTTGACTAGAAGAACAACCTTACTAGACAAAGTGAAGCCTGCTCAGATTGACAGTTAAGAGGAATTCCAGAAGATAACCTTGCCCAGAATGAAAAATACCTTTCTAGGATAAGTGAAAGTTTACTCAGAGGACTAAGTGTGCTCGGTATCCATACTTACCCATTTTCAAAGAGGTTAAGAAGATTCCAATCTTAATTTTGTCTTTTCTTATCAAATCTTTGACCCAACATGTATTATCCTCAAACTCCAGAGGATAGGAGAATATTAACTCTCATGAAGTTCACAATCCAAAAATGCGTTTTTCAAATCCAACTAATTTGTCAGCCAACAATGAGTCACAACGATGTTAGGAACCGTTCAAATTTTTGTAAGTGTAGAAGCCTAGAAGCAGGTGAATAGTTTTTCTTATATTTTAATATGACTTTAGTGATCTAATAACTGTATTAAAATTAGAAATAAACAAAAATAAGCAAAAAAGTTTTAGGGTTAGAGATGACACAACCGGATTTATTGAGGCTTACTGAATGTTAACTAATTCTTTCTACATCCTCTCCCGGATCCACCAATTAAGAGTTTTCTTTACAACTCAAATCCCTAAAATGGTAATGAGCACTGATACAAACATCTCAATTTTCAACGGAAGTTATCACCTTCTTCACCAAGCACACCAAGTACGTAGCCTTGCAATTTCTTTTTAATTTCACTATGTCAAGATAGTGAGACTTCACCTAAAAACGAATTAACTCTATACAAAGATAAAGCTCTCAATCCAATACAAAACAACACTATCAAGATAGTGTGTTCCTTTCTTAACTCATTAATAAAATGTTTAATCATCACTTGTCAAAATAATAGAACAACGTATAGTGTTAGACCTCTCAAATTCCATGGAAGATGGTTGGATGGTAGCTTTGAAAAGCTCTTATTTTTGCTCTATTTTATAATCTCCTCTTGGATAATTGAAGCTTGATTAGACATGAATAATGGAAGATATTGTCACACCCCAAATTAGGTCCTAGGAGTGTTGTGACCAACAGTTGGTACATGTTTTGTAAATATATAAGAGTTTAAGGTTGTAAAGAGGAAGTCTTGATTAAAATATGAATATATTTCAAAATATGGGGATTAAAAACCCGATAGTTGTTACAAAAGTGTTTTAAGAGGAAAACCATAATTTACATTATTTTATATCAAAAAAGTCATTCGAGCCATCACATAGTCTAATAACTATTATCCATCTCCAAACACCCATTCACGATTACCTGGAAAATAGTTATAAAATACGTCAGCAAAACATACCAGTGAACACATTGACACAAAATATTATGTTTACTTAGTTATCCCATTAAAACATTACTTAGGTCTCGACCCAACGTGGCTTAAGAAATAATAAAGTTCTAAAATCTGAATAATAGTTACAAACTCCAGTTCTACTCGAAACCATTCAACAAAAATCGTAGCGTTTGAGATTACTTATCTACTACCAATATACACAAGATAATCCCCACTCAAACATTAATTGGGCCCGTCCCAACGTGGTGAAGGAATTATTAGGCCTGGTGCGGTGTGCCAACCGTCTACCCACATAAGTAAGGATCCAGAAAAATGTATACGATAGCCCGAGGGCCAACGATTACATTTGTTTATAACGTTTTAGGGATACGTAATCCCATGTGAATGTTTAAAGACACTATTTATAAAGTTATAAAGAGTTAGGAGGTATTCACCTTTGCAATGATTAGTGTGTTTTACTGATGTAATCTTTTTGTTACCTCGGACCTGTAGTACAAGAACAACCTTTTATAAATACTTGATCACTTATTTAGCTTTTGACCTTTAATCTATTTTCATAATCATTACCTTTATAATCATTTCTCTTTTTATAAATTACTTGGACCTTTAGTCGAGGATACTTCATTATTTAAGCATTACGTTTCTTCTTCATGAAGAAACGTATATAATAAGTTTTTAGTTTCTTAAGAAATATTATAAAATCTATATAATCATAAAGAAATAATATTTTATCTATATAATTGTCTTATGAAAACTATATTTCACTTATAATAAAATCAAGGTATAGACTCCACCACCGACTAGATTCTAAGCCATATATAAAAAAATAATCGGGTGGAACCAATACCTTGTATGGCTAGTTTATATAAAATAAATCTACCTGACGCGGGCATCACTTCAACTTGTTGGTAGGTAATCGAAGTAATAAACTAACAAAGCTTCAAAAACTTGCACGTTCTTCGATAAACAAACTCGTTAGAGGTTCGGGACCGTGGCACGCTTATTAAGGTTATACGTGTGTTTTGAAGTGTGGATGGATGACCGAGACGTCACCCCATGGCTGCCTTTTTATAGGTGTTCCTTTATGTTGCGTGATGGTCTTAAATCGACCGTCTTTGATATCTTTTGTCTTTCGCGTAAAGTGAAGCTTCGATTTGCATCGCGCGAAGTAAGCCTATAGGTCTGATGTGTCAGCTACTTGGCTTGCCACATGGTGACACGTGTTCTATGACGTGTTGCCACGTGTAGTTGTATGGTATGATTACTTCATGACTTCTTCGCGTAGGGCGAAAAAACGTAAGTGGTTTAGTCCTTCGACTTTGATAACTTGTCACATCTTGGTCTTGATTCCATTTTCCAAGAAATAATAAGTGTCACATTGCGCCCATCGCCTGTGCCCATGCGTGTCCGGTGCTTTGCGCCTTCTGCTAGAATCAGTTCAATACAGTAGATGGTGTTACACGGCTGTTTGATCTTGAAAAACTGATTTCAGTATTTATCTTGAAGACTTTGATGACTCATTTTACAAGACAAGTATGATTGAAGAGATCTCAATGATGATCATTGATGAAGCAGATCTCAATGAATCAAATTTTGACTCTACTATGTCTACTAATGTGATTGTTCAATACTCTTATGTTGAAATAAATCATCCACCTGAGAACATCATTGGAGATATCAATGAAAGAGTTACAAGAAGTGCATCTGAATCTGCATATATTTGTTTGTAATCCTGCTTTCTATCCCAAATTAAACCCAAGAACACTGTTCAAGCATTAAAAGACAATTGTTGGGTAGAAGCAATCCAAGAGGAGTTGGCTCAATTCAGAGATCTGCTGGTGTGGGAACTTTTAGATAGGCCAAGAAACAGATATGGTATTGGAACCAAATGGGTTTTCAGTAACAAAAGGGATGAAAGAGGAATTGTGATTAAGAACAAGGTAAGACTTGTTGCATTGGGATGCCTATAAGAAGAAGGAATAGACTTTGAGGAATTTTTGCTCCTGTTGAAAGACTTGAGGCAATAAGAATCTTCTTAGCCTATGCTGCCTCAAAGAATATAAGGGTATTCCGGTTAGATGTCAAATTTACTTTCTTAATTGGAAAAAAAAATAGAAGAGGAAGTGTATGTGTCTCAACCTCCAAGATTTGAGGACCCTGATTATCCTAACAAATTGTGTAAGTTAAACAAAGCTTTGTATGGACTACATCAAGCTCCAAGAGCTTGGTATGATGAGTTATCTAATCACTTACTTGATAATGGTTTCTTAAGAGGAACTATTTACAAAACCCTCTTTTACAAGAAAGAGGAAGAGATTTGCTTCTATTACAAGTCTATGTTGGTGATATTATTTTGGCTCAACAAATGAACAAATGTGCCATGAATTTGAAGAAGTAGAGAAATCCAAGTACTCAATGATCTCAATGGGAGAAATAAACTTCTTTCTTGGATTACAAGTTCAACAAAAGGCTGACGGTATCTTCATATGTTAGTCTAAGTATGTTAAAGACATTTTGAACAAGTTCAAATCTCAGGAATTCAAAACTGCTTCAACTCCAATGGACACTCATGAGAATATGATAGCAGATGAAAAGGGAGAGCCTACTGATGAACATGAATATAGAGCCAAAATTGGATCCTTGATGTATCTTATTGCTTCTGGACCGGATAAAATGTTTGTAGTATGTGTATGTGCAAGATTTCAGTCAGGTCCTATGGTCTCTCATATGACTGTTGTCAAGAGGATTTTTCGATAATTGAAGGGAAAACCAGATTTGGGGATATGGTACCCAAAGAACCATTCCTTTAATCTTATTGCCTACACTGGCAGTGATTATGATTGGTGCAACATGAGCAGAAAGTCAACTTCTGGTGGATGGCAATTTTTGAGTGACAGGCTAGTGTCTTGGCATTGCAAGAAACAAACTACAATGTCCATTTCAACTGCTGAAGCTGAGTACATTGCTGCATCTGCCTGCTGTGCACAAGTTCTATGGATTCAGAATCAAATACTGGATTATGGTCTGAATTTCTTGAACACTCCTATTTTCATTGATAATACTACTGTGTTTTTCATTGTTAAGAATCCAGTTCAACATTCTAAGACCAAGCACATTGAAATCAAACATCATTTCATTAGGGATTGTAATGAAAAAGGTCTAATTTAGATGAAAAGAATTGACACAAGTGATAATTTGGCTTACCTATTTACCAAACCACATGATAGAACCAGATTCCACTTTCTTCTGAAAGCTTTGGTAATGATCAACTCAGATGAGGTCTGATTAATGATTTATGCTTTTATGTGCTAATTGACTATCTTGATAAAGGGTCTTGGTGATTGTTGTGTATGTTTGAATATGTTACTATTTGATGGTCACTGATTTGTGCATAATTGATTATCTGTATAACTTAGGTATATTTGATGCTTAGGTTAATAATCAGTGATTATGTTTGATGTCAAGATAAGTGTTTAAAATGACTAATATGCATATGTGCTTATCTGATATCTTAATGATGCTTTTGAATATGTTTAATCTAATATGATGATGTTATTAGGATATGTTAGACTATGCTTTATGTGAAGTCTGCTTGTTTTGATGATGTCATGATTTTAATTTCAATATATTACTATCTGTTAGAATTAAAATATGCTTTTGTGTCGAAATTGCATGCTCAAATGAAATTTTTAAATGAATTTTGCTTAAATCATTTTTGACAAAAGCAGAGGAAGTTGATTAATGGTGCTGAGATATGATAAAATTATTCAGTTCTAAGCTATATAGATGCTTAAGAAAGGGTTTTTAATTGAAAATTGATCCAACCCTTTGGGAAATGATAGTACATTGACTATTTGGCCAATCATATGGATTTATTAGGCTAAAAAGACACTTATTGTAGTCATTAACATGTATGGTTGCTTTCCCATGATGTGTAAAATCTAAGGTGATATAAACATAAAGAAACTGCTAAACATAATGTGGAGTTACATTGTTCTCTATGCATGTTCCAATATACATCTTTCCGAATGATAGACAGAAAAGTGAACATCCAGTCATACACGAGCCGTTAACCTGTGATACAAGATTGCTTGAAATGAAGGAAGCTTACTTGAAATACAAGATTGATCTAGTCATACACGTCTAGAGCTGTTGTTAACATGTCTAATCTGTCATAAAAACGCTGAGAATGAAGTATTGAAAAGCAACTTAGTCAATATGATCCCATGTTGAGATGTTTTCATAATAAGTAAGAAAATGATTTGAAAAGAAAGATAACTGAAATTTGATCTCTTAATGCACCATTTGCTCTTAAACAATGATCATTAATGATAAAATTATTTGACTCTTGGTTTAAGACAATAAGGGTTGCATTTTACCTTCAAAAGATCTGAATAAGTATTTTCGAGTAAGGTTTAATGATTCTAAACCTTTTCAAGCAAATTTAGATGATTCTGTCTAAGTTTATCTTATTCGAGCATGCTTTGATGTTTTTCAAACTTTCGAGTACACTTTACTGTTATCTTTGAAGTTTTACTCTTTCGAGCAAGCTTGATGTTTGAATATGTTTGATTATGTTATTTCTAGCAAGGTGTGATGTATTCTGAATTTTCTAGCAATCTTAACTGTTTTCTAGGTTGTTTAGATCATCATAGCAAGCTTTGTAATTAAATATGTTATTTCTAGCAAGCTGTGAGGAATTCTGAACTTTCTAGCAAACTTAACTATTTTATAGGTTGTTTAGATCATTATAGCGAGCTTTATAATTGAATATGTTATTTCAGGCAAGCTTTGTGACGTTCAGAACTTAAATAATTTATTCATATATTATCGAGTACACTTTGATACTTCTTAGCTTTCGAGTAAACATAGATGTTATGAAGGTTAGTTTTGTCTAGCATACCTGATAATTCTGTGACATCTGCTTGAATATGCTTTATATGTCTATTTCGAGTAAACTTAGCTGTCTTATTTGAAATAAGTCTTTATCTAGCATACTTTATGATTGTGAATGTGATTCTTTGAAATTACAAGTGTTTTCGGGGAAACCTCATTTTCCGGGCACACTTTATATTTCGAGCACACTTTGAAAATCTTCATGTGTTCTCCCAATATACTTGATAATTTCAAACCCTTGCTTTTCGATTACACTTTGTGTTTAAAGTCCTTCTCTGGCACACTTTGTGTTCTTAAAGTGTGTCAAGCATACTTTTTTTTTCAAAGTATACTTGACTGCATATTTGTGAACTGATTAAGCACTTACGAGCACAGTTTGTGTTATTCAGAAATTCGAGCAACGTTGACTTATAGAAATGTTTATAAGTTATTTATTTAGGATTCTTTATTGATTCCTAGCAAGGTTGCATATTTGATGATTTATATTTGATTATTTGTCTTGTGATTTATTTCTCGAGCAATCTTGTATTTCGAGTAAGCTTCCTTCATTTTAGTTACTTAGGTTTATTTCTATCTACTTTATTATTTCTGAATTAATTCGAGAACGAGCAAGCTTTAATAAGTGAAATTCATATACTAGCAAACTTAAACGAATAAACTTTCTGAGTAAGGTTTACAACAATATGCATTAACGAGCAAAGTTTTAAATGGGAATAGATTATCGAGCAAGATTTTAATTGAGAATATATTTACTTGGATAATGTTACTGTTTGACAGCTATTTACTCACTAAATGACAAAAGCATTTAAAACTCACATTCAAAAAGGTATAAAAGAGGGAGTTAGAGAAATTTTTCATATTATTCACTTCTCTCTCTCCTTCCACTACAATACACTTGCTCACGTTCCAGAAAACCCAAACGTTTCATCTAAATTACCTAACCCTAATTAACCAGCCCTCATATTCCTGCTCGTTAAGAATCAATTGATTGTTTTCCGATAATGATTATATGAAATTGGGCAGCTAATTTTCATATTAACTAACTCTTTGCTTTATGTGTAGGTTATTAATTTGTCGAAGCACAGGTTCATAAAAGACATTTCTTCTCTTTACTTCTTCAAATTATAACTTCAAACTGTACAAAGTTATGAACTTTATGACTAATTTTTTACTTTGAATCGATTTTTTTTTTGTTTTTGTTGGTACAGATATGGCGGATGAAAAATTTAATGAATGAAATTGAAAATTTCCCTAATGAGTCTAAGGAGTAAAGAAGGAGGAAGCAGAAGTGAAAATTTATTGCCGAAGCTGATGATGAAATTGTTGATACATAGAGGAAAATTGTTGAAGATAGAGATGATGAAGCTGAACATGTTGCCAAAAGGCAAGCTGACATTATTTTTGAAACACTAGAAAGGCAAAGAATCGTCCAATCCATGACAGCGGAGGAGTTTAGTGAGCAGGAAACTTTAATTGAACAAGCTCACATTGCTCAAACTCTAAACCAAGAAGGTGAAGTTGAACAAGAATTAATTGAAGTGTTGATTAAGATGAAGCAAGCTGAAGAGGTGGATAACACCTTAGCACTTGTATTAAGCAAATTCAACCAACCTCAGAATGAAAATATTAATACCCAAATGGTGCCTGATAAGGCTGGAGAATCATTAATAAAGATTGCATCAAAGAAATGGGTGAAACAGGTTGAAGAGAAGATTGAAAATAATCCTCCTAATGAGTGGAGTTAAGATGAGGAGCCCAAGGATAAATTTGGAAAGATTATAAGAAAAAAATAAGCAAGTCTGATAAGAAGAATGATGATGAAGAAGAACCCAAGAGGAGAAGGACTGATAAGGCTGATATGCCTGAGTATACTGTTGAAAGTCCATAGGATGCTTATGTTGATGTTGTCCAACTACAAAATGTTATGCCAGAATTTGAACCAGATCTGAATGAACCAAGGATAGAAGCACTGGATGATTCAACTGAAAAAGATGATGATACTGAAGTTGATGACGGTGCGGATGATGACAATGACAATAATGGTGATGATAATGTTGGTGAAAAAGCTGCTAATGCTGAAACTATTATCTCCCCAGAAGTTGAAATTACTAATGCACAGAGGGAGAACATACAACAGAGCTTGAATAGTGCAATGAGGAATAATCCCTTGGTTGTTAGCTTGATGAGGCATGGGTACGGATTTGAAACTTTGGCTCCATTATCTGATGAGGAGTTGCAAAGATTAGTGGACAAGGAGGCATATGAGATTAAGAAGAGGATGGAGAAGAAAAACAAAGATTCCTTGAGATACATGAATTATTTGAGATTGAATGGATTGTCCGATAAGGACTTGAGTACGATGAGTTTTGAGGCTTTAGAAGAACACTATAATCTGAATATGGAAAGAATAGAAAAAGAGGAGAAGGAGAGAATGGAAAGGGAAACCAGGCAGAAAGAAAGGCTTGATGAACTAATGAAGATGTGTGGAGGAAAATGCAAATACCTAATTGACAGAGGTATGACATTGGAATTAGTAAATAGCCTAGCAAAAGAACCAGTTGGATCCCATTTAAGAAATTATCTATGAAAGATGAGCCAATAAAAGCTACTAAAAGACCAAGACTACTGACATTGGCTGAAAAGAATAAAGTTGAAAAAAAAAAGAAATGGGAAGATGAACAACTGATTCTGCTTGACAGATTCATGACTGCTAGGGGGAGATTGAGTGAAATTCAAGGTATGAACATAAATGAAAAATTGAATTTTAACATATCATAAAAATATATTTGGGTCCTTCGACTTTCAAAGTTGACACTTTTGACACAAAATAAATTTGGGGTTTTCCGAGATGTTACATCCTCCACACCTTGGAATGAATCTCGACCTCGAGATTCGTTAAAATAGGTGCGAGTATTTCCTTCTCATCTCAAATTCTAATACCCAATTAAATTTCGGTTCTCCTCGGGAATTCCATCTTATTTTGGCCAACCTAAACTTTTGCCTTTTATGTTTCCAAGGTGAAACTTCCAACAACACTTTTATCGCCTACTTGAAATTCCAATGGTTTCTTACGGACATCAGCATAAGTCTTTTTTCGTCCTATTTCCGTCTTAAGTTGCTCACAAATTTGCAACACTTTGTCCGTGTTTTCTTGAACTATTTCAGGTCCAGGCATTTTGTTATTTCCAGTTTCAGACTAACATGCAGGCGTTTTAGATATTCGTCTATACAAAGCTTCGAACGGCGCGGCTTGAATACTTGTGTGATTAATATTGTTATAACATAATTACATTATGGGAAGATGATCGTCCCAACTTCCTTCTAAGTCGATCACATAAGCTCGGAGCATATCTTCTAGCGTTTGGATTGTTCTTTCACTCTACCCATTCATTTGAGGATTATAAGCAGTGTTAACATTCAATTGAGTTCCTAACGCTTGTTGAAAACTATACCAAAATTTAGATGTAAATCTACTATTTCGATCGGATATGATAGATAATTACACGACAGTTATTAATACGATGTTCTTTACATATATCCATGCCAATCTATCTATAGAGTAAGACTCGTTGATAGGTAAGAAATAAGTGGATTTGGTTAACCTATCGATGATAACCCAGATTGCATTATGTTTAAGAGTAGTCTTTGGAAGTTTTGTTATAAACTGGAAATTCAGATTTTTGAAGCAAACCCGAATGATTTTGATGCTCGGCTTTCACTTGTAAACAAGTTAGGCATTTGGCTGCACGTAGAGCAATGTCTTTCTTCATTCCATTCCACCAAGGTTGCATCATGTATTTCGATTTATGAGCTTTATTCATTATCTTTTCACTTAGCTCTCCGATTATTAGTACCCAGATCCTATTTCCTAGTCTGAGTATACCATCATCTCCTTTTACTAAAAAGTCAATTGTGCCATTACGATTTTCTTCATAGATATGGTTTTCTTCAATCGCTTGCTTTTCAGATTTCTTTATTTATTCGATTAGATCTATATGCAGTTCTTGTCTTAAAGGTTTAACTCTCTTGGTTATCTCATGTTCTTTTCGGCTTAATGCGTCAGCCACCAAGTTGGCTTTACCTTCGTGATAGATTATTTGCTACTCATAATCAATTAAGATTTCTATCCATCTCCTTTGATGCATGTTAAGCACTTTATGATCAAAGATGTGCTTCAAACTCTTATGATCAGTGTACACGATAAATTTAACTCCATAGAGATAATGTCTCCATAAATTGTGACACCCGGTAATTTTTCACACTCTAATGTATATATTTGATTTAAATTACGTATTATTTATATAATTTATATGAGGTATAAACCATAGTATACTTGAAATGTGAACGAGAATAGTCGTTAATGCCTATAGGATTGTATAAAGTGCCGATGAGAACGGCTATATGATGAAGATAGCCCAGAAATAGTTTAGAGGTGACAAATATATCAAGCTAAATATATATCTATGATCCAATATAAGGGGTAATGGTAAGACCATGCCCAGTAATGTCCTAATTCCCTAATTTGGACCAAAACGCCATAAACGTTTAAATAATAGAATATAGTTGCTGAACCGGCCAAATCAATGATACATTATACAGTGAGACGACCAAGATATGAAACTATGAAGGAATTAAAGGATACTAGTCAAAATAATATGAAGTTAATAATTTAAACAATCCATGAAAGATTACAATATGGAGCACTATTTAACCGAATATAACTCCGGGCTAAATTTAAATATACATCATACCGGGAACCGAAATAAATACCGGGTTCCATACCATCAATAATACCTTATAGGTGACCAAATAAATTAAGAGAAGCTCATAATACCCAAGTTCAATAAAATTCCATAACTTGTTTACTCGATGATCAACTCGTCCTAACGACTATCCACTTAAGACCCGAACCAAGATTGAACTTAGCACTACATTTGGACAACCAATATATTTATTAAATGACCATAATACCTTGCCTTTGCAGCCCAAAGCCGAACCCCAACCTCTTCCCATTCAGTTTTAATGTACAAGGAACAAACACCACATTAAATCTTATAAACCATTATCCATGCATCCATATGTATCATGATCATGTATTATCATCATCTTCAACATCATAATTGTGAATGTACTACATGATCAAGCAAAAATCTTCCTAACCATTCCCTATGGCCGCCTCCCCCATTCCCTCAAATAAACAACAATAAACACCATACTTTTATCACTATTGCACTTGATTTGATAAGATTATAATCCCCCAAACCAAGGGATGTGTTCCCTTGGGTTTTCCTATAAATAAGACCAAGTACTTGGATGGAAAACACCACACACAAACTCAAGAAACATAGCTCCAAACCAACCTCTTCTTCTCTCGGCCGAAGGCAGCAGCAGAGCACCACCACAGCCGCCTTTTTGCAACCCGTTTTCTCTATAATGCTGCTCTGAACATCTTGAACCCTATATATCGTTGGAAAGCTAGAAGAAATCCTTAAACCGTGGTAGAAAGCCTTGAACGGATATCTGCCCGGAAGACTCGGTAAGAAGCTTTGAACCTTCAAAGGTCAATATTGGAAACTGCATTTTCCAGCAGTACCCCCCTCTCTTCTTTTGTTCATATCTCACAAACCACTTGGTATTTTTGGGTGATTCTTGTTTAGGAATCCAAGGAAACTCGCAAGGATCACGAAACACCTTTTGAACATCCATTTCCGGCTTCATTTCAGCATTAGGTAAGCCGAAAACTCGAGTTGTAACAGTTTATGGTGGCTGGAAAAAAACACAGATTCTGTCCAGCCACGGTTTCATCATTTTACTTGACCCTAGTTCACCTATTTCATGTTATTTAAACATAATGTAGACCCTCAACATCGTGATTAACGTCAAGGAACTTGGATCTCGCCTTAAACCCGCTCAAGAACGCCTCAAAAACCGACATTCCGAAGGTACTAATGCCATGTAATGTTTAGTAGAAAAACATGGACTAAGCCTAAGATACATATACATAATGAGGTGATGAATCATGAACATAAACTTGAAGTGTGTTAAAATGACATATAATGAGGAGTAAATCATGTTGGGTAAAAATTACAAGTGTTAAAAGGGTGTTTAAGGAAGGTTAAGGTTAATAGAACACTTAGTTAAGATCTTGAGTAATAAAACCCACTTATAAATAAACAAGATAATATAAATGTAAAGACGGAATCTTGGTTATGTTAAACTTTAAAAAGGGTATATAACTAACGTATTAAAAACCGTATCGGGTGTAGTATGAGAATAAATATTTTTACTATCATAAAAGTAAAAATAATAATAGTAATAATAATAATAATAAAAGTAACAAAAATAATAAGAGAAACGACTACGGGAAATCGGATAATAAAATATATATAAAAGTGCAATCCTTTGCACGGAGGATACATGGATATAATGGCTTTAAAACAAAGAGATATATATATATAAATACACTCGTATAATCCTATGAATACACGGGGAATACGTGTAAGATATATATAAGTAAATGTAAATATACAATATTGTATGGGTCAAGGATAATGGTAAAAGCATGTAATATAATTATAAGATTTAAAAAGAATATTAATAATACTTATAATATATACATAACAAAATAAGTATACAAGTCATACACATATATTCCTATATATGTGCAATAAATATAAATACGGGTTTTTGTGATGGACATTGCGAGTAACTGGAAGGGTGGAGGTGCCGGTAGTCGGGACGTCCTGTCTAGGCTGGTAAACGAATATATCATAGATGGGCCCGTTACCTACCTGGGGACTAACGATGAGAGCACCAAAACCTATTAGGCTAAAGCATGTCACGAACGTCATGATTACCGACGAATAATTTGTATCGAGCATTCCCTAATGCTCGGAGGATATATATATAAAGAGGATATAATGGATATACATAACAAGTATAAGACGTTGTCTAACGTCCGTATCGCTAATGTATAAAAAGTATACATATATACCGTCACCTCATAAGTATGTATCGGGCTAAGTATTAATAGTTATATATTATGTACTGAAGTGCATACGTATACGATATAATACAGGAAACTCGCCAAGTATAACGGAACATTATTCCTCATTTAAGGTGAGTCTCACAGCCCCTATTTTCACTATTTTCACTATGTTTTAAACTGTTTTCGGGGCGAGGGACACGTGTTTAAATATGTTTTATCATGGTGTATATCTTGATTTACAATGTGCGTGTACATGAGATATTTGGCGCGCTCATGGTACATAAAGTCCCCGGTATATATTGTAACCATAAACTATAGGCAACTATAGCCGAGGAACTCTACGGGTAGTACTACTGGTCTGACCAACCCACTCGTAAGTGGTCGCGCCACTTTATAAGACGGGTGCTTAGCTTTCCGATTTATTTATTCCCTCGTGGACTCGTGGGATGTTATGTGGGGCTTTATGGTGTATATATATAGCCAAGGAATGGTTACGAACTCATGTATTCACGTTACACTGCAAGTCATGGATACTGCATTCATGACGTTATGAGAATTATATTATAAAGCATTTTATCGAGTCACAAAACTTGTGAACTCACTCAGTTTATACTGATTAAATTATTTTACGTGTCTTTCAGGTATTTAGCTACGTGGAGAGGTCACGGTGTCTCACTTCGGTTTTATGTTTAACTATGGAAATTTCATGTATGAGGATTTTATATTTTGGAGTTTTCACGGTTATATCTCCCTTCGGCAGGACATAACTGTGAAATCTCAATATGTTATATGTAAACTTTTTTTATGGATATTTTTGTAAAACTTATATTATGAATGAAATCCTCATGTATTTTATCATATAGTTGTTGCTTAACCGCGCTCTCGAAAAAACCTTTCATGAGTCGCACACCGGTTGTTTCCGCCTATGGACCGGGTGTGACAGACTGGTATCAGAGCCAAGGTTATAGCGAACTAGGATTCAACCCTGAGTCTAGGCTATAACCCCTTAGATTCCCTCATGAAAACGTTTTTCATGCATGACATGTTTTCAAACTTGCATTACACGAGAGTGCACGTGTCTTCACGACACCTTTATCGCAACTAATGGTCTAGTATAGGAATGACCAAAATAAGGGATAGAAAAAAAAAAAAAAAAAAAAGCGATATTATCACTAATTAAACCTTAATCCTTTCAGCGATGGCCTTCCCGAACAATGATCCATATCATGGCCTAGCCATCACTGACTCCGACTCCGGCTCTGACTCTAACACTGATAGCAGCAGTGTCCATATGAGCGACGTTGTTCCAATTTCTGATGATCCTATAAGAGATCTCCGATGACGAGCCTACCGAGGTAATCAGGCTCGATGAGGACGACAAGGTAACTTATGACGACGACGACCTTGAGGAGATGGAGGAGCTGGCTGCAGTGCCCTCCGAGGAGATACGAGCCGCCGGGCTGAAAAGGTATGCCACGGACTCCGACGATGAGGTGCCCCGGACTATACATGAGGTAGGCGAGTCCTCACGCCCCCAAGGTCGCGCTACCTCCGATGATACAGAGGTCCCCGTACCACCGACCACGGCAGCCGCCGAGGATGAGAGAAAGGCCCTTGAGGAATGGCTCATGGATTGGGAGCAGAGGGTCGAGGTGTTTATGGAGAGCGTGAAAGGCAAGGCCTGTGAGACCAGTCTCCGCCTTGAAAATCACTATGAGTTGATCTCGGACGCAAGGATGAGAGTGCTAAAGTTGGAGCATATGGTAAGAGATGCATTGCACTTAGCTGATGTGGGAACGAGTCGGGCCGCTGCCGCCGAACGAAGGGTGATGAAATTGGAGAATGAGGTTAAGACAATTCAAGCCTTTTTGGGAGACGTGTTTCCACCACCGCCACCACCGATGCCATGAAGCGACTATAGACTAGTATTAGCGGGTAGTAATCATATGTATGGGAAGTAATATATTACGGACTACGACCCGATCTTTTGGCAAAACGCTTGTATGTTGTAGGAGTTTGTAGTAGACTTAAACGTAAACTTATGTAATCAAATCTTTTGATGTAATGAAGTTATGTTTATGATATATGAGTATGAGTATACGATGTGGTATAATGAGATGTAATAATAAAATCTATGTATGCGAGTATATGATTAATAAGTATGACTATAAGCAAATATATGGGTGTGAATGTAATAAGTATCGAACCCTACAACTACTTACATACAAGCGTGATGCCAATACTAACCGATCCTTCTTATTCTCAACTTGAAGGAAAATGCCATGGAGAAGGAACGACAGTTTACCTAATACATCTGCGCAATTACAAGAAGTCATAGCGCAAGCGATAGCCGCCTACGAAGCCAGTAGGGGCGACTCAAGTCAAGAACGAAGGAATTCCGCAAACACTGAAAATGTAGCTCCAGAGACTGGCGGTGAGGAACGAGGATGTTCCTACAAAACTTTCATGACATGCAAACCGTGGTCCTTTAAGGGAACGGAAGGAGCCATAGGAGTTATCCGTTGGATCGAGAAGACAGAATCTGTGATAGCAATCAGTGGATGCACAGAAAAACAGAAAGTGTTGTACGTGACATGTATGTTTCAAGATGAAGCCCTATCGTGGTGGAATTTACAAGTACAAACCCTAGGCCGAGACGTGGCCTATGGTAAGACCTGGAAAGAGTTAAAGGAGATGATGGAAAAGAAATATTGCCCAAGGACTGAGATGCAGAAGTTGGAAAATGAGTTCTGGACGCTCACCATGAAGGGAGCCGACATCACAGCATATAACACGCGATTTCACGAGCTATGTCGAATAGTTCCTCATATGGCCACCACTGAAGAAAAGAGAGTTGAAAGGTACATCTGGGGATTAGCAACAGTTATCAGGGGACCAATCACGGCCACTAGGCCTGCGACCATGGCCGAGGCTGTTGAACTAGGTCTGAGTCTGACAGAAGATGCAGTACGAGCTGGCACCCTAGGAAAGCCAACTCAGAAGGAAGCAAGCCAACCATTCTCCCAACGCGGCAACAGCCGCCATAACAATCACAAGAGGAGCTGGGCCTCTCGTAATCAAGGGTCAAGTTCCAAAGAACCCCCTGTCAAGAAACAAGAAACTGTGAAAGTGTATGCCGCCCAGACCACGGATCAACCACGGAAGACGTATAGCGGGTCAAACCCGTGGTGTGACAAATGCAAGTATTATCATGTTGGTGACTGCTCAAGTATTGTGTGTAAGCATTGTCACAAGAGAGGGCATGTGGAAGCTAAGTGTAGAATTAAGAATGGTGCAGTAGTTGTGAAGCAAGAACCGGGGAAAACGACACCACGAGCATGTTATGGGTGCGGAAATACGGGTCATTTTATCAAGAACTGTCCGCAGATGAAGAATACAGCTCAAGCTAGGGCTTTTGTATCGGGGCGGGTGAAGCTAAGGAAGACCCAAATGTCGTCACTGGTACGTTCCTACTTAACAACCACTATGCGTCTGTGTTATTTGATACTGGTGCGGATTTAAGTTTTATATCCACTGAATTTAAAGACCTACTTGGTTTAGCACCTAGTAAATTAGCAACGCCCTATACTATAGAATTAGCTAATGGCAAACAGTTACGATCAGACGATATAGTGGAAAGTTGCGTACTAGTGATGGGAGAACATGAATTTAACGTAGATCTGTTGCCGATAGATTTAGGAAGTTTTGATGTCGTTTTAGGCATGGATTGGTTAGCAAAGAACCATGCTGAAGTTAATTGTTATGACAAGCAAATCCGCATACCCTTGGCAAGTGGTGAAACGCTGACTATTCAAGGAGAAAGACGTGGCACTGTGATGAAGTTAATTTCGTGTATGAAAGCATGAAAATGCTTGCGAAAGAAGTACCCACACCTTTTCCCGGACCCAACTATAACGGATAACTAACAACAAATTTCGGGACGAAATTCTTCCAACAGGGGGAGAATGTGACACCCGGTAATTTTTCACACTCTAATGTATAAATTTGATTTAAATTACGTATTATTTATATAATTTATATGAGGTATAAACCATAGTATACTTGAAATGTGAACGAGAACAGTCGTTAATGCCTATAGGATTGTATAAAGTGCCGATGAGAACGGCTATATGATGAAGATAGCCCAGTAATAGTTTAGAGGTGACAAATATATCAAGCTAAATATATATCTATGATCCAATATAAGGGGTAATGGTAAGACCATGCCCAGTAATGTCCTAATTCCCTAATTTGGACCAAAACGCCATAAACGTTTAAATAATAGAATATAGTTGCTGAACCGGCCAAATCAATGATACATTATACAGTGAGACGACCAAGATATGAAACTATGAAGGAATTAAAGGATACTAGTCAAAATAATATGAAGTTAATAATTTAAACAATCCATGAAAGATTACAATATGGAGCACTATTTAACCGAATATAACTCCGGGCTAAATTTAAATATACATCATACCGGGAACCGAAATAAATACCGGGTTCCATACCATCTATAATACCTTATAGGTGACCAAATAAATTAAGAGAAGCTCATAATACCCAAGTTCAATATAAATTCCATAACTTGTTTACTCGATGATCAACTCGTCCTAACAACTATCCACTTAAGACCCGAACCAAGATTGAACTTAGCACTACATTTGGACAACCAATATATTTATTAAATGACCATAATACCTTCCCTTTGCAGCCCAAAGCCGAACCCCAACCTCTTCCCATTCAGTTTTAATGTACAAGGAACAAACACCACATTAAATCTTATAAACCATTATCCATGCATCCATATGTATCATGATCATGTATCATCATCATCTTCAACATCATAATTGTGAATGTACTACATGATCAAGCAAAAATCTTCCTAACCATTCCCTATGGCCGCCTCCCCCATTCCCTCAAATAAACAACAATAAACACCATACTTTGATCACTATTGCACTTGATTTGATAAGATTATAATCCCCCAAACCAAGGGATGTGTTCCTTGGGTTTTCCTATAAATAAGACCAAGTACTTGGATGGAAAACACCACACACAAACTCAAGAAACATAGCTCCAAACCAACCTCTTCTTCTCTCGGCCGAAGGCAGCAGAGCACCACCACAGCAGCCTCTTTGCAACCCGTTTTCTCTATAATGCTGCTCCGAACATCTTGAACCCTATATATCGTTGGAAAGCTAGAAGAAATCCTTAAACCGTGGTAGAAAGCCTTGAACGGATCTCTGCCCGGAAGACTCGGTAAGAAGCTTTGAACCTTCAAAGGTCAATACTGGAAACTGCATTTTCCAGCAGTACCCCCTCTCTTCTTTTGTTCATATCTCACAAACCACTTGGTATTTTTGGGTGATTCTTGTTTAGGAATCCAAGGAAACTCGCAAGGATCACGAACCACCTTTTGAACATCCATTTCCGGCTTCATTTCAGCATTAGGTAAGCCGAAAACTCGAGTTGTAACAGTTTATGGTGGCTGGAAAAAAACACAGATTCTGTCCAGCCACGGTTTCATCATTTTACTTGACCCTAGTTCACCTATTTCATGTTATTTAAACATAATGTAGACCCTCAACATCGTGATAAACGTCAAGGAACTTGGATCTCGCCTTAAACCCGCTCAAGAACGCCTCAAAAAACGACATTCCCAAGGTACTAATGCCATGTAATGTTTAGTAGAAAAACATGGACTAAGCCTAAGATACATATACATAATGAGGTGATGAATCATGAACATAAACTAGAAGTGTGTTAAAATGACATATAATGAGGAGTAAATCATGTTGGGTAAAAATTACAAGTGTTAAAAGGGTGTTTAAGGAAGGTTAAGGTTAATAGAACACTTAGTTAAGATCTTGAGTAAAAAAACCCACTTATAAATAAACAAGATAATATAAATGTAAAGACGGAATCTTGGTTATGTTAAACTTTAAAAAGGGTATATAACTAACGTATTAAAAACCGTATCGGGTGTAGTATGAGAATAAATATTTTTACTATCATAAAAGTAAAAATAATAATAGAAATAATAATAGTAATAATAATAATAATAAAAGTAACAAAAATAATAAGAGAAACGACTACGGGAAATCGGATACTAAAATATATATAAAAGTGCAATCCTTTGCACGGAGGATACATGGATATAATGGCTTTAAAACAAAGAGATATATATATAAATACACTCGTATAATCCTACGAATACACGGGGAATACGTGTAAGATATATATAAGTAAATGTAAATATACAATATTGTATGGGTCAAGGATAATGGTAAAAGCATGTAATATAATTATAAGATTTTAAAAGAATATTAATAATACTTATAATATATACATAACAAAATAAGTATACAAGTCATACACATATATTCCTATATATGTGCAACAAATATAAAATACGGGTTTTTGTGATGGACATTGCGAGTAACTGGAAGGGTGGAGGTGCCGGTAGTCGGGACGTCCTGTCTAGGCTGGTAAACGAATATATCATAAATGGGCCCGTTACCTACCTGGGGACTAACGATGAGAGCACCAAAACCTATTAGGCTAAAGCATGTCACGAACGTCATGATTACCGACGAATAATTTGTATCGAGCATTCCCTAATGCTCGGAGGATATATATATAAAGAGGATATAACGGATATACATAACATGTATAAGACGTTGTCTAACGTCCGTATCGCTAATGTATAAAAAGTATACATATATACCGTCACCTCATAAGTATGTATCGGGCTAAGTATTAATAGTTATATATTATGTACTGAAGTGCATACGTATACGATATAATACAGGAAACTCGCCAAGTATAACGGAACATTATTCCTCATTTAAGGTGAGTCTCACAGCCCCTATTTTCACTATTTTCACTATGTTTTAAACTGTTTTTGGGGCGAGGGACACGTGTTTAAATATGTTTAATCATGGTGTATATCTTGATTTACAATGTGCGTGTACATGAGATATTTGGCGCGCTCATGGTACATAAAGTCCCCGGTATATATTGTAACCATAAACTATAGGCAACTATAGCCGAGGAACTCTACGGGTAGTACTACTGGTCTGACCAACCCACTCGTAAGTGGTCGCGCCACTTTATAAGACGGGTGCTTAGTTTTCTGATTTATTTATTCCCTCGTGGACTCGTGGGATGTTATGTGGGGCTTTATGGTGTATATATATAGTCAAGGAATGGTTACGAACTCATGTATTCACGTTACACTGCAAGTCATGGATACTGCATTCATGGCGTTATGAGAATTATATTATAAAGCATTTTATCGAGTCACAAAACTTGTGAACTCACTCAGTTTATACTGATTAAATTATTTTACGTGTCTTTCAGGTATTTAGCTACGTGGAGAGGTCACGGTGTCTCACTACGGTTTTATGTTTAACTATGGAAATTTCATGTATGAGGATTTTATATTTTGGAGTTTTCACGGTTATATCTCCCTTCGGCAGGACATAACTGTGAAATCTCAATATGTTATATGTAAACTTTTTTTATGGATATTTTTGTAAAACTTATATTATGAATGAAATCCTCATGTATTTTATCATATAGTTGTTGCTTAACCGCGCTCTCGAAAAAACCTTTCATGAGTCGCACACCGGTTGTTTCCGCCTATGGACCGGGTGTGACATAAATTCAAAGCGAAAGTTATGGCACCTAACTATTGATCATGATTCGTATAAATCTTTTTGTGTACTTTCACTTGACGAGAATCATAAGTTATTACTTTCTTTCTTCTAATTAGTACACAACCCAAACCTAAATCGTATGCGCCACTACATAAATTCAAAAAGAAATCCTCCGTACCTTCTGGCAAAGCCATAATAGGTGTGTTAGTAAGCTTTCTCTTAAGTAAATCAAATGCTTCTTGTTGTTTGGTTCCCCATTCCTACTTGATGTTCTTTCGAGTTAACGAAGTTAGGGGAATAACTATACGTGAGAAGTTTTCAATAAATCTTCGATAGTATCCAGCCAAAGCTAAGAAACTTCAAACTTCGGTTGGCGATCTTGGAATTTCCCACTTAGCTATCGCTTCAATCTTGGCAGGTTCTACTTGAATTCCATTTGGCATAAGCCACATGACCAAGAAATTTTACTTCGTGAAGCCATAATTCGCATTTTGAAAACTTAGCTTACAATTTTCCGTTCGTAAGTATTTCAAGTAAGATGCTAAGATGCACTTTGTGATCTTCTTCCGATTTAGAATAAATGAGTATATCGTCAATGAATACGATTACAAATTTATCTAAATAAGGCTTGATTATTATGTTTATCGTGTTCATGAATGTGGTTGGGGGCATTAGTGAGTCCAAAAGGCATCACGGTGAACTCATAATGTCCATACCTCGTGTGAAATGCCGTCTTTGGAATGTCTTCTCCTTGGACTTTCAATTTATGATACCCTGAACGTAAGTCTATTTTAGAAAAGTAGCTCGCTCTTTGTAATTGATCGAATAGGTCGTCAATTCTAGGTAGCGGATAATCATTCTTAATAATTACTTTGTTCAAGGCTCTATAAGCAATACACATTCTCCTCTTCTTGACGAATCCTTTCTCCAAAAATTCATCTAAATGTTTCTTCAATTCTTTCATTTCCATTGGAGCTAAAAGGTATGGGGCTTTGGCTATTGGTGCAGTTTTAGTCATTAAATCAACTCTAAACTCTACTTTTCGATTGGGTGAAATACCTGGTAACCATCTGGAAAGACGTCTAAAAATTCGGCAACTATAGGTAAATCTTCAATCTCTTTTGGTTTTGGCTCTTCGGTAACATAGGCCATAAATACAAAACAACCTTATTTTAGACATTTGTTAGCTTTAATCCTGGAAATTATGCTAACTTGACCTGCATCTTTGTCACCGGCAATTTGTATAGTTCGCTTATCAGGAGCTTGTAGTTCTATGGTTTTCTTGTAACAAATGATACGGGCATGGTTATCGGATAACCAATCCATTCCTAGAACTATGTCAAAACCGGAAAATGTCATGGGTAATAATTGAACAGGTATGACATAACCTGCTAACAAGATCTTTCCATTTTCTAAGGTTTCGGAAATCTTAACTATCTCACCATTGGCTGTCTCAACGTTTAAAGTTTTATTTAATTTAATTTAAGGTTCGTTTAAATCTTTAATTTGATCCTGAATCAAATAAAACTCCATCATAAAAATTAGTAACTAAGAATCTACCAGTGATGGTGTCTAGCATGTCCGCAGCCTTTTTGGTGTCGAGTACGAAGATTCGAGCATTTCCCTTCTTCGATTCATTCTTGATGCCACTTCCTCCAGCACCTCCACCGGCAGCTGTCTTTTTCTTTGGACATTCAAAACTGAGATGTCCAGTTTCCATTCAGTTGAAGCAAGTCATTGACTTCTTCCAACAATCAGCTGCAACATGCCCTAGCTTGTTGCATGAATCACATACTGCTGATGTAGATATGGCAAAGCGGCATCTACCTATGTGATGTCTCTTGCAAATCCTACATTGTGGATAGTTAGTATTAAATCCTCCTTTCCTTTTATCAATTTCTTTACCCTTGACACGAGTATTTCCTTTCCCCTTCTTATCCTTGTTGTGTCAACTTTCTTATCTTCTTCCTTGTTGAGGAGAAGACATTAATCAAATAAACGGCCAGTTCCATGACGGAATCAGTGGTTTATGGCAAGTGAGACCTCACCATGTCTCGTATTTCCCTGGTACACCCCAAATGTATTGGGTTACCTTGCTTGATTCGGGTATCACCAACTGAAGCACTAGTCTACAATACTCTTGAAACTTAGTATTGTAGTCTTTCTAATTAGTTCCAACCACCTTGTGGTTGAGAAACTTGGTTTGAATCATGTCCGTCTAATGCATCGGATAAAATTTCTGATGCACCAACCCTTTAAATTCTTCCCACGCTAATTGATACACGGGCTCTCTTCCTTTTGATACAATTAGAGTGTTCCACCGATTTAACACTTCACCTTTAAATATCTAGGATGTATACTTAATCTTTTCTTTTTTAGTTAACATGTTTATCACAAACTATTCCATCTTAATTCAGAAATTGCGCCCTTGTTGCCATAAAATTCTTTCAGTCCATAAGTACTTAAATCTTTAAAAAGACATCCTTCAATTCTTAATTTCTTTTTGAAATTTCTATTGAAATTGTCACCAGTATTCGAGTTTTGATCACTTTCTTCATCTTGGTGAGTAGGGTTAGGGTGATTCTTGGTTTTGTTGATATGTACGCTCTTGTGGGATTGTCAGGTTTTACTTTTATGAACTGAACCATCTTTCATAGCTTGAACCAGCGGGTTTATAGCTTGCGTTGAGGGACCTACTATGATTTGAAATTCCAAAATGCCTTCTTCATTGATCAGAATGACATTGCATCCAGCTAGATGTGTCTTTCTCACTCTCAGATTTAATTGGCTCGTGTACATGCGTTTCATTGGAAGGATGATAATCCGGAATATCAGACGGATGATATTCGGGAGGTGGTGGATCACTTGGTATACGGATTGGCATTTTCTCCGTGCCGGGAAAATAAACTGGTTGATTTTCATAAGGTACTACAACTATGATAGGATGATCTAGACGATAGAAATCAACATCGTAGCTATCACTTTCATCTTCTTTTGGGAATAGCTGGCTCGGGTCAATTTGCAATCATTCGTTCCTTGTAAAAAGTATCCCTTCTAAATGATATCTATTAGGATTAGAATAATTACGGATAGAAAAGAGTACCAACCTGTCTTATCCCCATAATATAATAGAATAAAATATTGGAACTTATCCCTTGATCAATGCTTAGGTACGATTATAAATCTAATTCGCTAAGAACCTAGCGTTGATACCAACCTATCACACCCCAACTTAGGGCTTTGTAGTGTGACCAATAGTTGGTACCTGTTTTGTAAATATATATCGGATTATAAGGTTGTAAAGCAAAAGTCTTGATTAAAATATGAACATATTTCAAAATACAGGGATTAAACACCCGTTAGTTATTACAAAAGTGCTTGAACAAGAAAACCATAATTTACATTATTTTAATATCAAAATCATCATCTGAGCCATTGGATCGTCTAATGGCTATCATCCATATCCATACACTTTTTCATGATTACCTCTAAAATAGTTATAAAATATGTCAGCAACACATGCTGGTGAAAACGTTGACACAAAATATTTTATTTACTTAATTATCCCCTCAAGACATAACTTAGGTCTCGATCCAACGTGGCCTAGGAAATAATCAAATTCTGAAATCTGAATTACAAATACAAACTTCAGTTCTACTCGAAACCACTCAGCAAATACCACAATGTTCGAGATTACTTAGCTACTACCAATATACACAAGATAATCCCCACTCAAACAATACTTAGGTCCGGCCCAACGCGACGGATGGATTATCGGGCATGGTGCAAAGTGCCCACCGTCTACCCACATATATAAGGATTCAGACAAACGTATACGATAGCCGGAGGGCCGGTAATTACTTTTATTTTTAACGTTTTAGGGATATGTAATCCCATGTAAATATTCAAAGAAAATACTTATAAAATTATAAAGAGTTTGGACGTACTCATCTTTGTTATGATTAGTGAGTCTCTCTGATATATTCTTTTTGTTACCTCCGACCTATAGTACGAGAATAACCATTTATAAATAGTAGATCAATGATTTAGCTTTAGACCTTTAGTCTATTTGCATAATCATTACCTTGATAATAATTTCTCTTTTTATAAAATACTTGGACCTTTAGTCCAGGATATTTCATTATTTAAGCATTACGTTTCTCCTTCATGAAGAAACGTATATAATAAGTTTATTCTTTCCTAATAAATATTATAAAATCTATATAATCATAAAGAAATGATATTTTATCTATATCCTTGTCTTATGAAAACTATATTTCACTTATAATATAATCAAGGTATAGACTCCACCACTAATAGGTTCTAAGCTATATATAATAAAATAATCGGGCAGAACCCCTGTAACGATTCCGACGAAACCCGGTATACCCTAACCGGTAGACAATAGTTACGTCATATTTAATGTCGGGTACATGAGTTACCATAGTAACTATACGAGAATACAGGGTTCACTGTATTAATTGTGCGTGAATAAATAATTTATCGTATTGAATATGCGATTAATCGATTGATGGTTATTGAAACCCGAACGAATCGAGGGTTTAATAATAGACGAGATATATGATATTTAGTGATTTTATGAAGCATTAATGCTTCGGGATAAGTAAAGTACGGCACAGAAAAAGAATTTCGATTTAATGGTACGACGGTACATTAAACGAAACCTTTAATACCAAACTGAGCAAGAGACAATCGATCAAGCCGAAAAAGATGCGCGATAATTAATAATATGATGTTTTGAGTTAATAAATGTCATGGTTTAAGTTTTTAAAGTTTTTAAATCGGTTTTATATAAATTTCATTTTTAAGCCGAAAAACGACCATTTTAGCCTCGTTTAAAGCCGAATTAAACGTTTAACCAAAACACAAACTGAACCAGATTTTCCAAAACATTATCCAGATTTCGGAAATCGGAATATGTGGCTAGAAATGAAGAGGTGGGTCCCACCCCACCCCTCCCTTTAGTCCGATCGGACTACTTGTCCACAAAACAATTCATTTTCTTTTTTTACAAACACAATCCAACAAACCTTCAATTCTCTCAAGATCTTGAATCAAAAACCGACAATTCTAGCAAGAAAAACCGAGGTAAAATCGTGTTATTTACGTGTTCATATTCGTTTCTTGAGTTTTCTTTCAAGAAAATGAGGTTTCCAAGTGAAAAAGGGTGAAAACCCGAGATGTAACCGATTCTTGCATGATCAAGTGATGTATACGGGTTATACAAGGGATCTTGGTCCAAGAAAGGAGTTAAATGGACCAAAAACGAATTTTTACGGTTAAATCTTTATTTTTGAATCATAACCGAAACCATGAAAGAAATGGCTTGATCGTGAGTGTAACTTGCTTGGTATTGTAGTATGTTGTTTGTAGTTTCTGTGTTTAGTGGTAGATAAGGCGGAAAGACGAGTTTGTAGCTTGTAGTGGCGGAAAACGAAAGGTATATTCGGTTTATGTCGGTGTATGTGTTTTTGGACAGATTGTTGGTCGTTTAGAGTTAGGTCATCAAATTTTTCAGAGGTGTTAAACACATGAAAATATGAGTTCTATTAATTTTTGGTAATTTTTGGATAAAGGATGAATATTTGGTGAATTTAATGCTTGGTTTTGGCCAAAAATGGTGAAAAATAGTTAAATATCATGAAAAATTCTGGAAAATTGTAGATAAGCTTTATATATCATGTATAAGTCACACACAAAATTTGAGGTCAGTTGGAGAAGTCTAAGTAGGCTTTTCTGTTAAACGAGTTCTAGGGATTTCTAGCTCGGTTTTGGTGAAAATGGCATGTAAAGAAAGATTTTGGTTCTGGAAAAATTACAGGAGACTAAGTGGATGGCAGGGGACATCCAGGAGAAATTTGGGATTTTTCTAAGATCGTTTGGTATTAACGACATATTTAGTGATTAAATGGTGTTTAAAAATAGATAAATAAATTTAAAATATAAAAATTAAATCTGGAAATATTTTTATAAAATTCCCCACTGTCAAAAGGTCATTTTTGAAAAATTTCAAGATCCGAGATTAAACGGATAATTATTTGTGCAAAAACAAACTTTTAAAGCTTAAAACGCGTAAACCGGTGAAGTTCGCTTAAGCGAGCTGACTGGTGTATAAAAACCTTAAAAATGAACTATTTTCATATAATTAAGTTAAACAAGTAAAAATGAATCATCCGAAAATAATTCGGATGATTTGGGTATTTTTAACCGATTTAACAGTTTCCGGTACGCCAAAGACGGAAACGGGTCCCGAGGTCAATCGGGGCGTCTAAACCGAGTACTAATTTTACCACTTTAATTAAATTATCAGTCAACAACGATTTTCGGGTCGTGTGTGAACAAACTCATTTTGAAACATTAAATTTGATAACCGTGCTAGGCACGCAAAACGGGGAAAACAAGCTATTAAAAGATTTGACTGTTGAACTCTAAACGACATCACAATCTGAGTCCGGAAAAGTGATTCTGGGTTAACCTCGCCCCCAGAACGAGTACAGTGCTGGGTTAACAGTGTCCCCAGATGTACCGGTTGATACGATTAAAGTTATATTAATATTGAGTGTATAGTAATGATCGTAGGGATCATATTACAGATTGGACGGGTTAACTGATATTGATTGTTGTTACCTGCTTGCATGTGCTAAGGTGAGTTTCACAAGCCCATTTTTCTGAATTGTTTTAAATGTTTTCCCGGGGCGGAAGCATGTTACTACTGAAATATTTAATTACATACTGAACGCATGGATTTGCGTGGATTTTACTGAACGCATGGATTTGCGTGGATTTATATATATTGTTTATTGTACGGGAATCGTACGGAAATGTACTAAGATGGTAATTGTCTGAGTTGTTAATATTGTAAGGTCCCGCAACAGTGTTCTGGGTTAACAGTGTCCCCAGATGTCATTGGAAGTGTTCTGGGTTAACAGTGTCCCCAGAGGTTATTGGAAGTGTTCTGGGTTAACAGTGTCCCCAGAGGTTATTGGAAGTGTTCTGGGTTAACAGTGTCCCCAGAGGTTATTGGAAGTGTTCTGGGTTAACAGAGGTTTCACTTGTGGGTTCAGCATAATTTCATTGATAATATTTTATTTTGATAATGATATATCATGGTTTACTAAAATTGTGAAACTCACCAACTATTCGTAGTTGACCCGTTTTCTCACATGCTTTTCAGGTACGAATTAGATGAAGTGATTTCTTAAGTGCTAAGTGCTTGATGTGTGTAAGATTTGTGTGCGAGATGTTAGGATACATTATAACAGATAGAATTATGAATCGTATTGTATGATGTGTGTATCACCTAGACGGTAATGAAAGATGAGATAATGTAATTTTGAAGTATATCAATGCATTCAGTTTTCTTTATAAACAATGTGGTTGATATCAGAGGTGTCTGTCGCATCCCGTTTACGTTTCCGCTGCAGTTGCGGGGTGTTACAGAACTTTGTATCAGAGCCATTGGTTATAAAAGAATTAGGATGTCTTTAAAAGATACCTAAAATATAACCAGTAGCTCAAGTATATTATAGGATCTGAATATCAACTAATAATTTATAGTGACGAGGTCTGGATGAACTTGGATGGAGAAGTGAGTTGTTATGGTCTGGAACATAATAACAGACTTGTCTGCACGAGGGAATTCAGGGGAAGTCACTGGGTACATTAATAGGTAAAAATGGCAACATATGTGTAAAGTATATAATATTATTTATACGTGCCAATGTGTGTATATATATATATATATATATATGTACATATCTTGTGGGTACATGTATTGAGAAATGGGACCCGGATAAGGAACCGGGGGATGAAATAATAAAAGTACCGAGGATGCTGAAATTTCTAGAGCATCGGTTGATAATGAGTCTGACTTATCGGGCCATAGTTATGATAGTACCAAGTTAGATATCCCGTTTGACATTAACCAGAAATATCTAGTAACCGTCACTCCCAACCAAAATTGATGAATCCCTACCCTACCAACACCGGTACCGTATATCCTAATAACCCCAGATGTTCACCCGAACCGTCGACCCTCACGTACGGGCGGATCCTTACCTGAACCCATTCTTATTCCATTAAGGTAAATAAATACATAAAATAATAGTAATAATAAATTTGATAATAAATCAGCAAATAAAAATAATATATAGAAATATATATGTATTTCTCACTCTTAAACATAGGAGTCTTACCACCTCCAGATCGAAAATTACCGATTTCAACGAACCTAGAACGCCTGAGGACATTGACTGAGCAAGTGATAGAGATTCCCATAATAGTAATTAATAATATTTGAAGGCAACCCATGTTGCGTGATTACCTTGAACCTTGCAACTCCCTATGTTATCCTTATATCCGTTAGATGCCTACGCCCATGTATGCTCGAATGGAATGATTACCCATACACAATGAGGTGTGGAGTCATTATAGCATAGTTGGTCGTTCGTTCGTAGATGGTATACCGTGTATGCCGGATATACAAATAGACACGGATATTATAACTCCGTGGTACGTAATCATTAGTGCTCACGGTGAGCATGTATCGGTTATGATGACATGCAGAAGGATATTGAATTCAAGCCTGTTAAACATTAATCTTTGTTGAGAAAGATCTATACGTCAGTTGGTGACAAGGGTTATGAAACATATTTGAACGTTAACCGACGTCAGGTTGAGTCCATATGTCATTATATTTGTGGGACATATATATTAGATACTGATAATATATATATTTGTGTAATATGTATGATAATATTTGGTGTGTATGTGTACCTGCTGTCATGATTGAGCTGGTAACGAGTTATACGGTGAGATTAGTATTGATTACTGCGTACGGGATGAGTACGGCAGAATGACATAAAAAGAGTAACTCCAATGATGGAGATTGATATGATTCAGTTGATTGCTCAAAGATAGCAGATGATGATACCAAATGTCGTATCACAGATCACTGCTAGTATTGATGCAAATGTGATCGCAAGATTGTAGATCGAGCAATCACATGAATATGAATATTTCAATTCTTGGTGGTATTACTAAAAGTGATAATGTTCCACCGAATACTATTATGACTACAAGTATTAGTTATAAACTAAACATGAATAGTAGTCGTAATGAATTAGATCCGGTATGAAGGATATGTCTGTTGATTGTGTTAAGGAAATTATTAATAGGGTACTGATGGTAAAGGGAGGAATAGATTAACAAGTAGATAGAAAAGATCGAAATGGTTAGGAATATTGGTAAGAGACTAGAACATTGTGTAGTGAAATATGCTACAGATATGTTGGTAGATTATGTTGTATCGTGATGGAACACGATGGTACAAAATTATTGTTAGAAAATTATTGCTCAGAGGACATGGTCGGAATTTAAAATTCTTGTGCTAGAGCACTTTTATTCGAGTAATTAAGTTTGGGATTGGGAACTGAGCTATAAAAAAAAATAGAAATGTTGCGTGCTGATTACTTAGAACACGCTAATAGTTTGAAGGAATTGTCATGTCTGGTAACATGACTAATTACCCCTGAAACTAAGCGAAGTGAGCGCTATATTGGGGACCAACTCCATCGACAAGGAGTATAGTCAATCCGGTAAAATATACAACCTTTGGAAGGGTTGTGTCACAAGCCAGCATCGATATATTTAACTCTACGGGAAGCGGACTAGAAGGACGTTAGGTGAGACGTCGGGTGTTAAAGAAGAGAAGTGATAAAGGCATAGTGCAAGATAGGCCTTTGAATAAGTAAGTAAGTCCTACAACCCAGAATTATACTAAGACTAGTTCTGGTGTGAAAACATGAACCGCATAAAGGGTCATTCCCTAAATGTGGAAAATATGGTTATCGGCAGGAAGAAGAATGTCGAGTGATAGTAGGCCACAGGTGTAGTAAAGATGGACGTAATGCCACAATTGTAGAATTAAGTGAAGCCATGTGAACTGACAACCCCAACCCATTCGTGTACAACCACTCCGAACCCAACAACTTCAATAACAATCTATCCAAAGAAATCAAAATATGCCAAACAGTTGTACTTGTTAGGAATGTGGCAGTACAGAACGTTTTAAGAGAAATTGCCCAAAGTTGAACCAAGGTGTTGTTGGAAGATGAACCTCATGACAAGCATCAACCTCTGATCAAGCAAGGAGCCGTGCTTTTGGGAGTAATTCAAATAAAGCAAGTCATGATCTAAAAGTGGTATTAAGTACGTTGTAGTTTTAAATCAATAGACTTCAGCGATATTTTTACGGTCGTCGATAGAAGTTAGCTCCTGTTAACCTCCTATCATTTGGAAAGATACCGATTAGTGAAACTATAGAACCCTATACTGTAGAATCGCTAACGGTAAACCCCTAATGGTTAACTAAATTGTTCGGAATTTCCTATTATTCTGAACGATTAGCCTTTCCTTATTGACCTACGACCAGTAAAGTTAAGAAGTTTGACGTAATAGTTAACATGGACTGGCTAACTCGACATAAAGCTGAAATCAATTATGAAAAGAAGATGATTAGAAGCTCTCCTTCGGACGATGAAGCGATTAGATACAGAGAAAAGTGTACGGTATTATGTTACCACTCTAATCTCATTTGGAGATGTTATCGTATTTACGACAAGAAGACGTGGTGTATTTAACAAACGCCTTTGCCAAAGTATTTAAAAGAAAACATACAGAAGATATCCCGGTGGTACGCGAATTTCCACAAGTTTTCCCAGAAGAACTTCCTGGATTACCGCCAACCCGACATGTCAAATTCGGAATCAATTTAATACCTCAAGCTGGCCCTGTTGCTAAAGCATCTTACCGACTTACACCAACTGAAATGCAAGAATTATTGGATAAGGTTTTATACGACCTAGTTAGTCACCACGGGGTGCACCAGTGTTATTTGGGAAATGAAGGACGGAAGTGTTAGGATATGTATTGATTAAGGAGAATTGAATAAAGTGACGATCAAGAGTAGGTACTAACTTCTTCGAAGTGAATGATCTGTTTAATCAACTGCAAGGGGCGATTTATTTTTAGAAAATTGATCTTAGATATAGTTATCACCAAATGAGAAATCCAAGAGGAGGACGTTGCAACAACAGAGTTTCGGACTCGCTACGGCCATTATGAATTTTTAGTTATGCCTTTCGGGCTAACAAATGCGCCGGAAGCATTCATGGAACTCATGAACCGAGTCTGTAAACTTTATTTTGACAAATTTTTCATAAAATTCATTAATGATATTTTGATATATTCGCAACGTAAAGAAGAGCACGAACGACGGTTAAGGAAAATTGTGGAAGTGTTAAAGCAAGAGGAGTTGTATGCGAAGTTTTCGAAATGTGATTTTGAATAAAGAAGGCATAATTCCTTGGTCATGTTGTAAAGCAACAAGGATTTCACATAGATCCAAATAAGATAGAAACCATTAAAATTGGCAGTCACCCAAGGCGCCAAAGGGAATGCGCCAATTTTTAGGACTAGCCGGAGATTATCAGCGGTTTATTGAAGAATTTCTAGCATTACCCAACTCATAATCCTTTCTACAACGCAAATGTACAAATTTTATAGATGATAAGAGACCGCAGTCTCATATTCAACGAAAGAGGGGTCGAGTTGTTAAGCGATTATGACTGTGACATCCGTTATCACCCCGACAAGGCTAACGTCGTAGCCGATGCCTTGAGTAGGAAAGATCGGGTTAAGCCTTTGCGAGTGCGAGCACTGGGGATGATAGTCTAGTCGAATCTTTCGGACCTGATTCGAGTCGCTCAACGTGAGACGTTGAAAGAGGAACAATTGGAAAAGGAGGAACTTTACGGCAACGAGAAGAATTTCCAACAGCGCGTGGACGAAATTCTCTATTTCAAAGATCTGGTTTGGATCCCGACCCTCCATGACCTTCGTGAAGTAATCATGGACGAAGCGCATAGATCTAAATATTCCATACATCCGGGATCAGATTAGACTATTGACGATACGAATATCTGAAAGGATTTTATTAACGGCCGAGTTTGAAGAAAGATATGGTTACGTATGTTGGTGAATATTTAAGTTGTGCAAGAGATAAGGCTACATACCGAAAACCCTTGGGAACGCCACAACGACAGAAAAATTCGCCAATGATAGTGGGAATAAATTACATTGGATTTCGGGACGCAAATTCCCAAGATATATCAAAGGCATGAGGACAATTGGGTAATCGCGGATCGATTAACCAATCCTTGCATTTCATTCCAATTTATGACGATTACCACAATGAATTCTCGCCCAAACTCCTGATGGTGAAATGGTATCTCGTCGTGGAGTACCATTTTCAATGATCTCAGATCGAAATAGTCATCCTACTTTCATTATTGGAAGGCGGGGAAGGAAGCATCGAGAGCTTGAAGCTTTCTATGGGTGAAGTAATTATCACCAATTTGTAAATTGAAAATGGGCGTCAATCAAGCCATAAGATTTGAATTGATTCGAGAAACAACCAATCGGATTTATAATATTTAAGATGAGTTGAAAGCATCGCGAGATTGGCAAAGGATTTATGCCAGCATTCATAGGAAACCATTGTCATCGGAAAGAGGTGACAAGGCATTTTTAAGACATCACCTTGGAGAGAGGTGATATGAGGTTTGGCAAAAATCGAAAATAGCTTCTTAATATATCGGACCTCATGAGACTAGCTCCATGATTGGTCATTTAGTTTATCGATTAGAGTACTCCAGGGGCTAAGTACTATACATAATGTTTTGCCATGTATATGGATTGAAAAGTGCCTACGCGATGAGGCAACGAAAGTACTAGTAATAGAGGTACTCATAAAAGACATGCTTGATATCATAAATAATTCTGTAAAGATAGTAGACGGGAAAACTAAACAGTTTGGACACACCAAGCTTTATTGATTAAGATTAAGTGAAATTCACAACGAGGACCAGATTATACCTGGTAACGCGAGGGTATGTTCTGAAGGAAAAACCCCCACCCTTCCCTCGGAAAGGGATGGGGAGCGTGTCACACCCGGCCCTGAGCGGCGGAAACAGCCGGGCGCGCACGAGTGGGGACTGATAATTAAGCACGGGCCATTGCAAAACATTCAAAGATTTTTATTGCGCATGAGAAGTTTATTACAAACACATTACATTGTTCAAAGATTACAAAAAGAAACATCCAAGTATAAAACTGAAGATTTCCTCGCCATATCCCCTTGCGCGGCGGGTAACCGTGCGCATCGAGGGGATAAAACCAAAATCTTCCAAAAAGCTTGTTTTAGATGTTCAGCGTGTGGTGCTCTAAGTGTGACTCCATGCGCTACCTAGTTATCTCCTGAAAGACACGTAAAAACATTTGAATCAGTATAAACTGAGTGAGTTCACAAGTTTTAGTAACTTGATAAAATCATTCTGAAACATTTCTGGCAACATCATTAACATCTGCTTGGTAAAATCGTATTAACACATAATTCTGACAATATTCTGATAAAAATCGTTCCGCGGGTTACGCGTGAACAAATTCTGGATACGGTGCTCGTCTATGTTAGAGGCGCAGCCACTACGAGCTAAAATAACGTAAAACCGTCCCGCGAGTTACGCGCAGACGTTTCTGGAAAACTATGCTCGTCTATGCAAAGAGGCATTGCCCCTACGAGCTAAGGATACTGTCCCGCGGGTTACGCGCGAACAATTCTGAGAAACTGTGCTCGTCCATGCAAAGAGGCATTGCCCCTACGAGCTAAGGATACCGTCCCGCGGGTTACGCGCAGACGTTGTGCCGGAAAACAAGGCGCTCGTCCATGCAAAGAGGCGCGACCCCTACGAGCGGGCTCAACCCCATAGTACTGCCCCATGCCAGGCACTCGTCCATGCAAAGAGGTGCGACCCCTACGAGTGGGCGGATCAAACCAGCAGTCCCTACCCTTAGAGTTCCAATGGTAAAGTGATCACTTACTCGAGTTCTAGCGCACATACATTGAAAACCTTAGATAACCGTTTGCATTGCTCATCATGAAACATAACTTAAAACACATAATCGCTTGCATAGCTTGTAAGTATACCATGATAAAACATTATTTAAGTACGTGTCCCTCGCCCCGAAAGCAATTTAAAAACAGTGAAAACAGTGAAAATAGGGGCTGTGAGACTCACCTGAGGTTCTTGTTAAGGGATTAATCGAGATTCGGGTTTTCTTGGTGTTGGCCTCGGAATCGAAGGTCTAGAATACGATTAAATAACAAGTATATATATTAAGATCAAGAAATAGGAGAATATAAGGGTTGGATAGTAGGTCTCAAGGTTATATTCTCGGCTTACCTAGTAACAGGATCGGAGCTGGAAACAACGGATGCTTGGGAAAGGATTAGTGCAAGTTTGTAGTTCTTTGAAGTGTGTTTTGGGTGATAATTTAGGCTACAAATTTATAGGCAAACTCAAGGGAACACAATCCCTTGCTTTAGGGGATTAAAATCTTTTCATATCTAAATGTAATGATGATAAAGTATGGAAGTTATTATTATTTACTTAAGAGTGGAGTGGTGGATAAAAGATTTTGATTTGATTTGGACAGAACATGCAGGTCTGGGGTTGGTGAGAATAGGGTGGCTGACAGTTGACTTTTCATGTTACAGTGTGCTTTTTCAGGTACTTTTGTCAGTGTACAGTAAAAAGTGGAAAATCTCTGAAACACGCTACTGTTTCCTTTCGGGCGGGAGTAATCTCCTTAACTGGAGAATAGACCAAGTGTTCTGTGCGTATAACTTGGTGCGCATAGCTTTCTGCGTATAGGACATGTCTTTGCTGCGGGTAGGTGCGTAACCTTCTCGCAGTTAGGGACATTTGAGTTTCATTTGTAGATTCTCCAGGTGGTCTTGGTATTTCAACATAGTGATCAGTCATGTTGAAGTCAATTCCATCTTGGAGCTTCAGACAAACTAGCTCTCAACGTTCCCGCCATGCGGGTAGGTTAGTTCCCTTCCGCACGCGCATAAACGATGTAGGATGCACCCGCCTTAGCATCATGCGGGATGGTCAACCCATAGACAACATAATGTTTAAGTTACATGAAAACATAAAGCCAAATCATTCACGCATGGCGCATATAACATATGCTCACGCTGGTTCTTAACATGGTGCGCTCGCGCAGGTTGCACATAACAACTGCACGCGCTGACTAACATGGCGCGCTCGCGCAGGGCGCACATAACAAATGCACGCGCTTAATATTTACAATCACCTAATTATTAGGTTGATTACTTAGCTTATGGGTTTGGGAAATTACCGGTTGTCACATTCTCCCCTCGTTAAACGAATTTCGTCCCGAAATTTAGGAGACGTTGCTGGCAGAAGCCATGTTCTGAAAGAGGTGTGGGTATTTTGTGCGCATCTGGTCTTCTCTTTCCCAAGTGAATTCAGGCCCACGCCTCGAGTTCCATTGAACCTTTACTAACTTGATTTTGCTTCTGCGTAACTTTTGTTCTTTCCAATCGGTTACTGCTGTGGGTTCTTCTACGAAGTGCAGCTGTTTGTCAATATGTATTTCTTCCAACGGTAAAATCAACGTTTCGTCAGATAAACACTTCTTGAGGTTGGATACATGAAACGTATCATGAACTCCACTGAGTTCGGCGGGTAGACGGAGTTTATAAGCAACTGGACCGATCCTCTCCAGGATCTCAAATGGTCCAATGTAGCGCGGATTTAGCTTTCCTCGCTTACCGAAACGGGGGACTCCCTTCCATGGAGAGACTTTCAAAAGTACTTTATCCCCTACTTGAAACTCCAACGGTTTCCTTCTCATATTAGCATAACTTTTCTGTCTGTCGCGTGCTGCCTTAAGGCGATCCCTTATCTGAAAAATCTTGTCTGTTGTTTCTTGGATCACTTCTGGACCAGTCATTTGCTTGTCGCCCACTTCAGCCCAACACAGTGGGGATCTACACTTGCGCCCATATAACGCTTCAAACGGCGCTGCCTTGAGGCTTGTGTGATAACTGTTATTGTAAGAAAATTCAACCAACGGAAGGTGGGTATCCCAACTACCTCCAAAATCGATCGCGCACGCGCGCAGCATATCTTCCAATGTCTGGATCGTTCGTTCGCTTTGTCCATCCGTTTGGGGGTGATAAGCCGTACTCATGTCCAGTCGAGTACCTAACCCCTCTTGTAATGATCTCCAAAACCTTGAGGTGAACCGACTATCTCTATCAGAAATGATGGACACTGGGACTCCATGTTTTGAAACTACTTCTCGAATATATAGTCGGGCTAACTTTTCCATTTTATCAGTTTCTTTAATCGGCAGGAAGTGCGCCGACTTAGTTAGCCGATCTACAATAACCCATATCGTGTCGTAACCCCCAGGTGTCCTTGGTAGTTTGGTGATGAAATCCATGGAGATTTGTTCCCACTTCCACATGGGAATTTCTGGCTGTTGAAGTAACCCCGACGGCTTCTGGTATTCAGCCTTTACCTTTGAACACGTCAGGCACTTACTGACATGTGTCGCGATGGCGCCTTTAAGATTGGGCCACCAATACAACATTTTAACATCTTGGTACATCTTGTCTGCGCCAGGATGTACGGAATACCGCGTCTTGTGAGCTTCGTTTAATACCTGCTCGCGCAGTCCTCCCTTGAGAGGGACCCATATGCGGTTGGCAAAATATCGAGTGTTCCCTTTAAGTTCCAAATTCTTAATCATACCCCCAAGGGATTCAGCTTTAACAAACTCTGGTTTCAAGGCTTCTTGCTGAGCGTCTCGGATGCGCGTAGAGAGCTCTGCGTGAATTGTTAGCTTTAGGGCCTTGACCCGTAGTGTTTTTATTCGCTCCTTTCTGCTTAGCGCGTCTGCTACCACATTCGCTTTCCCCGGATGATACTTGATCTCGCAATCATAATCATTCAACAATTCAACCCATCTTCGTTGCCTCATGTTTAAGTCCTTCTGATTGAATATATGTTGGAGGCTCTTATGATCCGTAAAGATTACACATTTCGTACCGTAGAGGTAATGGCGCCAAATCTTTAGCGCGAAGACAACCGCTCCAAGTTCTAAATCATGCGTTGTGTAATTCTTTTCATTGGTCTTGAGTTGGCGCGAGGCATACGCTATAACTTTGTCTCGCTGCATAAGGACACATCCGAGTCCCTGGTGTGAAGCATCGCAGTAAACGACGATGTCATCCGTCCCCTCTGGTAAAGATAAAATTGGCGCACTACATAACTTCTGTTTCAACATTTGAAATGCCGCTTCCTGATTCTCGCCCCAAATAAACGCCTTGTCTTTCTGAGTTAGCGCGGTCAGAGGTAGAGCTAACTTGGAGAAGTTCTCAATGAAGCGTCGATAGTAGCCAGCTAGTCCAAGGAATTGCCTCACCTCAGTTGGGGTTTTTGGCGCTTCCCAGTTTTCGATGGCTTTAACCTTAGAAGGATCGACGTGTATTCCTTTCTCGTTTACAACGTGACCGAGAAAGTGAACCTCTCTAAGCCAAAACTCACATTTAGAAAACTTTGCATACAACCTTTCTTTCCTTAACAATTCCAAAATCAACCTCAAGTGTTGCTCATGCTCGGCCTTGGTTCGAGAGTAAATTAGAATATCATCTATAAACACAATCACAAACTTGTCCAAGTATGGTTTGCACACACGGTTCATCAGATCCATGAATATAGCCGGCGCATTAGTTAGCCCGAAAGGCATCACTAAGAACTCATAATGGCCATATCTGGTTCGGAAGGCTGTCTTTGGCGCGTCTTCCTCATGGACCCTAAGTTGGTGGTATCCTGACCGTAGATCTATCTTCGAATAATAACTGGATCCCTGCAACTGGTCAAATAAGTCGTCAATCCTCGGTAAGGGGTACCGATTTTTGACTGTCAGCTTATTCAGCTCCCTGTAGTCAATACACATCCGGAACGAACCATCCTTCTTCTTAACAAACAGTACTGGAGCTCCCCAAGGTGAAAAGCTTGGGCGTATGAAACCCTTATCCAAAAGTTCCTGTAACTGATTGGATAGCTCTTGCATCTCAGATGGAGCTAATCGATAAGGCGCTCGGGCTACTGGCGCAGCTCCTGGGACCAAATCAATTCGAAACTCGATTTGTCGCGGTGGTGGCGGCAATCCGGGCAGATCTTTAGGAAAAACTTCTGGAAATTCGCGCACTACAGGTAAGTCTTCAATTCTTCGCTCATCTCCCTTCTCTATTACATGCGCCAGGAAGGCGTAGTACCCTTTCCTTAGGCACTTGCGCGCCTTTAGGCACGAAATCAGTTTCGTCGCAACTCCCTTTCTTTCCCCTTGAATCATCAAAGTTTCTCCGTTCAACAGTGGAATCCGAACCTGCTTCTCATGACAAACAATCTCCGCGAGATTCTCGACCAACCAATCCATACCTACCACAATATCGAAACTTCCCAAATCTATTGGCAACAAGTTTATATTGAACTCATGACCTCCCATGACTAATACACATTGCTCAGTCCTTTCATTCGCGCATAACTGCCTACCATTGGCTAGTTCTATAGTATAAGGTTTGTCTAGCCTACTGGTCGCTAAGCCCAGGGAGTTTTTAAACTCATGGGATATAAAACTTAGGTCAGCGCCAGTATCAAATAAGACAGATGCATAATGACCGTTAAGCAAAAACGTACCGGTTACCACATTCGGCTCTTCCTTTGCTTCACCCGCGCCGATCACAAAAGCTCTCCCGCGGGCTTGGTTTCCTTTCTGTGGGCAATCCCGACTGAAGTGTCCAGGCTTCCCGCATGCGTAGCAGCTGTCGCTCGATCCAGCTTCTCTGATGCGACAATTCATCGCCTTGTGTCCTGGTCTGCCACATTTGGCGCATTCGATTTTTGCGCATTCACCCTCGTGGTGATACTTGCATTTGCTGCACCATGGGCGAGGCCCGCTGTATCCTTTCCTTGATGGTTCCGCGGCTTGAATCGCGTAAACCCTTGTGCTTTCCTGCTTCTTGGGCGGTGGCTGCTTGAAGTCTGACCCTCGGTGGGAGTTCCATTTCCTCTTGGAGTCAGAGGTTCGCTGCTCGTTCAAGCGAGCGGTCAACATACCCGCACGAACCGTATCCCTTGTAAGGGTGATGGCTCGCGCAACCGCCTCGTCAAAGGTCGGAGGTGCGGCGGCGTTGAGCGGGACTCTAACGACAGGAGGTAACCCAAAGATGTACCTCTCGATTTTCTTTTCTTCTGTGTTTGCCATGTCTGGCACCAGCTGGCAAAGCTCGTTGAAACGATTGGTGTAGGCATCGATATCCGTTCCTACCATGGTGTGGTTCCAGAATTCTTGTTGCAAGCTCTGAATTTCTGCGCGAGAGCAGAACTTTCTCATCATCATTTCTTTCAATTCTTCCCAGGTCTTGTGAAGAGCAACTTCTCGCCCCAAAGTCTTTACTTGGAGCTTCCACCAAGACGAAGCTGCTTCTTGGAACATGCAGGTCGCGTAAAGGACCTTCTGGTTTTCACTACATCCGCTGATGGAGAGAACGGTCTCCATCTTGTCAATCCAATTGTAGAGCCCAATGGCTCCTTCGGTGCCTTTGAACGGCCAAGGCCTACAGGCCATGAATGTTTTATAGGAGCATCCTTTGTTCAAGGCTCCTGATTCGGGTTCTGGGGTCTCGTTCTCTTGGCGACCCTGACTAGATTCGGCCTTGCTGGCCTCATGCGTTGCAATCGCCTGCGCGATTATTTCTGCGAGCTCCTCGGGTGTCATGGTAATTCCCTTGGCTCTGGTTGGAGGCATTCTTTTCATAAAAAGAAAATATAACAAACTTAGCGCATGTACTCAGAGCACATAATGTTCTTATCTCTAGACACTGTGACCCGTGTTCCTAAGTGCGTGTGTGATTTTTCTTTTGAAAATATTCTTTTGAAAATATTCTTTGAAAAATATTTCATGCGATTCCCCAAAGGTTATAGTCTAGGTTAAAAACTTCTTTTCCTAGTTCGCTATAACCTGGCTCTGATACCAATCTGTCACACCCGGCCCTGAGCGGCGGAAACAGCCGGGCGCGCACGAGTGGGGATTGATAATTAAGCACGGGCCATTGCAAAACATTCAAAGATTTTTATTGCGCATGAGAAGTTTATTACAAACACATTACATTGTTCAAAGATTACAAAAAGAAACATCCAAGTATAAAACTGAAGATTTCCTCGCCATATCCCCTTGCGCGGCGGGTAACCGTGCGCATCGAGGGGATAAAACCAAAATCTTCCAAAAAGCTTGTTTTAGATGTTCAGCGTGTGGTGCTCTAAGTGTGACTCCATGCGCTACCTAGTTATCTCCTGAAAGACACGTAAAAACATTTGAATCAGTATAAACTGAGTGAGTTCACAAGTTTTAGTAACTTGATAAAATCATTCTGAAACATTTCTGGCAACATCATTAACATCTGCTTGGTAAAATCGTATTAACACATAATTCTGACAATATTCTGATAAAAATCGTTCCGCGGGTTACGCGTGAACAAATTCTGGATACGGTGCTCGTCTATGTTAGAGGCGCAGCCACTACGAGCTAAAATAACGTAAAACCGTCCCGCGAGTTACGCGCAGACGTTTCTGGAAAACTATGCTCGTCTATGCAAAGAGGCATTGCCCCTACGAGCTAAGGATACTGTCCCGCGGGTTACGCGCGAACAATTCTGAGAAACTGTGCTCGTCCATGCAAAGAGGCATTGCCCCTACGAGCTAAGGATACCGTCCCGCGGGTTACGCGCAGACGTTGTGCCGGAAAACAAGGCGCTCGTCCATGCAAAGAGGCGCGACCCCTACGAGCGGGCTCAACCCCATAGTACTGCCCCATGCCAGGCACTCGTCCATGCAAAGAGGTGCGACCCCTACGAGTGGGCGGATCAAACCAGCAGTCCCTACCCTTAGAGTTCCAATGGTAAAGTGATCACTTACTCGAGTTCTAGCGCACATACATTGAAAACCTTAGATAACCGTTTGCATTGCTCATCATGAAACATAACTTAAAACACATAATCGCTTGCATAGCTTGTAAGTATACCATGATAAAACATTATTTAAGTACGTGTCCCTCGCCCCGAAAGCAATTTAAAAACAGTGAAAACAGTGAAAATAGGGGCTGTGAGACTCACCTGAGGTTCTTGTTAAGGGATTAATCGAGATTCGGGTTTTCTTGGTGTTGGCCTCGGAATCGAAGGTCTAGAATACGATTAAATAACAAGTATATATATTAAGATCAAGAAATAGGAGAATATAAGGGTTGGATAGTAGGTCTCAAGGTTATATTCTCGGCTTACCTAGTAACAGGATCGGAGCTGGAAACAACGGATGCTTGGGAAAGGATTAGTGCAAGTTTGTAGTTCTTTGAAGTGTGTTTTGGGTGATAATTTAGGCTACAAATTTATAGGCAAACTCAAGGGAACACAATCCCTTGCTTTAGGGGATTAAAATCTTTTCATATCTAAATGTAATGATGATAAAGTATGGAAGTTATTATTATTTACTTAAGAGTGGAGTGGTGGATAAAAGATTTTGATTTGATTTGGACAGAACATGCAGGTCTGGGGTTGGTGAGAATAGGGTGGCTGACAGTTGACTTTTCATGTTACAGTGTGCTTTTTCAGGTACTTTTGTCAGTGTACAGTAAAAAGTGGAAAATCTCTGAAACACGCTACTGTTTCCTTTCGGGCGGGAGTAATCTCCTTAACTGGAGAATAGACCAAGTGTTCTGTGCGTATAACTTGGTGCGCATAGCTTTCTGCGTATAGGACATGTCTTTGCTGCGGGTAGGTGCGTAACCTTCTCGCAGTTAGGGACATTTGAGTTTCATTTGTAGATTCTCCAGGTGGTCTTGGTATTTCAACATAGTGATCAGTCATGTTGAAGTCAATTCCATCTTGGAGCTTCAGACAAACTAGCTCTCAACGTTCCCGCCATGCGGGTAGGTTAGTTCCCTTCCGCACGCGCATAAACGATGTAGGATGCACCCGCCTTAGCATCATGCGGGATGGTCAACCCATAGACAACATAATGTTTAAGTTACATGAAAATATAAAGCCAAATCATTCACGCATGGCGCATATAACATATGCTCACGCTGGTTCTTAACATGGTGCGCTCGCGCAGGTTGCACATAACAACTGCACGCGCTGACTAACATGGCGCGCTCGCGCAGGGCGCACATAACAAATGCACGCGCTTAATATTTACAATCACCTAATTATTAGGTTGATTACTTAGCTTATGGGTTTGGGAAATTACCGGTTGTCACAGAGCGTGTAAAATTTCGAGGACGAAATTTCTTAACGAGGGGAGAATGTAACGATTCCGACGAAACCCGGTATACCCTAACCGGTAGACAATAGTTACGTCATATTTAATGTCGGGTACATGAGTTACCATAGTAACTATACGAGAATACAGGGTTCACTGTATTAATTGTGCGTGAATAAATAATTTATCGTATTGAATATGCGATTAATCGATTGATGGTTATTGAAACCCGAACGAATCGAGGGTTCAATTATAGACGAGATATATGATATTTAGTGATTTTACGAAGCATTAATGCTTCGGGATAAGTAAAGTACGGCACAGAAAAAGAATTTCGATTTAATGGTACGACGGTACATTAAACGAAACCTTTAATACCAAACCGAGCAAGAGACAATCGATCAAGCCAAAAAAGATGCGCGATAATTAATAATATGATGTTTTGAGTTAATAAATGTCATGGTTTAAGTTTTTAAAGTTTTTAAATCGGTTTTATATAAATTTCATTTTTAAGCCGAAAAACGACCATTTTAGCCTCGTTTAAAGTCGAATTAAACGTTTAACCGAAAAACGAACTGAAACAGATTATCCAAAACATTATCCAGATTTCGGAAATCGGAATATGTGGCTAGAAATGAAGAGGTGGGTCCCACCCCACCCCTCCCTTTAGTCCGATCGGACTACTTGTCCACAAAACAATTCATTTTCTTTTTTTACAAACACAATCCAACAAACCTTCAATTCTCTCAAGATCTTGAATCAAAAACCGACAATTCTAGCAAGAAAAACCGAGGTAAAATCGTGTTATTTACGTGTTCATATTCGTTTCTTGAGTTTTCTTTCAAGAAAATGAGGTTTCCAAGTGAAAAAGGGTGAAAACCCGAGATGGAACCGATTCTTGCATGATCAAGTGATGTATACGGGTTATACAAGGGATCTTGGTCCAAGAAAGGAGTTAAACGGACCAAAAACGAATTTTTACGGTTAAATCTTTGTTTTTGAATCATAACCGAAACCATGAAAGAAATGGCTTGATCGTGAGTGTAACTTGCTTGGTATTGTGGTATGTTGTTTGTAGGCTCTGTGTTTAGTGGTAGATAAGGCGGAAAGACGAGTTTGTAGCTTGTAGTGGCGGAAAACGAAAGGTATATTCGGTTTATGTCTGTGTATGTGTTTTTGGACAGATTGTTGGTCGTTTAGAGTTAGGTCATCAAATTTTGCAGAGGTGTTAAACACATGAAAATATGAGTTCTGTGAATTTTTGGTAATTTTTGGATAAAGGATGAATATTTGGTGAATTTAATGCTCGGTTTTGGCCAAAAATGGTGAAAAATAGTTAAATCTCATGAAAAATTCTGGAAAATTGTAGATAATCTTTACATATCATGTATAAGTCACACACAAAATTTGAGGTCAGTTGGAGAAGTCTAAGTAGGCTTTTCGGTTAAACGAGTTCTAGGGATTTCTGGCTCGGTTTTGGTGAAAATGGCATGTAAAGAAGATTTTGGTTCTGGAAAAATTGCAGGGGACTATCTGGATGGCAGGGGACATCCAGGAGAAATTTTGGATTTTTCTAAGATCGTTTGCTATTTACGACATATTTAGTGATTAAATGGTGTTTAAAAATAGATAAATAAATTTTAAATATAAAAATTAATTCTGGAAATATTTTTATAAAATTCCACACTGTCAAAAGGTCATTTGTGAAAAATTTCAAGATCCAAGATTAGACGGATAATTATTTGTGAAAAAATAAACTTTTAAAACTTAAAATGCGTAAACCGGTGAAGTTCGCTTAAGCGAGCTGACTGGTGTATAAAAACCTTAAAAATGGACTATTTTCATATAATTAAGTTAAACAAGTAAAAATGAATCATCCGAAAATAATTCGGATAATTTGGTTATTTTTAACCGATTTAACAGTTTCCGGTACGCCAAAAACGGAAACGGGTCCCGAGGTCAATCGGGGCGTCTAAACCGAGTACTAATTTCACCACTTTAATTAAATTATCAGTCAACAACGATTTTCGGGTCGTGTGTGACCAAACTCATTTTGAAACATAAAATTTGATAACCGTGCTAGGCACGCAAAACAGGGAAAACAAGCTATTAGAAGATTTGACTGTTGATCTCTAAATGACATCACAATCTGAGTCCGGAAAAGTGTTTCTGGGTTAACCTCGCCCCCAGAAAGAGTACAGTGCTGGGTTAACAGTGTCCCCAGATGTACCGGTTGATACGATTAAAGTTATATTAATATTGAGTGTATAGTAATGATCATAGGGATCATATTACAGATTGGACGGGTTAACTGATATTGATTGTTGTTACCTACTTGCATGTGCTAAGGTGAGTTTCACGAGCCCCATTTTTTGAATTGTTTTAAATGTTTTCCCGGGGCGGAAGCATGTTACTACTGAAATAATTAAGTACATACTGAACGCATGGATTTGCGTGGATTTTACTGAACGCATGGATTTGCGTGGATTTATATATATTGTTTATTGTACGGGAATCGTACGGAAATGTACTAAGATGGTAATTGTCTGAGTTGTTAATATTGTAAGGTCCCGCAACAGTGTTCTGGGTTAACAGTGTCCCCAGATGTCATTGGAAGTATTCTGGGTTAACAGTGTCCCCAGAGGTTATTGGAAGTGTTCTGGGTTAACAGTGTCCCCAGTGGTTATTGGAAGTGTTCTGGGTTAACAGTGTCTCCAGAGGTTATTGGAAGTGTTCTGGGTTAACAGAGGTTTCACTTGTGGGTTCAGCATAATTTCATTGATAATATTATATTTTGATAATGATATATCATGGTTTACTAAAATTGTGAAACTCACCAACGTTTCGTAGTTGACCCGTTTTCTCACATGCTTTTCAGGTACGAATTAGATGAAGTGATTGCTTACCTGCTAAGTGCTTGATGTGTGTAAGATTTGTGTGCGAGATGTTAGGATACATTATAACAGATAGAGTTATGAATCGTATTGTATAATGTGTGTATCACCTAGACGGTAATGAAAGATGATATAATGTAATTTTGAAGTATATCAATGCATTCAGTTTTCTTTATAAACAATGTGGTTGATATCAGAGGTGTCTGTCGCATCCCGTTTACGTTTCCGCTGCGGTTGCGGGGTGTTACAACCCCTACCTTGTATGGCTAGTTTATATGATATATCTAGGCTTGACGCGGGCAGCACTTCAACTTGCTAGTAGTTAATCGAAGGAATAAATGAAAAAAGCTTCAAACACTTTCACGCACTTCGAGTAACGAACTCGTTGGAGGTTCGGGATCGTGGATGGCTTATCGATGTTAAATGTGTATTTTGAAGTGTGGATGGATGACTGGGATATCACCCTATGGCTGCATATTTTTAGGCGGAAAAATTGATCCTTCGTGTCGTGCAAAGGGCTTTAATCACATTCACTCGAGTAGCAAAAAGGAAAAATTAACCGCCTATGATATCTTTTGTCTTTCGTGTAGCACAAAGCATCTGTTCGCGTCGCGCGAAGTAAGCCTACAGGTTTGATTTGTCAGTTACTAGGCTTGCCACGTGTCGTTGCATGGTATGATTAATTCATGACTACTTCGCGTAGTGCGAAGAAATGTAAGTGGTTTCTTAGCGTTACGCGAAGTGGCAAAAATTCCATAATTTTCATTTTAGGCATTTTACTTGATAACTTGTCACGTCTTGGTCTTGCTTCTATTTCCCAAAAATACTATGGCGGCTTGCAGTGATGCGATCCTGTGAAGTGCAAAGCGCGTCATCAAAGCGCCAAATTGCGCCCATCGCCTGACCCCGTACGTGTTGGGTAATTCGCACCCTCCGCTAGGACCACTAGGTGCATGTTTGGAATATACGAATATTACTTTAAGAGTTGACACTTATGACCCAAAATAAATATGGGATTTTTTGAGATGTTACAGATATTAAGCTTTAAGTGTATGTGTAAAAATTATATAGCAAAAGGGTGAAGACTTAGTTTGTACAAGTCTTTTATTTATATCCAAGCATGTGAGATGCAAGAATAGGGAATGGATGCCCGCCGTTCAATTCCTAGCGACTATGGACGTCCATTCCATTTCACATTGTTTTTGACAATGTGAACGTTATGTATGGTCTTTATCTTGATGTTTAACTTCTTTTGGTTGACCAACACATGTAAGAAACCATCCCTTTCACTTCCTATTACACCATACAAAAAAGCCTAAGTATTTCACTGATGTGCTAACAGTAGTCTAATAATTTATTAACTAAAATATGTTAATCTAGACACTAAATAATAATTCTAGACACTTAAACTACTAACCAGAAAGTGTACCGGTCGAATCTAGTACAACTATGTAAGGCCGGATATCGAACCCATAGACTCTTTAAATTATGTACACTATTTAATATGTCTCAACTAGCTAACACAACTATTTATTTTGTATTATTTTTAAGTGGGGTTTTACTATGAAGCTAAATTAAAACTAATTAATAAAACTAGACACGACTTAACTTAAAACTCGAATTTATTTTAGATAATGGCAAGTAACCACTTAGGCTAGAATCCTTACTGTATCAATTATCAATAAGTTGGAAAATGCATGTTATGAAGTTGGGATCCTAATGTATTAACTCTATGGGAAACCGACCATGACCCTCGACCCTCCTTAAGGAGACACTTATGGAACCCAAATAATTTATTAAAATTAGTTGTTTATTAGACTCACTCACGGTAGCTAAATTATTTAATGACAAGTACCTCAATAAGAAATCTTACCTCATAGTGATGAAATCAAAGGTAATTTAATGAATTCACTCGACTAGATAGGCAGAGAAAATAAGCCAAACCTAGACGAACTCCTTAAATAATGATATATAATATATATATATATGTATATATATATATATATTTCTCTTGTATATTTTATTTAATATTTAATTAGATTTTGTTAATTTTTAGATAAGATTTGTATACTACTAACATAATTGTGTTTTGTAGGTTCCGGAAGTTGATCGTAATTGAAAAGGGCGAAAAACGTGTCAAAATAGCCAAAATGAGAAGCAAGAACGCGTCAGGAAAGGAACCGAAAGGATCCGGTCGGACCGTCCCCCATATGTGAGCACGCCGCGCCGCGCAACCGGGGGCAAACCTAGCCACACGGCGCCTAGAGGAGGATTTTCCATATAATTACCCGTTTTTGTTCAATATTGGGCCAGTTTCACTATATAAACATCCCTATTTCTAACCTGAACAATACCCTAAAGCCAAAAGACGAGTTTGGAGATTACTTCAGCTATTATTCGAGATACTTGGTAGTTTTTAAGGCAAGAGAGCATTCGGTGAAGAGTTACATATTCAAGAGTGAAGATTACGGTTTATTTCACCTTTGATCTTTCGTTTTTACTTCGCTCACCATGTTTTCTTACATTATTATTTTGTTTACTTTTGATTACATGATGCTAGGTTAAACTTATTAAACTACCTAGGTCATGATGAAACTTTGTTTCGTTGAATCATGATTGAGATTCTTTTGGTTATGGATTTTATGTTTTAAATAAATTGTTGAGTTTAATTTAATTCATGCATATGATTACTTGGTTTTATTTGCTTAGATTTGTTGTTTCCCATCACCCTTGTTGATTGTTTCATAGGATAGGGTCTTGTTAGGTCATTTACTGTGTCTTCTTACTAGTTTGTGATTGAATTCGTATAAGATCAAAGAAACTATAAAACTAATCAAATAAATTATAGCGGCCCACTAACATAGAAAGCTGTAAGGTGATAGGTTATTGATAGATCTTTCAAGGGTTTATCTTATGATCCCGGTTCCATAACATAATTTTCCAAATTAATTGATAGCCATAACATAGGGGATTCTAGCGTAGGTGGTTTTTCGTCATCATCTACACCAGTCAAACTTACTTGTCTTGTGTTTCATTAATTATCTTTTATTAATTATTTTATTTTATTAGTTTAATACAATATAGTTTAAAATCCCCCCCCCCCCCTTAATAACAATATTTAAATAGCTGTGTCAGTAGTTGAGTCTAGTTAGCTAGTTACGTAATTACAGAGTCTTGTGGACTCGATATCCGGATTTACTTAGCTGTACTATAGTCGACCGTTACACTTGCCGGTTAGTAGTTTAAGAGTCTAGAATTATTACTTAGTGTCTAGATTAGCATAATTTCCAATTTTTAAGATCAATCTCAACTCAGGAACACTTAATCTAACTTATTTAACCATAGAAATTAACTCATAATCATAACTTACTTGAGTTTTGAAGATCCTAGAATGAAAATGTGGTGGTTGTGTGAGTAGTGTTTCTTGCTTTGACTCCTCCTTCCTAATTGCTAATCATCATTTAATCTTGATCTTACTTGAATATGTGTGTGTGTGTCGTACACATAGAGGGAAAGGAGTATAGAGTGGTGAGTTGGGTATTAGGTTTGACATGTGGGTGATTATTAAGTTAACGAAAACATCAAGCTAGTATTATATGGTAATCATTAGAAGGTGTAGTTGTTAGGAGGTGATTGGAGAAAAAGGGAGGTGGTGGGGTGATGTGGCCGGTCCAAGGAGGAAGACGGAAAGGGTTGGGTTGGCATGTGGGTGTTCAAACAATAATCTTAAGTTTTCGTTTTAATGTCTAACGAATTTTAGCTTATTAAACAAATCCTATTTCTAATCATTTTTATCAGGTTTGAACCTATATTGAATTCCGGATAATACGAGCTAAAGAAACTTAATTTTGGTGGAGGTTGGTTTCGAATTGATACGGTGTCCTATACTGCCTTTTGTTCACTTATCTTCTAAATTTAACAATTCGAATCATCGATAATTAAATTTATATACAATCTCTAATATTCTAATATAAATTTTAATTTTTCAAGGCCATTTAGACACGATTAGAAGTTTATTCGTTTCTAAGTCGTCACCCGAGGTAATTTTGCACAATGATCGCTACGCGACAAAATTGGAATTTTTCAAACTTAATTAAATATATCTCAAATATTTTTGGAGTTCTTGGACTAAAATAATGATTTTTTATTATTTATAATATTATATTCATATAAACATAATTATATAAGTCGCACTTTTGGCTAATTTTTAGACGGGCGTCACATATTGCACCCACCGAATTTTGATGTAAGATGAGTATAAACCGGTGGTTCAACCTCACAGGCGTCATAACCCAAACATGCAAGAATGTAAGGCCCCGAACCCGGTGGCCCTAATTTAGCGTCGGATTTACTCATAAACACAGTTCTTCAAATCAGAGTTTATTAAAACTTTTCGCGGAATATAAAACATCAATCATTTGTTACAAAACATTAAATCTTTTCTTTGATACCACAACACAAAAGTTTATATTTAAAACATCTTTACTTCTTTCTTCAGATGCCAGCCGTTCAATCCATGCCATGCGTCATCCTCATGCTAGCTCTGTAATCAGCTCACCTGCGTGCATACTAAAAGTCAGCTACGCTGAGTGAGTTCTAGTTAATCGAACGCCATACAATACATACACATACATACTTATCCGTAGATACATATCCATACATCATTAGTTACCCTTCTGTTCTACGTACATACTTGCTACCATACATACATACATATCTACAATCACTAACCTCAGTCTACCGAGAGTACGTTCATAGTCCGCCGTCTATACCCGTACTCAAGGTTGTGAACACGTACAAGGTTCGCAGTCCTTACCTATGTTCACCATTTATGGTACGTACAAGGTTCGCGGTCCTTCCCTATACCATAATACATCCACAACACGTACAAGGTTCACAGTCCTTCCCTATGTTGCAACCTAATTCATAGCACGTACGAGGTTCGCAGTCCTTCCCTATGCTACAAAATCAGCACGTATAAGGTTCACAGTCCTTTCCTATGCTGACATACATCCACAACACGTACAAGGTTCGCAGTCCTTCCCTATGTTGCAACCTAATTCATAGCACGTACGAGGTTCGCAGTCCTCCCCTATGCTACAAAATCAGCACGTATAAGGTTCACAGTCCTTTCCTATGCTGACATCTATTATCTACATCACCTATAAGGCTCGCAGTCCTTAACTACGCCATCACCTGCCAAGTCTATGTCCAACAGGAGTTAGAGGGATTCGCCACCCTAACTTACTATGTCGAACGTAGGACTCACATACCATTCGTGTACCTGTATACATATACTTCACATATAATATAATTACATTATAGCATAAGAACACTCTAGGCGTTCTTTACATCATTCATTTAACAACCATACCCCTTGTCGATACGTGCAATATCCGAAGATCGTTCCCGCCCCGGCACGTATTCATTTGAAATATTCATACATCCTCCATATATAATATTCGTACCTTCATTTATAACCTGACAGTACGCGCAATATCCGAAGATCGTTCGCGTACCGACAAGCAATCATTCATACCTATCACATATATCACATATGACATACACTTATCACTTAGGATAAATGTATTAACAACACAACGAGTATGCACACAGCTCCGAAAACATAACAAGGAATGGGGATAGAAACTCACCTGAACTCTGCTTCTTCCTCCGATAGCTGTAAATCCCTTTTTTAGCTGAGCTCGGCTGACTGTATAAGTTACACGTATCAATACTCACCTGATCCAATCTTGTGGCCTAGTATTAGCATACTTTTACTTATCGTTTTTAACTTATTTTCTAATCGAATTTGACTTTAGGCGAAGTTAAACCTTAGGCGAACTTAGCTTTAGGCGAAGTTAAACCTTAGGCGAACTTGGCCTCAGGCGAAGTTAAACCTTAGGCGAACTTGGCCTCAGGCGAAGTTAAACCTTAGGCGAACTTGGCCTCAGGCGAAGTTAAACCTTAGGCGAACTTGGCTTTAGGCGAAGTTAAACCTTAGGCGAACTTGGCCTCAGGCGAAGTTATCAATTAGGCGAACTTGGCCTCAGGCGAAGTTATCGCTTTGAAGGCGAAGTTATCGCTTTGAAGGCGAAGTTGCCCAGTTTCGCCGCTGTGTTGGTTTTTATCAATCATTTTGGCGATTTTAACACCCTTGCTATGGTTTAACATCACCCACTACGTTCCCCAACCGTTTCCGGTCGTTTATACACTAAAAAGCTTGGATCTTTAAACTTCAAAGATCAAAAATCATACCTTTTTGAGCTTGTTTGGATCTTGTTCAACTTGTTAATCATAACTAGCCCTCACTCTCTCTCGGATCTGTCCGTTCCTCTCCTCGGCCGGCCGGCGGTGTTGGTGGTGTGTGGTGTGTGTGTTTTGGAGTGTGTTAGAAAATAGATGGAAAGAATGATGGTATGGGGTTTTAGGGGATATTTATATCCCTTAAATCCCATGGACCTAAGGCCCATTCTTATTTAACCCATCTCCATTAATCTAAGTCCAAAACCCATATCCACTACCCGACGCTAGCCCGACCCATACCAACTCCTACTCTATTTATTTATTTCCCGATAACCCGAGTAAACTTTCCCTCTATTATTAAGTAATATAATTAATATCATTTTGGAAATTTCGGGATGTTACAAGTCTTCCCTCCTTAAAGAGGTTTCGTCCCCGAAACCAAACTTATTCCCTATAAATGGAAAACTTCTTATATTTACACGCTTTATTGAATCGCCTTCGCTTCCTGAGTTATCCTTCTTACTCCCGACTTTGCAGCCATCGAATGGTGGTCATGTGTTTTAGCTATTTAAGGTAGCTTGTCCATGAGACCCTCGATGTACCAAGACTCATCTCATCCTTCCAAGGGCTCCGATTAGCACTTTTAACACTATTGTCTAAAACAACATTTCATCATAACATAATAATCATTCATAACCAAACTCAATATATTACACGTCACTGATAAACATAAGTTTTAAATCTTAACACAAAACAAGTTCTTAAGCCAATGTAATTTAATAAAACCATTGCATAAGCAATTATTCCTTCATCAAGCGTTCCTCTCTGCAGTTTCCCCAAGTCTTTATCCTTTCGCACCTTCCGCCCCTGATTCCTTGCAATCCCTAGCCATGTGGTCAGCTTTTCCGCATTTGAAGCACTTTGGACGATCAGGGCATTCTCGAGAGTAATGCCCACTCTTTCCACACCGATAGCACCTGTCTGTCCCAATCCTGCATTCTCCCGGGTGCACTCGCCCACACGTCTAACATGCATCCTTGTTCCCAACCTTGGCCTTCCTCTCATCAGTTGTTGTCACCATCTCGCCAGACCGCTTAGCAGAGGTAGCCCATTTCTTCTCCTTCTTTTCCCCCACCACCACATCTTCCTCAGCCAGGTCAGCATAAACCACTTCTGCAAGTTCAACAATAGAGTCAAAAGTAGCAGGTTTATTTGCCCTGACTAACATGCAGACTTTTTGCGGCAATCCCCTCACATAACATTTGATTCTCTGGACCTCAGTGTCAACCATATCAGGCACCAACCTAGATAGTCGGTTGAATTCAGTAGTATACTCACGATGCGTCATCATACCGGCCTTTAAATTCAGGAACTTCATCTCCGTCCTCTCGACCTCGGTTTCTGCACAAAACTTCTTCATCACCAACTCTTTCAGATCGTCTCATCTCAACGCCTTGATCTCATCTCTAGTCTTTCTCTGCTCCACACTTTCCCACCAATACATAGCTTCATCCTCGAATGATTGAGTAGCATAACCTACCGCTTGATCGGGACGGCACTCGCTAATGCGGATAACCTTATCCATGGCGGTTATCCACTGAAGAGTAGCGACGGCGTCTCCTAAACCAGTCAGCTTTGGCGGGTCGCATCCTTTGAAGGACTTATAGTTGCACCCATCTTGGCCTCTTTTCCTGTCATCGACCTTCACAGACTTATCCTCACTCGAGGCCTCTCTTTCTCCATCCCCATCCTTCCTACCATCACCACCCGCCCCTTTAGCAGTTCGTTCACGGCTTCCAGCAGATCTTTCGGGATTCAGGTTCTTCACAGCAGCAACTACAGCTTGAACGATGGCTTCTTGGACTGCAGGGCTAAGTTGAACCTCTTCGTTGTTGCTCGAGTTTCCTCCAGCTGCACCACCTTCGTCTCCGGTGTTGGAAGCTTCTTCTACCGAGGGTTGCCGGACAGGATGAGGCCTGCCACGACGTCCAGTGCGACCTCCCGCTCCAACAATTTCTCCAGCTCCAGCCATTAGTATTCTAAAAGGGAAACACAAACATCATCACTCAAGGAACTATTTAGTACAAGGATAGCAAGGCTAACAGGTAATAACAGTGGCCAGCTGTGACTAGCTGATCACATTGCTTTCCGTGTCCTATACTCTTCCCTTTATGAGTCTCTTTGTGCTGGTTCTACTTAAGCAGTTAGTCAAATCAAACAATCAATTATTTCTATCCTTATCGTTCACATATCTTTTCTTTCTCATTAACATATATCATTTAATCATACACTTTACCTTTACTGATCTTGCTTGAGCGACACATGGCATTCTTGAACTGGCATCTTCTTTCCTTTCTTACTTAAATCCCATTCTCTGTTCGAGTCTAAGCATGTAGGATGCTTAAATCTCTCGAACTTATGCTCTGATACCAACTTGTAAGGCCCCGAACCCGGTGGCCCTAATTTAGCGTCGGATTTATTCATAAACACAGTTCTTCAAATAAGAGTTTATTAAAACTTTTCGCGGAATATAAAACATCAATCATTTGTTACAAAATATTAAATCTTTTCTTTGATACCACAACAAAAAACTTTATATTTAAAACATCTTTACTTCTTTCTTCAGATGCCAGCCGTTCAAACCATGCCATTCGTCATCCTCATGCTAGCTCTGTAATCAGCTCACCTGCGTGCTTACTAAAAGTCAGCTACGCTGAGTGAGTTCTATTTAATCGAACGACATACAATACATACACATACATACTTATCCGTAGATACATATCCATACATCATTAGTTACCCTTCTGTTCTACGTACATACTTGCTACCATACATACATACATATCTACAATCACTAACCTCAGTCTACCGAGAGTACGTTCATAGTCTGCCGTCTATACCCGTACTCAAGGTTGTGAACACGTACAAGGTTCGCAGTCCTTACCTATGTTCACCATTTATGGTACGTACAAGGTTCGCGGTCCTTCCCTATACCATAATACATCCACAACACGTACAAGGTTCACAGTCCTTCCCTATGTTGCAACCTAATTCATAGCACGTACGAGGTTCGCAGTCCTCCCCTATGCTACAAAATCAGCACGTATAAGGTTCACAGTCCTTTCCTATGCTGACATACATCCACAACATGTACAAGGTTCGCAGTCCTTCCCTATGTTGCAACCTAATTCATAGCACGTACGAGGTTCGCAGTCCTCCCCTATGCTACAAAATCAGCAAGTATAAGGTTCACAGTCCTTTCCTATGCTGACATCTATTATCTACATCACGTATAAGGCTCGCAGTCCTTAACTACGCCATCACCTGCCAAGTCTATGTCCAACAGGAGTTAGAGGGATTCGCCACCCTAACTTACTATGTCGAACGTAGGACTCACATACCATTCATGTACCTGTATACACATACTTCACATATAATATAATTACATTATAGCATAAGAACACTCTAGGCGTTCTTTACATCATTCATTTAACAACCATACCCCTTGTCGATACGTGCAATATCCGAAGATCGTTCACGCCCCGGCAAGTATTCATTTGAAATATTCATACATCTTCCATATATAATATTCGTACCTTCATTTATAACCTGACAGTACGCGCAATATCCGAAGATCGTTCGCGTACCGACAAGCAATCATTCATACCTATCACATATATCACATATGACATACACTTATCACTTAGGATAAATGTATTAACAACACATCGAATATGCACACAGCCCCGAAAACATAACAAGGAATGGGGATAGAGACTCACCTGAACTCTGCTACTTCCTCCAATAGCTGTAAATCCCTTTTTTAGCTGAGCTCGGCTGACTGTATAAGTTACACGTATCAATACTCACCTGATCTAATCTGGTGGCCTAGTATTAGCATACTTTTACTTATCGTTTTTAACTTATTTTCTAATCGAACTTGACTTTAGGCGAAGTTAAACCTTAGGCGAACTTAGCTTTAGGCGAAGTTAAACTTTAGGCGAACTTGGCTTTAGGCGAAGTTAAACCTTAGGTGAACTTGGCCTCAAGCGAAGTTAAACCTTAGGCGAACTTGGCCTCAGGCGAAGTTAAACCTTAGGCGAACTTGGCTTTAGGCGAAGTTAAACCTTAGGCGAACTTGGCCTCAGGCGAAGTTATCAATTAGGCGAACTTGGCCTCAGGCGAAGTTATCGCTTTGAAGGCGAAGTTGCCCAGATGCAGGAGAAGTTGACCAGTTCCGCCGCTGTGTTGGTTTTTATCAATCATTTTGGCGATTTTAACACCCTTGCTATGGTTTAACATCACCCACTACGTTCCCCAACCGTTTCCGGTCGTTTATATACTAAAAAGCTTGGATCTTTAAACTTCAAAGATCAAAAATCATACCTTTTTGAGCTTGTTTGGATCTTGTTCAACTTGTTAATCACAACTAGCCCTCACTCTCTCCCGGATCTGTCCGTTCCTCTCCTCGGCCGGCTGGCGGTGTTGGTGGTGTGTGGTGTGTGTGTTTTGGAGTGTGTTAGAAAATAGATGGAAAGAATGATGGTATGGGGTTTTAAGGGATATTTATATCCCTTAAATCCCATGGACCTAAGGCCCATTCTCATTTAACCCATCTCCATTAATCTAAGTCCAAAACCCATATCCACTACCCAACGCTAGCCCGACCCATACCAACTCCTACTCTATTTATTTATTTCCCGATAACCCGAGTAAACTTTCCCTCTATTATTAAGTAATATAATTAATATCATTTTGGAAATTTCGGGATGTTACAAAGAAGTTGTCAAGAAAAATGTTCTAAAGTTAATGGTTGCCGGAATAATTTATTTGATTTCATATTCTCCATGGATAACTTTGACCCAAGTTGTTCTAATGGAAGGGGGTATAACAGTTGTTATGAATGAGAAGAAGAATGAGCTTATCCCTTCACATACGTACGGTTACCGGTTGGCGTGTGTATTCATTATCGAAGGTTGAGTGATGCCACCCGAAAGGACCATTTTCCGTTGCCGTTTATTGATCAGATGTTGGACAGTTTTGTAGGCCAGAAATTTTATTGTTTCTTGATGGTTTTTCAGGTTATTTTCATATTCCAGCTACTTTTCAGCGTTATATGGTTGCCATCTTTCAGGATATGACAAAGACTTCCATGGAGGTTTTTATGGATGATTTTTCAGTATACGGTAATTCTTTCTATCAGTGTTTGGGAAATCTTGAAAAGATGCTGAAAAGGTGTATTAAAACGAAGTTGATGTTGTATTGAAACCTGATTCTTTCGATCAGGGTTTTTATCGGCGGTTTATTAAAGATTTTTCCAAAATTACCCGCCTGATGACCCAACTACTTGAGAAAAATGTTCCCTTTGTGTTTGATGAAGAGTGTTTGAAAACGTTCAAGTAATTTAAGAGTTTGACATAGGAATCAAAGACAAGAAGGGGGCGGAGAATGTAGCGGTAGATCATCTTTCCCGTTTAGAAGATCCAAAGAGAGAAGAGATACGTGAAGAAGAAACTGGAGATAGATTCCCACATAGTTCAACTGATTTTATTGTGTTGGAAAAGCAAGGTATGCCACGGTTCACCGATTTTGCTAACTATTTATCTAATGGCATTGTGTTGAAGGGAATGACTACGCAACAAAAGAAGAAGAATTTCCAGGATGTTACTCGGTGTGTTTGGGATGATCTGTTTCTTTTCAAGATTGGTGGTCATCAAATTCGTAGAAGGTGTGTGACGAGAGACGATGTTTGGATATCCTAAAGCATGTTCATGAATGTTTGACGGGAGGTCATTATGGTGCGCATGCCACGGCTCAAAAGGTATTTGATTGTGGTTTTTATTTGGTGACTGTTTTGAAAGATGCTATGGAGTTTGTTAGGACGTGTTATGCTTGTCAACGCACCGAGAATATTTAATCAAAGAATGAGATGCCCCAAACCCCTATACAAACTCTTGAAGCCCAAGCATTGGCCGCCAATGATGCTCGGGTTGTTGTGAAGTTTCTCATGAAGTTATTTACTCTTTTCGATACTCCGAGGGCTATTATTAGTGATCGAGGCACCCATTTTTGCAACGCCGTCATGGAAAAGGCATTGACTCGTTATAGAGTTACTCATCACACCTATACCACTTTCCATCCTCAAATGAATGGTCATGTAGAGAATGCAAATAGAGGGGTGCAGAGAATTTTAGAGAAGACGCACTATGACAACAAGGGCTTTTTAGGACCTTTTGTGTGGGACGCTTGTAAAATAGGGTCCTAAAATCTATTTAATACGAAAAATGAAAATTTGGGGTCCTTTTACAATATATGCTACAGAACCATTGTCCAAAAAAGTTATTTTATAGGATGAATGATTCTTTGTGGTTGTATTATCAGATAACTTAATAAGACACTTAAAATATAAATCCTAATAAAGTTGTCTATAATACGAGGATTTTTTGGTGTCCCATTATGTGGTTATGTAATAGGACACTTGATCACTAGAGGTCTTATTATAACATAAGTTTATAGAACACTTTGTTGTTAAGTCATAAATGTCCGGTGTTATAGGACCCTTTCTAGTCGAAGTCATATAAGAACATAACTTAACAGGGCACTTTACACTATGATCTTTTAACTTTAACCTTTATAAAAGGCTTAATCATTGTGGTGTTATTATAACACATTGTAATTGGACATTTGATATTGAGTCATAAAACATATGTTTTATAGGACGTTTATTCTCTAGAGTTTTATTATAACAGAACCTAACATGACACTTGACACTTGAGTCTTATAACTTTAACCTTTATAGGACGCTTAGTCATTGTAGTGTTATTATAATACACCGTAATAGGACATTTATTCGCTAGAGTTTTAAAATAACATAACTTAATATGACACTTGACAATTGGGTCTTAAAGCTGAATTACATTTGCGGGATTGATTTGTGCGACATCGTAAGGAGGGGAGTGGCTACCTCTGCCTTCCATTGATCTACCAGTCCCGCTCCCCTTAACCACTTATTCTTAAATTGTTTGTTTACGGTTTATATCATTAACCAAAAGTTATTTTTGTAATACCCATGTGTAAGTAACACATCAAACACTTGAAAAAAATACATATATCATAAAGTAGTTGAAATGATTTCTTTACGTATTTATTTTGAATTTTGTAAGAAATTTACTTGCATGTTAGAAGAAATATTTCAATACTCAATATACAAATAGGGTCCACAAAGACCTTATTCATTTAAACATGAAAGGTTGTTGGCAATTTGGCATTCGCAATGTACCACTTACAAGATGTTCAATTTTCAAACACGCTAGGTTTGTCAACTAGAAGTTTAATAGTAAAGTTTTTAAAACTTATGCACATGTAAAAGGTTACACCATGCTAAACTACAAAAAAATGATTAAAAGTTGGAAAATTAAAAGAAATAGTTATACAAAATATTTATAAATAACAAAATAATAATTATATTTATTCCCACTTTAATAGGGTGGTAAGGTGGTATAAAATAAAAGATTAATGATTCAATATTTGGTAGAATGTAGAATGTTAACACTTTTGTATAAACAACCAACACTCCTATAATGAATAGTTGCAAAATAATCAACTTCAGGACTCAAGCCAATGATATCCTAATAAAGGAAACCCTTAAAAGTTTTTAACTTCCTAGGAAAGTAATGATGCCGAGTGTTATCTTTGAACGGCCAATGAATCCTTCAATGAGCTATTGGCTAAATTGATCACATCGGGATACACTCGTATTTTGATCTGGTGAAAAACATCACCTAAAGCCTACGCCCGTGAACACTTGTCCGAAGGCGCAACAGTGTAGTGAGGTAAAATCCGTTCAGTTCAAAAAGGATCCACTAGTCAAAACCACTTACTCGCCCAGTCTCCATCATCACTTGGTGCCGTCAAAACTTATAGATGAGATCATGAATCAAATCTAGGTCACTGAACCACTAAATATTTCTCATACCAGTTCAGCACAAACTCATCAACGATGATGACGAGTGTTAACATTTAGCTGTAAAAAAATTATAAATACTTAAATTTTCATAGTTATAAGAAGTTAGTCCGTAACAACATTTTGATAACAAAAATTAATATATAAATTTGTACTAATGTTTACATAACAACATAATACTTTTATAGAAAATAATAATAATAACAATAATAATAATAATAATAATAATAATAATAATAATAATAATAATTTACCATTCATCAGCTAGCTCACAAAACAGTAGTTGCCCTTACCTTTCTCCATACTCCACTTCAATTTCACCATCAACTTCACTAACCCCTTTCTATAACAACAACAACTACCATCTTCCCTGCAACTAAAACCTTCAACTCCCAAAACATGTCAACAACAGAGTTCGCCACCACCGACCCTGAAGGCCCGGATGGCATCCGGATGACCTGGAACGCATGGCCCCACTCAAAAGTCGAAGCCAGCGAATGCGTGATCCCACTCGCCGCTTCAATCTCCCCGATCCGGTCCCACCCACTCATCCTCAACAAATCTTACCCACCACTCCGTTTCAAAACATGTTCCGCCGTACTCAACTCTTACTCGCGCATCCATTTCCGCCCTTATTTGGATATGTCCGTTCTGCTTCCAACGTAACCACTTCCCACACCACTTCTTCGGCATATCGGAAACCAACGTTCGGTGATAAGTTACACGTGTGAAAAAGTATAGTGTTAAGTGTTACTAAGGTACATCATCAATAAAATATCTACCACAAGGGCAAATATGTCAAACACCTATCAAAAATCAGTCAAATAATCACTTTTAAGGTTAAATCAAAGAATTCAGCAACTAAGTTACCGAGACAGATTTTAACACGTCAAGATTACTTTATTTCACTAACCATACATACAGAAGTACAAGTGAGTTAGGGTTCTAAAAATATTTTTATTATATTTTTATTAATACGGTTTTCTCACAATGATCAAAACAACACAGTAAGAACGCAGTAGTCGTTATCATGCGCAACAAAACGTTATTTACTATTCCTGTTACATGGTTAATCCAATTAATGCAAGGCCAGTTGGGTTAGATTCTACACTCAAATTATTAACTTCCAGAAGTGAAAGAAATTCAATTGGTGTAGTCGTTTGTGAGATATACCAATTACAAAAAAGCCTACAAGAAGAATTCCCGAAACAGACTCGCACAACAGATTTGTAAATTAATAAAAACTAACTTCCACACGTCCAAAAAATACAAACTCTGACTCTTTAGAAACTAGACTCGACCTACTACATCATTGAATCAATAATAACTTCCAAACACATCATTAACATCTAGTTACAGTCGTTTTAACACGAAATTATGAATCTGTCCAGTATCAGTTTTCATTAAAAACTCAACAAACTACTAATTTATGAACCAAGAATCATGCATGCAACCCTAGCTCATCAATAATCAACATATTTAACACTTAGGGTTTATGATCATCATGTTTAATCATGCAAACAAATCAATGTAATGGATTAAGGGAGTGTTTAATTACCTAGTTAGTAACCTTGGATCTTCAAACAACTTGTAACAATCGTGTATGTATTTGTGTGTGTGTGTGTATATGGCCGATCAAGGGAGAGGGGAGGGGGTGGGGATGATGTCGAAAGGAAGAGGGAGATAGGGGAGAGTTAGGGTTTCGTGTTATAAGTTTTTTTATAAATTAATTTATTAATTACATGTTACAACTTGCACCCTCAACTTCTATTCTGTATAATTCTGACACAAACTATTTCTTTTTCATTCATGATATGAGGTTATACATGTAAGCAAAAAATTACACATAAACGTAACACATAATTATATCAACTACTTGTTTATAATATTTATTGTTTGTTCATCAACGGTTTGAGTCGACTCGTGTGTGTTTCGGTGAAACTCCAAAAGACTACTTATGTAATGATTGTCATGTGTCATTTACCTCTAATTATATGTAATTAAAATGCATTAACTGGAATGACAAAGTTCTTGTGATCTTGTTTTTGAATTAACGGAGTTCGGATTAACGGAGTTAACCTGAAATTGACGAGTGTTACATCATTCCCGTGTTGAAAGAATTTTCGTCCCGAAAATTTGTGTCACGTCGCGATGGCAGCCCGAAAAAGGCAAATATTTTCAGTTTGTCACATCATCCCCTTGTAGAAAGAAATTTCTTCCCGAAATTTAATTCATACCTCTAGTGTTTTCTGACGGTTTGTCGGCCTTCGCGGTCGGTGCTTGGTCAAACCTTCGAAAAGGTGAGGATACTTTTGCATCATTCGAAAAGGTGCAATACAAAACTTCGACCGGTTCTTCGATGAAGCGTAACTGTTCATCAACTTGCAACTCGCCCAAAGGAACTGCTAGTGTTTCGTTAGAAAGGCATTTCTTCAAGTTGGATACATGAAAAACATTGTGTACGCCACTATGTTCTGCTGGTAAATCGAATCGGTACGCTACCGGGCCGATGCGTTCGGTCATCCGGTATTGTTTCGCTTTCCAAAGCGAACTACACCTTTCCAAGGTGAGAGTTTCAGCAAAACCATGTCATCCACTTGTAATTCCAGAGGTTTTCGGCGCTTGTCAGCGTAGCTCTTTTGCCGATCCTGTGTTGCTGCCATGCGATTTCGGATTTGGACAATCTTTTATGAGGCTTCAAGTACTAATTCAAGACCAGTGATTGGGCTATCACCCACTTCTGCCCAGCAAAGAGGTGATCGAAACTTTCATCTGTACAACACTTCAAACGCTGCCTTAATACTGTAGTGGTAGTTGTTATTATACGGAAACTCTACCAAGGCCTAGTGGTGTTCCCAACTCTCTCCTAAATCCAATACGCGTGCACGCAACATGTCTTCCAAGGTTTGAATGGTGCGTTTACTTTGCCCTTCCATTTGGGAATGGTATGATGTGCTCATAGTCAGACGGGTGCTTAGTGCGTTCTGTAGTGACTTCCAAAATTGCGAAGTGAAACGGGAATCTCGATCAGATATGATTGAGACAGGCACTTCATGTCTAGACACTAATTCTTTCATGTAGATGCGAGTTAGTCTTTCCATTTTGTCCGATTCCTTGATCTCTAAGAAATGTGCACACTTAGTCAACCGGTCAACGATCACCCAAATGGTATCGCATCCCACCGGTGTTTTGGGTAAGCCTGTGATGAAGTCCGAAGAAATGTCTTCCCATTTCCACGGTGGGATTTCCGGTTGTTATAACAGACCAGATGGTTTTTGATATTCCACCTTGAGTCTTGCACATGTTAAACATTTGCTCATGTAGGTGGTAATGTCGGCTTTCATGTTCGGCCACCAGTAAAGTACCTCAGGTCATGGTACATTTTGTCTGAGCCATGGTGAATGGAATATCGAGACTTGTGTGCCTCGTCCATCACCAGATTTCTCAAGTCTCCGTAACAAGGGACCCAAATCCGGTTTTTGAAATATCGGACCCCGTCCGATTTGGTTTCAAGTTGCTTATCCATGCCTTGCATGATTTCTGATGGGAGGTTATCGTCTTTCAAAGCTTCGAGTTGGGCATCACGAATCTGACCAGGCAAGTTGGCATGAATCATGAGTTGTAATGCTCGCGCCCATTTAGGCTTAACGGTTTCCTTTAGCATCGGTAACTACATTGGCCTTACAAGGGTGGTATTTGATGACACAATCTTAATCCTTAAGTAGCTCGACACAACGACGTTGTTGCATGTTCAACTCCTTTTGATCGTAGATATGTTGGAGACTCTTGTGGTCGGTGTAAATGGTGAATTTGGTATCGTACAAGTAATGTCTCCAAATCTTAAGGGCAAACATCACAGCTCCGAGTTCCAAGTCATGGGTCATATAGTTCTTCTCTTGTACCTGTAATTGTCGAGAGGCATAGGCTATAACCTTCTCAAGTTGCATTAGCACGTAGCCGAAACCCTGTATCGATGCATCACAATGTATTGCGAAATTTTTTGTTCCCTTGGGGAGGGATAGGATAGGCGTGCTGCAGAGTTTTGTTTTCAAAAGTATGAAAGCAGACTCCTGTGCGTCACCCTGATTGTACTTAGTACCTTTGTGTGTCAGTGCGGTGAAGGGTTGTGCAATCTTTGAAAATCCCTCGATGAAATGTCGGTAGTAGCCAGCCGGTCCTCAGAATTGTCGCACCTCAGTCGGAGTCTTAGGTGCTTCCCAGTTTTTTATGGCCTCTACCTTGCCTGGATCAACATGGATGCCACTCTCATTGATCACATGTCCTAAGAAGTGAACCTCGCGAAGCCAAAATTCGCATTTCGAGAGCTTAACGTACAATTGTTCCTTCTCTAGTAATTCCAGGATTAACCTTAGGTGTTCTACATGATCGGCCTTATTCTTGGAGTAGACGAGGATATCGTCAATGAAAACAATAACAAACTTGTTGAGATATGCCTTGCATACTATGTTCATGAGGTCCATAAATACGGCTGGTGCATTGGTTAAGCCAAAAGGCATAACCAAAAACTCATAGTGACCGTACCGAGTTCTGAATGCCGTTTTTGAAATATCTTCTTCACGCACTCTTAATTGATGGTAACCAGATCCTAGATCGATATTCGAGTAGTAACTCGATCCTTGAAGCTCGTCGAAAAGATCATCAATTTGACGTATGGAATAATGGTTCTTGAGCGTCACTTTGTTCAGCTCCCGGTAGTCGATGCACATGCGGAAAGTCCCGTCATCCTTTCGGACAAATAGGACAGGGGCTCCCCATGGTGATGAGCTGGGTCGGATGAAACCTTTATCAAAAAAGTCCTATAACTGAGTGGATAACTCCTGAAGCTCTACCGGTGCGAGCCGATCCGGGGCTCGTGCTATTGGTGCCGCACCAGGGGATAAGTCGATTTGGAACTCGACTTGTCGAATAGGTGTGAGTCCTGGAAAATCTTTTGGGAAGACTTCGGGAAAATCTCGCACAATCGGTATGTCTTCGATCCGCTTCTCCTCCGCGTGTATGTCAATAACTTGAGCTAAAATCGCCCGATGACATTTTCGTAAGTATTTATGCGTCTTCATGAGGGTGATGACGCTAGTAGTCACGCCGCTCTTCTCTCCCTGTATTGAGATGACTTCGCCGGAAGGAGTAGTGATATGAACAATCTTGTCATGTCATATAATCTCAGCTCTATTCTCGGATAGCAAGTCCATGCCGACAACAACGTCGAAACTACCAAGTGTAAAGGGTATGAGGTCGATATTGAAGGTATGACCCGACAATTTCAACTTTCATCCCGCTAGTACATGTGTTGTTTCTATAGACATATCGTCAGCTAATTCAACAGAAAACTTAGCATCTAACGGTGTCGGGGTTAAGTCTATCAGTTTACTAATGGCTTTAGACACAAAACTCCTTTCAACTCCAGTGTCAAACAAAATAGAAGCAAAACAGTGGTTTACAGGGAACTTACCGATAACCACGTTCGGATCGCTGCGGGCCTGGTCCGATCCAATGACAAAGGCTCTACCCTTAGTACCGCCTCTGTTGTCGTTGTTGCCTCTGAATGACCCTCCTGGCCACACTCAAAGCAACCTTTTGTAGTTGCAGGCTGTTTAGGAGCGCCCTTTCTCGTGAGTTCTCATCTACAGTCCTTGGCCTGATGACCCAACTTACCGCACCGCTGACATTTGATACGGTCGCATGGGCTAGAGTGGTGGTAGTTACACTTGTTTTTTCACTTTGGGTACTTTCAAGCATAGTTACTCGAACGCTATCCACCACCGTTGTTGTTGGAACCCTGATTGTTGAAGTTTCGAGGGGGTTCGGGTGTGTGGTGGTGTTGTTGCTGTGGAGGGTTCAATGATGTGGATCTCACGTTGTCAAACTTCCTTTTCCCATTCCCAGAGTTCTTGTTGTCGTTACCCGAGTTGTCAAGGGTTTTGGAGGTGGTACCTCTAGGTGGTAACGCACCTTGGGCCACTGCTTGATCCTTCAGCTTGTGGGCTATTCTAATCGCTTGTTGTATAGTGGACGGTTTGGAAGACGTCACCATACCCTGAATCTGGGGCACTAGACCATCGATATGCATCTCAATTTTCTTACTTGATGGATCTACCATCCGCAGGCACATCACCACCAGTTGGTGAGAACGGGTGGTGTAGGCTTCAATTTCAGAGCCCATCTTCTTCAAAGCCCAAAATTCTGACTCTAGCTTTGAGATCTTCTCTCTAGTACAATACTCTTCATGTATCATATTCTTGAATTCTTCCCAATTCATAGCACTCGCCAACTCCAATCCAAGTATTTGAACATTTGAATTCCACCAGGTGAGGGCTGAATCTTGCAGTGTTCCAGCAGCAAGCTTGACCCTACTGGCTGGTGGACTGTTGCACATCTCAAAGGCTGACTCCGCCTTCTCAGCCCAGCGCAGGATACCTATGGCTACCTTATTGCCCTTAAACGAATTGGGTTACAGTCCAGGTAATTCTTGAAAGTACAGACTCCGGCTTCGCCTCCGGCTTGATTTTGAACATGAGCAGCCAGAGCTGCCGCCGCATGGTCGTTCAGTAAGGCTTGGAGTTCTACTGCAGTCATTATGATGTTACCGCGACCGCGTCCAGCGTTTTTTCCGACATCTCCTAGAGTCACAACATAAAATGTTAGACATGAACTCTCGGTTTCATATGCAACACACCATACATGTAACAAAAGGTAGGAAAGAAATGAAAGAAAAGAAATAAAAACATTGCATCACTAACATATAATAATCCAAATAATAATTCTTGATTAAAACCATTGTATCCTCTACAAAGTATTTAAAATCAATCCTTAAATATATAGAAGATATAAGTTTGGATGGAGATAACCCCTCCATCTAGGTGTTATAATCCTTAGATGTCGTCGTCTGAGGACATGTCAGAGTGTGCATCCTCCTCAGCCAGCTCTTCCACTGGGTCTTCTTCTAGTTCCCCCTCAGGATCTTCTTCAGGATCCTCCTCCGGTTCTGCTGTGTTCGGAGCAATTTGTGCCTCTAGTGTGTCGCAACGAGCTAGAGCTACTGTTGCATGGCCTCTTGCATTCCAAACTTCTTCCTGCAAGTTTATCATCTCTAATTGAATCTTGGTCACTAGCTTCATTAGCTGAACATGAGCATCCTGAACTTCCTTCATGGCTTCAGTCAGGTAGGAAATTCTCTTCCTAGCCTCAGCTCCATCCCCTATCAATCCAGTAACATTCGCCTTCGTCGAGTGCATAATATCAACTTCACGATCCAGACACGAAGCGATAGCTGCGAAAGCGTGCTCCATTGCTAGGGTTAGGGGTGGTAGTGTGATGAAGGACATAGGACAGCCCGGCAGAGGTAGTGGGGGAACTTGCTCACGATACACATACCGCTCGATCAAACATGGGTACCAACTCCAGTTACCGTTGTCCTCGTACAAATCCCCAGATGGGCAGTGCCTCTTCAGTGCGGGGGTTGCTAGTGTTGGGACTACTCGAGGTAGTGATGGTTTGGGAATCTGCGGTTCCTTTCCTGGGGCGTGGGAAACCGGGTCGGATGATGATGAAGGCGTTGACTTCCCTACAAGATAAGTCGTGTATGGTTTATGCGCGTATGAGTGAATGAGGAAAAGCAATAAAGAAAGTGAACAGTCAAATATATATCATATATATATATATACACTTATATGTAGCGCGTAAGATCATAACTAATGGGTCGTTGCGGTTATTGTCTAGTATGAATGCAATTCTAGTTCACTATAACCAATAGCTCTGATACCAATCTGTCACACCGTCAAAATCCACTAATGGAGTTTTACCGTCAGAGGGTGTGAACTAACAAGATCAGAATCATTAGTTATATTAAACACCACAATTAAAGTTTTAAAAATAACCAAGACATCGAGTCTTAAGTAAAGATGCTGAAGCGTAAACTGTAAGGTAAATAGTTTCACCACACATGACGACTTAAAGCAACAATTATCATGACAAAATTTAAAAGAGTTTTAAAAACATAAGAGTTCAGTGAATGCATGTCCTATACCGCTCGCCAGCCTCGGCTACCTGAGATAAACATACTAAAAGTGTCAACATAGGGTTGGTGAGTTCACAGGTTTAAGTAAATTTAGGCGTTGCGTTTTAGCGTTACCAGATAGTGTTATATCAATATATATCAATAGGTAGCTAACCTATCAAGCATGTGTTACTAAGTGTTAGACACCGAAGCTGACTGTTTATACGATTTCCTTGCCACCATGTCAACCACGACCATGGTAATGTGTTAACCATAATTACACCCACTAGACCTAATGTCGAGTTTAGAATTCGGTGAGGTTTGTCAAACCCAGTAGTACTACTCAAAGGTGAGTCGCTAATAACCCAATATTAACCGGTTCGATGTTCAGAAAGACTTAGTTGGTTTGTTGCCACTTAGCCTTACAAGTTATATATAAAGAGTAACAAATTCTAAATCGTTGTAGTATGTTATCTCCCCCTAATAAAAGCGTTAAAGAGTAAAAGGGGCCGTGAAACTCACTGGTTGCGAAGTTATCGAAAATTTGAGAAAATAGTGCGTCAAAGAAATCCTCACTAGTGCTCTTAAAACAAAATTAGAATTTCTAAGTGTTTGAACAACGAGGAATTCCCTAGACTCGTCACATAAAAGTTATGCATGAGATGTGGTCGTGTTACGTTTGTGAAACAAGTGCGACTCGACAAACACGTTGGTGATAAGTTACACGTTTGAAAAAGTATAGTGTTAAGTGTTACTAAGGTACATCATCAGTAAAATATCTACCACAAGGGTAAGTACGTCAAACACATAGCAAACATCAGTCAAATAATCATTTTTCAGGTTAAATCAAAGAATTCAGCAGCATAGTTACCGAGACAGATTTTAACACTTCAAGATTACTCTATTTCACTCACCGTACCTATAGATAAAATCACCAAATATTCATCACAGAAGTAAAACTGAGTTGGGTTTCTAAAAATATTTTTATTATATTTTTATTACATACGGGTTTCTCACAATGATCAAAACAACACAGTAAGTACACAGCAGTCATTATCATGAGCAACAAAATATTATTTACTATTCCCCTTACATGGTTAATCCAATTAATGCAAGGCCAATTGGGTTATATTCTACACTCAATTTATTAATTTCCAGAAGTAGAATCACCTTAATTGGTCTTGTCGTTTGTGAGATATACTAATTACAAAACAGCCTACGAGAAGGCTTCCCGAAATAGACTCGCACAACAGAATTGTAAATTAATAAAACTAACTTCCACATGTCAAAAAATTACAAACTCAGACTTGTTAGAAATTAGACTAGACCTACTACATCATGAAATCAATAATCTCTTCCAAACACATCATTAAAATCCAGTTAAAATCGTTTTAACAAGCAATTATGAATCTGTCCAGCATCAGTTTTCATAAAAAACTCAACAAACTATTAATTTATGAACCAAGAATCAGGCATGCAGCCCTAACTCATAAATAATCAACATATTTAACACTTAGGTTTTATGATCATCATGTATAATCATGCAAAGAAATCAATGGAATAGATTAAGGGATTATTTAATTATCTAGTTAGTAACCTTGGATATTCAAACAACTTTTAACAATCTTGTATGTATGTGTGAATGTGTGTATTGTTGGCCGATCATGGAGAGGGGAGGGGATGGGGCTGCCGTTTCAAGGGAGGGGGAGAGAGGGGAGAGTTAGGGTTTTGTGTTATAAGTTTATTTATATATTAATTAATTAATTACATGTTACAACTTGTACCCTCAACTTCTATTTTGTATAATTGTAACACAAACTATTTCTTTTTCATTCCTGATCTGAGGTTATACATGTAAGCACCAAATTACACATAAACGTAACACATAATTATATCAAGTACTTGTATATAGTATTTATTGTTTGTTCAACAACGGTTTAAGTTGACTTGTGTGTGTTTCGGTGAAACTCCGAAAGACTACTTATGTAATGATTGTCATGTGCCATTTAACTCTAATTAAATGTAATTTGAAATGTGTTAACTGAAATGACATAGTCCGTGTGATCTTGCGTTTGAATTAACAGAGTTTGGATTAGCGGAGTTAACCTAAAATTGACGAGTGTTACAATGTATATGTTTGTGAATGACACGTGCGTGATTGATGAGGAGTTAGCGTTTACGAATTCAGGCGGTGCAGAAGGCGCTTGAGTTGTTGCCGGAGAATGCGTTAGTAGGGTTTGTGTCATTCAGGACGCAAGTCCATATGTATGAGTTAGGGTTTAGTGATATGTCTAGGGTTTACGTGTTTCGTGGATCAAAGGAGATGAGTAAGGATGAGGTGTTGAGTTAGTTAGGGTTAAGTGGAGGTTTTGTTGGTGGTAGTAGGGTTGGTAGTGGGTTTGGGCAAGGGCTAGGGAAAGGGTGTCCGAATCCTGGAGTTACTCGGTTTTTGCTCCCGGCGTGTGAAGGAGTTTATGTTATTTATTCAGCAAGTTAAATTATGGTAATTTTGTTTGAATGTAAATAGTCTGATGTTTATTGAAGTGATGATGGTTCAGCTTTTAGAGGAATTGGGAATGGATCAATGGTCGGTTGTGCCGAGTAACATGTCTTTAAGGTGTACCAGTGTGGCATTGAGTGTTGCAGCTGGTTTGTTTGAGGCTTGCTTGCCTGGAACTGGTGGTCGTGTGGTTGCGTTAGCGGTGGTTTGTGCACAGAAGGTCCCGGTTCGGTACGCATGTTAACTATATTTGGTTATTCTATATGGCTTTATGTAAATTGGTTGATAAATTGATGTACATAGCAACAAACTATTAATTTTCGTTCTTTATGAATGACTTATGAAGCTATATGATCATATCGTATCATATCACTAATTTTTTTTCACTTATGAGAAAATAATATTTCTGTTACATTTTGTTATTTTGGTAGATTGTATCCAAAGATCTCTCGGACCTGGTTCGCTCACATAAAGATCTAGACAAGGATGTTGCCCCGTATTTTAGAAAGGCGGTTCAGTATTAAGAGGAGCTTGCAGACCAGGGTCATGTTTTAGACCTTTTTTGCTTCTGCCCTTGACCAGGTCAGCACTCAATGCCTTGATCCTTTGAAAATTTGACCCCTAATGTTATTATAAGGTTTTGCGTCTCGAGTCTTTGTAATTATCGTTAATGTATTTATTGTTTAATTAATGTAATAATTATTAAGATATTGAGTTAGTTCGATAAGGATATTTAACGAACTAGACTTATGTTATATTCCATCCTGATTCGTTAAGGATGTTTAACGAATCATGGGGTGATTCGTTATGTTAGTTCATTTTATTGTATGTAACGAAGTGGGTGGCTAGTTGGTTACGGAATGTGTAACGAACTAGACCCATCTTCTATATATAGTGGGTTCTTCCATTGTTAATTTAAGTTTGGAGTTTAATATTATCGAACCTTTGTCCAATTGTTCTCTCAAGCTTCATTAACCCAAGCTTCATTAACGTATTCAATCTAATATTATGCATACACATATATACAATTAATACTAATACATAACATTAATACATAATCGTTAAAAGAGCGTCATGAACTATACGTTATAGTTATTATTATCTCAGATCTGAGATTTGTTAGGTATTCACACCTATACTATGATTGCTAATTTAGTTTTTATATAGTTAGGTCGGGGTTGCAAAGATGAAGGTTGTTATTGAGAGAACTTGTGGCCTTGTTGTTTTAGCCGAAAGTTTTGGTCATTCAGTCTTCAAGGACTCGTTCAAACGTGTTTTCAAGAATAAAGAACAAACACAAAAGTTTTACATGAACACAAAAGAGACTTGAAAGTTGTCTCTCACTTGTGAATCTGAACATTGCCTGCATATTTGCGGCAGCAATCTCGAGATGAAAATTTGGTGAGACCATATGGGTTATTTTCCACAATTCAAGATTGTATTGGTGCATCCATCGCATCTGGTTCGCTGGTTGGAAATATAGAACAAAAACAAAAGTTTTACATGAACAAAAAAGAGACTTGAAAGTTGTCTCTCACTTGTGAATCCGAACATTGCCCAGATATTTGCGGCACAATCAAGAGATGAAAATTTGGTGATACCATATGGGTTATTTTCAACAATTCAAGATTGTATTAGTGCATCCATCGCATGGCCTTGTCCATTCATCATGGTATGTATTTGTTAAACTTGTGATACGAATAATTTTAATAACATGGAACTTAACGCTTATACATGAATGGTTTATTTGTAGGTAGTCCGTGAGGATTGAGGACCCAGGATGACTTGGGATTTTATGGTGCTTGTTTCTTTTATTGCTTTTAATTTCTTTGTTGAATGTCACAAAAGTTTATGTTGGATAATGCTATAACTTATTTATATTTAGTGTTTTACTATGAATAATCTTATTTAATATAATGAAGTTTTATTTCTTTCAATATTTTATGCTATACGCAATAACTATTAGGATAATATATGTTAATGGTCTTTTTATTGTTTAATAAAAATTATTAATTAGATGTCCATAACCGTATCGTAAAACTATGTGTGTGGAAGTTTTAAAAAGGGTTGTATAATATGATTTGTTAGGACTTCAAATTTTTGTCCAACGAAACGTTGGAACATTGTAAAAGTGTCATAATATGTTTTTTAGGACGCTATTTAAATTCATAGACATATTATGCGACCATAAAATTTAGTTTCATAATATTGTTTGGGATATTAGGACCTTTTTCTTGGTAGTATAATGTTCCATCATAAGAGTCTTATAAATAAATTATTAAGGATGCTTGTATTTTAGGAAGCTTTTGTGCATACTAAAAAGCCCTTTTTGTTGTAGTGGACGGTGGGGATAAGTCGAAAAGATTGTTCGAAGAAGTTGGATGACGCGTTATGGGCATTCAGAACCGCGTACAAGACATCGTTGGGTACTACACTGTTTATGATCGTCTATGGAAATTCTTGTCATCTTCCCATTAAATTAGAGCATCGGGCATTTTCCCCGTTAAAGACGGTTAATTTTGATCTCACCGAGGCTGCAAGGAAGAGATATTTTCATATTCATGAGTTGGAAGAGGTTCATGATGCAGCGTATTCTCGATCATTGAATATCAAAGTAGAGACAAAATTTTTGCATGATCGACGGTTGAAGGGAGGTAAAGAGTTTTAAAAGGGTGATAAAGTTTTGTTATTTAATTCCCGTTTAAAGTTGTTTGTAGGTATGCTGAAGTCGAAGTGGATGGGACCGTATTTGGTCACTAGCTAACAATAGTATTTGTAGTTTTGTTTGTGTCGTTGGGTCATTTCAAGGAATCATTGCCATCATAACGAGAGGATTTGACGAGAATTCATAGGTTCCAGGTAAGTTTGCACTTAAAAAAATGAAATAAAATGGACATAATAAGACTTGGTAATTTTTTGAATTTTTTCTAAGGCATTTAAGCTTCAAAAAATCATAACTTTTTGGAAAAAAACACCTCGTCATGTTGCTCGAGGAGGAGCACAGACGCCAGGAGCCCATCCCTGGTCGCGTACGATCATAATCCCCTTTCTCCTTCACCAAAAACCCACGAACCCTAACACATTTTTTCACCAAATCCACTATTTTTACACCATTTATCACCAAATTAAACCATCAATTCATCATAATATCACCACATTGTCATAACCCACTAGAAAATCTCCCATAACTTTCATCATTCATATCACTTACAATACACTAAATTTCCAAAATTTTGCAACTTTAATCCTTGTTTGCTTCACTCAAAGGTATGATTTCTGGAATTCTTGTACTTTTTATATATTATTAGTGTTAATTTTTGCTTTTATTTGGTTAGTTGGTTGTCGGGTTTGGTTAAGAACTAGTTGTAGGAGTTAGTTTTTGGGTGCGGGTTGGTATGGTTTGGTACTTTGTTGAGTGCGGTTGGTTGGGTTGGTAATTTTTGGAAGATTGTTTCGAGGTTGACGTTGGGTCGGTTTGGGTTTAACCGAGTGCATCTAGTGTTGGGGTTTTGTTTTGGGATGTTGAACCTAAAGTTTTTAAAGGTCGAAACGAGGCGGAAAACGGTTTTATTAACTATATATTTCGCCACTTTTTGGTTTTCCAATCATTTTGGACATAATGTTCGGTTTGTGACACTTGGGCTTAATTGGAACAATTAATGTTTTGGGAGGAGGAAATGTACATTGAGTCTATGATGTAATGTCCGGATTTGCAAACTAACTTTGTTTTTAAATTTAGTTTTCCGTTAGCTTTAATTGATAATAAACCATTAGTTCGTACTCAATTTCCATTCGAATGAGTTCGGTTTGAAATATTCTGTAACCCGGATTTCCAAAGTTTTTATTTTCAGTTTTTTATTATTATTTTTTTTTGCAGATTAAAAAATCTAAAAAAAATCCGAAAATTCCAAAAAAAATATTTTATTTTTACTTTTTAATGTACTTACTCCCATTGTTTGTTTGCTTATCTATTTTTTTGTTTTCGGGTTGTTGGGTATAGATGTGTCTAAAGAAGCGGGAAAGCGTAAGTCCCGGTTCCGCGGCCACGAGGCGGGCTGGCCGAGGTTGTCATTGCTTAGCCTAAAACTCGTGTTATTAGGTATCAAAACAAACGGATTGAAATGCGATGAAAAAGTCAAAAGCTCTACGATAGTTCATTACTTCAATTTGTAGAAGATTCGGAAGACTACATTAAGATGTCTATTTTTGCCTTTGGTCAGAAGACGTATGAGATGGATATGTTTGAGTTTGAGATAACAAGCGGTTTATACTCAGTTTCGGAGGTTGAAGTTGCCGGAATTTGAGAAGAGTTTGACGGGTGCTTTCAAGAATCCTAAACCGGTGAGTTTTTCTACGTTCAGTTGGCCGAGTTTTGGGAAAAGATAGCGGTTTCTTCATTTTTGGGAAAAGATAGCGGCTATGAGATTGGGATTAACTACACATCATCTGAGACCTTTATATCAGTCTGAGAGGCCGGCTATGCAGTTCCCGGTTAGGGAGCCTCACCCGAAGACGTTTACTATTGAGTCATTGTATGACCGGATGGATTCCGGTTTTGATCAGATGCGACGGTCTATCACCGAATAGTGTGATGACTTAAGGAGGATTATGAGAGAGAACCAGCAAAGGCAGGATGACACACTGAGACACCGCATGACTGTGCTAAACATCGGTTTACATGTCTCCGACACCAGATGGTGCGGGTCCGAGTGGTTCGAGTGCTCCGGGTGCTTCGGGTTATGGTTATAGGACACCGTTCTACATGTAGGGTAACCCGGAGTTTGATCATGCAGAGACGTATGAGCATAGTTCAGAGGAGGAGGAAGAAGAAGAGGATGAAGACTGAGTGTGGGGATGGCTCATCAACATTGGGAGTTTGTATCTTTTGGTTTTTCTATTTTTCTTGTTATGGTGTTTTTATTTTAATTTGGTTTGTACTAATATTGTTTTAAACTAGTTGGTTGGATAGGAGGGTTGGAGCTTGGTGACTAATTGAGACTTATAAGTAACTTTTATTTTTCAGATATTGTGTTTGATGTCAGTTAGGTATGTTGAGAGGAGTGGTTGTGTCCAATCCATTCAGAAAGAGAGAATGAGTATAACACCCATGGAAATAGACTGTCACATTGACAGTCTCGCATATTACCAGCTAAATCTTTTCCCATTGTAGTTTGTTTTTCTATTTTTTTGTTTTTACTTTTTTAGGTTTTTGTTATTACTTTCATAATTTTTAGGTTTTTGATTTTATTTATATTGAGTCGTGTTTCTGTGACTGCATTGGGGACAACGAAAAATTTAAAGGTGGGGATGGGACACATGTTTAACTAGCTTTTCTATGGTTTACAAAAAAAGTTTTAAAAATGTCTCTTGAATTTAAGTTTTCTGCGTTGAAAGTAGGAGATGATGATACTTATCGAAAATTGGTTTTTCAAACTACAAAAATATGAGATATTATAAAAGAAAACACACTTAACTTGGGATGTGTCAGTAGGCTCAGCCTTGAGAATGAAAGGGTAATTGGATAAAATGGGTAAATGGAAATCTTTTATGGGTAACGCGTTTTGTCCGTGGAAAATAAGTAATCAAAGGTCGGGCCATACACAAGCCTTAATTTTTGGTATGAATGTGAAAATATTTGTTAGTGCATAATGTCTAATGCTAGGTCTTGTAATGATAAAGGGGCTGAATATTATATTTCCGTTAAGGGGGTATAAGTTTAAGTAACGTATAAGGCTTTACATGCCGTATAAATCTTATACGCCAGAAAAACTTATACGGTCCATAGGATTTTTTATAAAAAGCTTAAACATGTTATAATTTGGAATAGTTTTGTAATCTGGAAATCACTTGTACTAAAAATTGTTATATGAATATTAGTGATTGTTACAATGTGTTATCATGTGTTTAGGTCCTTTTCTATGTGTTTCCTCCATTTAGCATATTATAGTAAACTCAACGTTTTTGATCTGTTTCATATTGTAGCTACACGTATATGATGATGTATTATGAACCTGTTAGCTTTTGGTCAGAAGAAATTTCCTCAGCTTGTTATACTCTCAACCGCGTTCTAACTGTAAAGAAGTTTGCAAAACCTGTATCGAGTTGCTTAATCGACGGAAGCCGAACTTAAAGTGGCTTGATCCGTTTGGATCACAATGTACTGTTCTTGATCCTGATGGTAAATTTGGTGCTATGTCCATGGAGGGATTCTTTGTTGGTTGTGTGAGTATATTACGACGAGTATTCTTACCTAGTGTTAACCAGATTGTGTAAGTGCAACATGTTGACTATCAACGTTATTCTACTCCAATTTAGCGAAAGGGCGATTCGGGGATGTTTGTTAATGACAGCTTGTGGAGTTGTTTCTCATTTCCTGAAGAGGAAATCACTGTTATTTCAACAACATTTGGGTGAATGGGGTTGTGAAGAAGTTACACCACAAGATGTTCCAATTTTCAATGATGGCCTGGCACCTGATGTTAATTATCCTTTTGAAGATACACCGGCTACACCATACTTTGATGATGATGGTGAAGATCATGATAAAGTAATTGAATCTTTGATTCAACCAACACCTGCATCTGATCCTGTGGTTGGAAAAGAAAATGTCAATCATCTTCCAACTTATGTGGTGGTTACTGATTAAGTTATTCTTCGAACATTATCATATCACCCAGAAGAGAATATTATTGGTGAAATTAATACTGGAGTTCAAACTCGAAGTCAAATCAACCAGAGCATTCGTTGTTTCTATACAAATGTCGCTCCTCTTCAAAATCGGTTCTCGTTCAAATCTTTTATATCGCAAATTGAAACGAAGACCGATAAGCAAGCGTTGACAGAAGAAAGTTGGGTTAATGCGATGCAGGTGGAGTTATTCAATTTGAGAAACTTGGTGTATGGAAACTTGTTGATCTACCTGATGACAAACGGTGCATAAATACCAAGTGGGTTTTCAAGTGTAAAAGGGATGAAAATGGAATTATTGTCAGAAACAAAGCTCGATTGGTGGTTCTTGGATTTAATCAAAGGGACGGAATCGATTACAATGAAGTCTATTCTCCCGTTGCTAGACTTGAAGCAATCTGGATTTTCTTGGCTTTTGCATCTTGGAAAGGATTCAAGGTTTATCAGCTAGATGTAAAGTCTGCTTTCCTTAACGGAAAATTGGTTGAAGAAGTCTATGTGGGACAACCACCGGGGTATGTCGATCCAGTTCACAAAGACAAGGTGTACTTGCTCGAAAAAACTCTTTACGGATTACATCAAGCCCCGAGAGCTTGGTATGAAATATTGTCTCAACACCTGTTATACAATAGCTTTGTTCGTGGCACCGTCGATTGTACATTGTTCACAAAGGAAGTAGATGGTTATTTACTGATAGTCCAGGTCTACTACGTTGATGAAATCATCTTTCGGTCGACAAACGATGTTCTGTGCAAGGAATTTGAGGAAGTTATGAAATCGAAGTTCGAGATGAGCGCTATGGGAGAATTGAAGTTTTTCTTTGGTTTCAAGTCGAACAGTTGTCTGATGGTATCTTGATTCACCGGACGAAGTATGTCAAAGATATCCTTGAGAAGTTCAATATGGATTACTCAATGCCGATCAGCACTCCTATACCTCTTACTCATGGAATAGGTCATGATCCCAACGGGGAGAATGTTGACGAGACACTTTACCGTTATATGATTGGTTCCCTCATATACCTCACTACAACAAGGTCAGACATCATGTATCCTACATGTTTGTGCGCCCGATATCAATCCTATCCAAAAGTCTCTCACCTGAAGTTGGTGATGTGGATACTTTAATATCTAAAGGGATGTCCATCGTTCGGTCTTTGGCATCCAATAGACGATGTATTTGAGCTTAGAGCCTATTCTGATTCGGATTATGGAGGTTGCAAGCTGAACGCTAAGTCTACCACCGCCGGTTGTCAATTCTTTGGTAACATGTTGGTGACATGGCAGTGTAAGAAGCAGGCTACTGTATCGCTATCTACTTGTGAAGATGAGTATGTGGCTGCCTCCAATTGTTGTTCTCAGGTTTTATGGATACAACAACAGATGCGCGATTATGGTTTGAAATTTCTTACTACACCTATTTTTGTAGAAAATGCTGCTACTATATCCGTAACTAAGATCCCAGTAAGTCCTTCTAAAACTAATACCAATATATGGTATCATTTCATTCGTGTTTGCTACAAAAATAAGTTGATTACCGTAGACAAAATTCACACCGACGTACAAAAAGCCGATCTTTTTACTAAAACTTTCGATAAAAAATGATATTTGTATTTGTTGGAGCTTAATGATATTAAGAAATTGAGAGGTGGGAAAGAGAGTGATCTCGAGTTTATAGATTCCGACCTTGAATTTCTTTGTAAATATTCTTTCTTTAAATTGTTTTTGATTTTAGGGGAGAAATGGTTTGGGAAAATACAAAAACATTTGAAAAAACTTAAAAGTCAAAAACATTTGAAAATTTATAAAATCCAAAAACTTTGAAAAATGTGAAAAACACAAAAACAATAGAAAATGCTCCTCAAAATGAGTTTTGAAGCATAAAAGGAAAATGATAGTACATTGATCATCTTGTTCCAAGTACCGAAAAACAATGTATAAAAGTCTATTGCTTAATTTTCGGTGCATTGATAGGATTTTAAACAAACAAGTATGGGAATACGTGATATAAGCATAACTAGCCAAAGTGAAGGATGGGTTAGAATTCTAGCAAAAGTCTTGGTAATGAAGGCAGAAATGTAATAGCCTGTCATACTCCAGCCTTATGTTTAAGTAGATCACAAAAACAGAGTGTTAATAAAAGTATTTTAAGCATCTAGTATATAATCTACACTTCAACGGTGTATGGTTTTATGGCCTTAAATGATGTATTGATGGGATGCTTTAGGTTTCTGGAACCATTGGGTCTTTATACGGTTTATCATCTGGGTATTCATTTAGGTGAATATTTAAAAATGTGCTCTCAGTGAATATTTAAAAATGTACTCTAAGAGTGAACCCTAAAAGGTAATTAAACTTGATCACTTTGTACTTTGTGTGCAAATTTCACTACTTACTTGATCAAACACGCTTTTAGTCATGCATTGTTCCTCCCTTGCGCGCGTCTTAATACCAATAAGAAACGGACCCCAGGGGATACAATGTCTACAAGCCGGCAGATCAAATAGTGCATACTCATCCATGGTAAGGGAAACTTAGGGTATTTCTTGATAACGGGGGTATACCTTGTTGTGGAAAATTGTTGCTATGATTGCTAATTAAAAATTTTGAAATGTTGATGGTTTTAAGGATTAAGTCAAGTTGGGGTGACATGGTAAAAATCAAATAAAGCCTGAGTCCAGATTAGAATCTAATGATGTTATGATATTGTGTGCTTAATTGAAAATTAACCGTATCACTAATGTCTCTGAATCATTTGTTATAAAAGTTTATGTGGATAACAATACTAATGACCAACTTAACATCAGCCATAATAAAGCTAAACTATAAAACCATGATGGAAGAACAAATCTATTAATATGATTCCTTTCTCAACTCACAAAAATATGTTTCTTTATATTCATATTTTAGTTTGTAAATAGTTTTATTTGAAGAATTTTTGTTTTGATTAAAACTTGCGTTTATAAACCAAAAAGAATTTACATTTCTGTATTATTTTCGATATTGGTGAATGGTTAATTGGTTTTGGATATCAGAGAATCTGAATTGAGTGGTTGTTTTTGGCAAAATTTTCAAAATTTGGATTTAAATTTCAAGTGAATTCATCAATGTCATTAATTTGGACTTGATTGGGCTCGAAAGTGTGAAATTTGTAGGATTTAAACATCTTTTGAGTATACAGCGTATAAGTATTCTACCTATACAGCATATAAGCCTTTATGACTTATACAGGGTATAAGTCCAATACATATATGGGTGTATAAGTGTATTGTATATATATGGATGTTATATGCTGAATATTCATTATTTGCTTATGCGTATTAATTGAACACATATACGGTGTTCAAACGGTCTTGATCTTTGAACGTATATCTTGTTCTTTACTCTGTTTGTTTGAGATTACTTATTCTTGGGGTTGATTTGCACACCACCTTGATCATTGAAGGTACAAAATAATTTCTAATATGTTAGATCTGGTTAAATTTTCAGCGATGATCAATGCCGAGCTTATTAAACAAGAATTGGACATGTTTTGGAGAAAATTTCATAGGGGTTTTGATATACAAACACTATCTATACTTAACCTGATCTTGTTGTTCATGTTTGGTTGACAATTGTTTACCTACGTTTGGTCGTTGAATGCATAAGTGTTGAGCCACTTATACGGTGTATAAGTTCTAATACTTATACGTTTAACTCACTTTCACGTCCATGGACTTACAAGTTATTAATTTTTACGTGTTCATGACTTACACGTTCAACTGACTTATACCTTGTAATAACTTACACGTTGGTCACACTTACATTTTGACTTACACGTTATTCATATTTAGCCGTTAGTGGACTTATACGTTTGTTCTGAATTACGCATTTGAACAGGTTTATCCTTCCATAATACTTATCCGTTTGTATAATTATACGTGGACCTTAACACTTATAATTTTTAACCACATATCCGCTATACGGACCTTACACTTACACGTTGATATTACCTATTAATAAATATACGGTCCTTATACTTAGAAATTTTTTTAAAATTGTCTAACATGTTGATTGTTTGTTTATTTTTGAAGATGGTGAAAGATTTTGATGTTAATCATAACATTTGTGAACCTATGATAAGATGGAACCATTCAAGCCTATATTGTCATTCTTTCAACGTTCGAGAATTCTTATGGCGATAACGGCAAACACCATCGTGATAAAAGAGATTAGAAAAGAATTATGGAAACATGGCAAGCTCGAGGAGGAATGCATTTAGTCTGTGGTACAGAAGAAGGAGATTATTGTTTGTGAGCAAGTGCTTCATGATGTTTTGGTGATACGTGATGAGTTGACTGATCCTACTGCTTTAGACGAAAGGATGGTTAAAGGATGCTTACAGAGGATGGGTTACCAGAACGATGTAAATAGGGTTGCATATTTAAAGACAAGATTGTTGAGACCGTTCAAGTTTATGGTTCATATGATTTTACATTGTTTGGGACATCGTAAGGGAGGTTACGAAGAGATTATGGATTACCATATGTGTATGATGACTGCTTTGTGCTTGAATCTGACATATAACTTCTCTAAAGTTAAATTCGAGCACATGAAAATGTACTTTGAGAGAAAAGAGTTGATGTATCCACGTTTCATCCAGCTTATTGTTGAGCATCAATTTCCTGAGGTTGTTAAGAATGGTGAAGATATGAAGTTAGTTCACGTGTCGGTGAAAGGATGTACTAAGCTGAAATGTTATAGGAAAAAGTCGGGGGAGGAGATTCCTGTTTTTCGTGCTATATTTGGAAACTTAAAAAATCCAGTTTATGTTGCACCGTCTGATAACAAGTGGATGAATGATGGAAGTGACACTAATAGGGAGAATGAGTTGGTTCGTTTGTAAAGAATTGTGCCTATTGGTGGAAGTCGTTGGTTTGTAAAGACTAAGGAAGAACTTGCTGATGAAGCAGAAGGTTCTCAAAGGGCCAAGAAGAAATGAAAGCGAGCTGTTAAAGTGAAACAAATAACACCTCCTGCTCTTGTTGCACAACAACAACCTGTTGTTGGTGCTGAACAGACTGTTGAACCATATGGAGAGGAAACTGAGTCTGTCTGATCATGAGATTAAAAGAAATATTTTGGCTGATCCTCATGCAATTCTTGAATTGAAGAAAGAATGGCGTACAAAGAAGAGGTTTGATAAAGATAAAACTCATGTGCCGAAGTCTATCCAGCCAAAGAGGAAACGTATAAAACATATTTCGAAAAAGGCTAAGTCTAGTTTTAATTTGGTTGATGAACCAAAAGATTCGAATATTGGAGTGGATATAAATGTTGAGAAGACTCTTGAAACAGTTAAGATAAATGTTGAAAGTGAAAAAGATGCATGTATTTGAAGTGAGTCCGGATGATGCTATTGATAAACTTATGAAAACTCCAACTACTCAAAAGTTTATATCTCGATCTACAAATGCAGTTGAAGAACCTGTTCACAAAGAGACTCCTAAGCTGATCCTAATGAGTCTCAACAATCGATTGGAAGCTTTTTGATACGTATCTGCTGTTGGATGGACCAACTAGATTGAAATTTAATGAGTTGAAAGATAAGGTTGATAATCAAGAAGTGAGAATCACAAGTTTGGCAGAAAATCACTAAAAACTAAGGGCTGAAAATGTTGAAATTAAAAAGAGATTGGAGGAAAGTGAAAACAAGAGAAAGATCCAAGAAGATCTATTCTATGAGAACATGAAGTACTTTGTTATCATTGAGAAGAAACTGGGTCCTAGACTTAACTCAGAAATGGATTATGCTGAAGCCAGTGACACAAAATGTTGATGAAACCAATATTGCTGAGGAAGAGAGGTGAAAGACCTGATGCCCAATCATAATATGTCATCATAAACGTGTAGATACGAAATGATAAGGATCAATAACATTGTGTTTACTATACTATGCTAAATTGCGGAAAAACGTAGCAAAGGCATTGACCACATATTAACTCTAGTAATCATCAATATATTCATATAACAATGAAAGTACAATTGATGATCTCTCTAATCAGAATTACCAAAAACTGATATAAAATATGACATTAAAGGCTATTTATACAAGAACCTATGTTCCGTATAAGTCTTATACCTTGGTTACCAACTTATACCCCCTTAACATCTTCTAATATTGACATATACAGCCCCCTTAACATTTTATAATAACATATTTAGCTTGTTTATCACTGCAAGACCTAGCATTAGACATTATGATCTAAACCCCCCCCCCTTGATATTTCTAGGCCCTTGCATCTTCAATCCATATTAAAGAACTTATTACAATAAGCTCTTCTCGCATCTTCAAATGACGGCTTTGTAGATCCTTGTTGAGAAGTTGGATGAGATATTGCAGTCGGAATATGTTGAAACCGATTCCACGTTGCCTGAGTAACCCTCTCCTGTTGTTCAACATTCAACTCAGCCTCAACTATGTCTTGTTCAACACTAACAGCTCTCAAATTGGTTTCCCAAGCCCGCCCAGAATGTATCTTCTTGTCAAAACATAAATCCACAACTTTCTAGAATTGGTTGGCTTGAGTCTTCACTTTAACGTCAGAGAATTGTACCTTGTTCAAATGTAACACCTCTATGTCTTTCAACGAACAGTTCTTCAACTACATCAGATCATAAACATGAATCACATGTTATTTCTGCTCACCACGATCCAAATAAGTGCTTGCACCAGCTAACGCTAAATATGTCCAACAATGGAAATAAGGATGAAAATCCTGTTCCATTGGGAACAACGGTATAACGCGTACCATATCTGGTCTTGAATATCTCAATGTTCGGATCAACTCACCTTCAGTATTCTTACTTGATTTATACATGAAAACTTTATGAACCTGAGGTGTCTACTTCGTAAACCCACGTTTAGCCTCATTCACCATGAATTCTCGTATGTCTTTGGCATGGCCACTCTTTGGCTTGTAGAGTAAGTCATAATTCATACAAATATCATAAACATCGAACCATGGAAATGACTACATCTCCATCAAACTATTGAAGTATTGCATTCAAAATATTATTCTTATTGCAATCTTTCGAATCTTACTCAAGTAAGCAATACTGATACACTTTCCCAGTGCAACATCCTTTTGCGTCTTCTTATAGTACTTCACCGGGTTTAAGTACACTTGTTTTGCTTCAGCAGCTCGATCAGGAAACCAACCTTTCTTTTCATCCTTATTGACTTTCTTTGGTTGTTCATAAGGATTTTGTTCCATCTCGATTTCTTCGTCAAATACCTCATCAAATGTGTCAAACTCCTCAGATTCTCCAACATATTTGACTGATTCTGGTTTATCATCAAATTTCTGGTCTTGATTAAACCAATCTTCATTAATACCATTCTCAGCAATATCTTTCACAAAATCGAACGTTAAATCAGCAACTGGAATCTCACCTTCTTCCAACTCTTCAACCATATTTGATATTATGAACTTGGAAGGATCAAGATCTTCTAACTCTTCGAACGGTTTATCAGTCGAAGTATCTTTAGTTTCAGGCTTATGTTGTTGTTCTTAGTTTGAACATCACCACTAACAGAGTCAAACTTCTTTTCAGACTTACCAGATATAGCACCAACACCTCCTTGAGGAGTATCATCATCATCTAATGTCACACCCCGACTAAGTCAATGTGGAAGCGTAATACGAGAATGTAACAGATAACTCCGGTATCAACCACATTGTTAATAAAGAAATTCAACAAACTAATTTACATCATATTACATTGGTTGGTACTAAGTTTACAAACTAGGAGAAAACAAATAACTAGTTCTCATGGATGCTTATTCTTTAATATATACTTGTATCTATTAGAACACATCAACCATTTGCTATCAAAGTACATCTTTATATTCATTACAACTTTGCTTACCTGAAAAACATGTTAAAACGGGTCAACTACGTCTAGTTGGTGAGTTTCAAGTTTCACGAGTACGAACATACAAGTTCATAAAGTTCACAGTATGTATGTATGTATGTGTGTATGTATGTGCATGATGATTTTATACTAAGCCACAAGTGAAACCGTAACGAGCTAAAACACATGGCCACCCTTGCCCATGCACTCCCGTTGGCATTTAAAAGCCACTCTGCCCCAAGTATGTACTATGTCTAACACCACATAGCATAATGTAATAAGTTTAAACAACAATGTGCAACTGGGTTAACATGTTCCAGCATACCCCTTCGGCCCTGTCAGTTGGGTTTGCCAAACGGATAGTACAATCCACACGCCACCGGCACGAAGTTAATCACTTGTGTTTGTGGGGACTTTCAATTGCTAGTAGTTAGATAATTCACATCATCACATGTTTTCGAGTATATAAATATATGTAAACATACTTTCCACCCTAAAAGTTCGTAAAACAATTTAGAAAGTGGGGTCATGAAACTCACCTTAGTGTAATATTGGTCGGCTATACGCGTAGTATGTATAATGCCTCGAATATAGCTCGTATCCTATAATCATATAGTACGGTTAACATTAGTACAGTATTTAAACTAAATCGGACTGTATACTAGTCTGGGTATAGCTGTTAGGCCCAGAACATGTCAGTGTTCTTATATTGTGACGTTGTATGTTATGAAATGTTCAAAACCAGACTTGGCTCAGTTTCTCCATTTTCTGTGCCTGGCCAAGTTGATCGTTTAGGCGTTTTGAAATAGGTAAGATCACACAAACTTAAGTAATCATATTTTTTGATAAAATGATTTGATTTATAAAAGAAATTTAAAGTTTTGGTATATGGTTTGATCGCAGGGTTTGTTTCCATTTCGTATGGGTTTGATTAAACAAAACGCGTACAATCCACCCGAATTGTCCGGAAATCTCGTAAAAAGTTCGTTTTTATCAAATTCATCCAAAACTAGGATATTTGACAACTTTGGACGTTTTGACATACCAGTCAGTTCATTAAACACCAAACTGCCGGTTTTGTTAAAACATATATATATTTTAAATCTACAAATAATCATAACTATTTATTTAATTATATTTAAATTATGATATTTTTTTTAAATAAACTAAAATCTGTAGAATTTTAGAAAAATAATTTCAGAATTTTTATACTTAACTATTTATTTATAAAAATTCATTTTATATGTTATAATTAACCGATAAATAACCCGTTTATACCAAAGGATTCCTGAAAAATTCGATAATTTTTCTAAGTAGTCATAATACCATTACACAACCTCTGTAAAATTCCAAGAACCTAATTCTTTGCCAAAATGCCCTTTTGTGCATTTTTTGACTGTTAAAACTCGATAAAAACGCAAACGCAAAACCTATACAGACATCTCCAAATGATCCCAAATTGTTCCAGTGATCTTACCTTAACAGTTCTAAGTTCCAAACCAAATTTCATAATTTTTCATGAAAATATATGATTCACTAAACAAATATATATATATATTACAGGGGGGTGGTCCAAGTTGGCGGCCGCAAAGAAGGGGGGCATTGGGCCTCTCTTTTGCCCATTTGTGTCTCGTTTTATGTGTCAAGGTTTGGTATCGGTCAAAAATTTAGTTCGGGTTTGGTTTTTCGCAAGAAAACTAGTTCGAGTGCGAAAATAGCACGAAAACGAGTGTTTTCCAGCCCATTTTTGTAAAATAAGAAAACGTACTGACTCGTTGTAAAAATCTAAAATATTTTCACAAATTGATTAGAACATATCATATAAGTGTTTTATAAATCGTTTTCGGCTTGACGGATGCTACAATGCTCGTTTTGATGTTAACAATTGCGTTTAAACTCATAGCGTATCAATAAAGGAAATCTTTTTCGTTTAAATGGTTTTAAACGTACTGGGGCCTAAATATCAATATGTTAGCCACTAATATATATATATATATATATATATATATATCATATATGACCCCTCGGTGTATATACGAGTCATAATCAGTATTGGTCGGTTACTCGTTTAATCGCTACGAATTAACCAATTGATCATTTACTCGCTACGTAATGAATAAACTATACCTCGTTTTGTCATGAATGTCGCATCTAAATCAGTGTAATCATCATCTGAACCATCAAATTCTAATTTTTCTTCATCTTCTTTATCTTCTTCCACTTTTCTTCCTCAACAACCTTGGTCTCATCAACAATAGTCTCAACAGTACTTCTATTGCCTCAACCGCAGGTTCATCAACTTGTATAACCATGTCACTAGATCCCCCATCCTACACAGAGGCATCGTCCTTAACAACATCATCATCAACAAAGATAGGATCTTCGATTTTAGACTTTCCCTTATCAGCAGCTTTTTCATTATCATAATCCATACGAAATAAGCTTTCAGCGGCACCAATATCCCCACTATATACTCTTTCAAAGACAGTGTTACTTGCTTCATCACGATCAACTTCAGAATTAAGTCGAATCCCAAGCTTCTTCTCAATTATGACATAACACTTCATATGTAACCAAAAAATTGTCAGATACCTTTCTTTTCCTTTCATTTTCATCCATACGCTTCTTGCTTTCCACATTCTCAACGCTCAATCGGTCATTCTCCTCAGTCAAACTTGTAATCTTAACATCTTGATTCTCGACTTTATCTTTCAACAAATCCAACTCAACCCTTGATGACCCATCCAATTCTAAGTACACATCAGAAAAACTTCCAAACGATTGTTTTGATGCTTTTGGATCAGCTTTTGGAGTCTCCTTATGAACAGGTTCGTCAACTGCAGGTGTAGATTTCAGAATAAACTTCTGAGTAGTAGGAGTTTTCATCAACTTATCTATTGCATCATCCAGATTCACCTCAAACACTTGCGTCTTCTCAGCTTCAACTGTTACATTAGCTTTAGAAGGTTCAGGAGTCTTTTCTACATTCATATCCACTCCAACATTCACATCCTCTGGTTCATCAACCAAATACAAATCAATTTTAGACCTTTTAACTAAATGCTTTACACGTTTCTTTTTCGGCTTGCTTGACTCAGGAACATAAGTAGTATTTGTATCAAACTTCTTCATTGACCGCCTTTCCTTATTTAATTCAAGCATTGCTCATGGATCAGCCAAAATACTTCTGTTAAATTCAGGGTCAGACTCAATTTCCTTTCCAGATTGATCAACAGTCAGTTGAACATCAAAAACAGGTTTTGTTGTTGTTATGGAGCAGGAGCAGGAGGTGTTACAGGCTCAGCTTTAACAGTTGGCTTTCATTTTTTTTGGGATTTTTGTCACCCCTTAGCTTCATCATCCTCAGCTTCTCAAACCAACGACTTCCACTAATTGAAACAAACCTTTGAATACGAACATCTTTGTTTCCCCAATCCGAATCACTACCATATTTCCTCCACTTGTTATCAACAGGTACAACATAATCAGGATCCTTTAGATGTCCAAATAAAGCTCTAAATACAGGTATTCCTCCCCAAACTTCTTCCTGTAAGATTTAAAATTAGCACATCCATTCACCGACATGTGTGCTAATTTCAACTCTTCACCATTCTTTACAATCTCAGGTTATTGATGATCGATAATCAGATGGATGAAGCGTGGGTACATCAACCATTTGCTATCAAAGTACATCTTTATATGCTCGAATATAACTTTAGAAAAGTTATACTTTGGATTCAAAAAAAGAGCAGTCATCATACACATCTGATAGTCTAGAATATCCTCAAAACCACCCTTACGATGTCCCAAACAATGAACTATCACATGCACCATGAACTTAAATGGTCTAGACAATCCCGTCTTCAAATAAGCAACTCTATTCACCTCGTTCCAGTAACCCATTCTCTACAAACATCCTTTGGCCATACGTTTATTAAGAGCAATAGGATCAGTTGATTCATCCCATTTCTTCAACACATCACAAAGCACTTATTCAGAAACAACAATCTCTTTCTTCTGAACCACTGACTTGAAACATTCTTCTTCAAGCTTAGCGCTCTTCCAGAATTACTCCACAATCTCCTTAATGAGTACAGTGTTAGCCGTAATTGCCTTTAAGATCCTCGATCGTAGAAAGAATGGAAATATGGGCCTAAACGGTTCCATCCTATCATCTGTTCCACCCAAAAATGCACAATGTTATGATTAGCATCAAAATCTTTCACCATCTGCAAAAAAAACAAACAATCAACATGTTAGAAATTTTTATAAAAATTTATCAAGTTTGAAAAATTTTCTAAATATAATCTACCGTTTATGTCATCATCGTGTAGCTATGTACGTGTAAGTCCCGTTCAATATCTAAGTATATACATGTATAAGTATGAATAGTGGATAAGTTCAAATGAATAAGTCTCAACATGTATGTCCATTTCAATGTATATATATACATGTAAAGTCATGGACGTATATGTAACTTAAAATTATAATCCTTTTAGATCTTATATGCTGTATAAATCACTTTAAAACTTATAAGTTGAAGCCCCAAATTTAGATCAAAAAACATTTGCTCAAATCAGCCCAAAATTGTCAATCAATCATGTTCAAAAAGGTCATGTACTGTTCATCGTCTTTAAACCAAAAAAAACAAACAGATTAGTAATGATTTATACCTTTAAAGATTCGAGTGTGTGCAAATCAACCACATGAATTCACAATCTCGATAACACAGTGTAAATAAAAAGATATACTAACAACAGGTAAAGATCTCTTATCACCGTATATGTCTCTCAAATAATCGTATAAGAGGAAAATATGAATAGACTAACGTATAAGCCTCTTATATATACTTTTAATTATGCGCCCGTATAAATTTTGAACTTATACGCCGTATAAGTCAATTAGACGTATACGTCGTATAAGTAAAATACTTTATACGTTGGTTATTTCAAACAATGTTTAAATCTGAAAACTTTCACATTTTCGAGCCCAATCAAGTTCAAATTAATGACCTTGATGAAATTTCTTGAAATTTAAACTTCAATTTTGAAAATTTTTTATTCAAACAACCGTTTCACAATTTTTGAAATTAATCAAGTCCAAATTAATGAATTTGATAAATTCACTTGAAATTTAAGTCCCATTGTTTAATATTTTTCCCAAAAACAACCACTCGATATTCAAACCCGATTAACCATTCACCAAAGACGAAAATCATACAGAAATGTAAAATCTTTTTGTTTTATAAACGAAAGTTGTAAACAAAAAAAAATATTTCAAATTAAATCTACTTACAAACATAAAGAAACGTAGTTTTGTGAGTTACGCAAGAAATCATATTGATCGATCTGTTCTTCCATCACGGTTTTATAGTTCAGCTTTATAATTTCAAATGTTAAGCCGGCCATTAGTATTGTTGTCCACTTAAACTTTTATAACAAAAGATTCAGAGACATCAATGATACAATTAGGGTTCAATTAAGCACACAATATCATAACATGATTAGATTCTAATCTTGACTCAGGTTTGATTTGATTTTTACCATGTCACCCCAACTTGACTTGAACCATATAGCAAGCAGATCAAAACATTTTAAAATTTTAATTAGAAATCATAACAACAATTTTCTACAACAAGGCATGCCCCCGTTATCAAGCAATACCCTAAGTTTCCTTAACCATGGATGAGTATGCACGATTCCATATGTCGGCTTGTAGACATTTTATCCCATGGGGTCCGTTTCTTATTGGTATTAAGATGCGCGCAAGGGAGGAATGATGTACAACTAACAGGGTGTTTGATCAAGTCAGTAGTGAAAGTTGAACACAAAATACAAAGTGATCAAGTTTAATGACTTTTCCGGGTTCGCTCTTAAAACCTATTTTTAAATATTCACATAAAAGAATACCCAGATGATAAAACCGCGTAAAGACTTCAATGGTTCCAAAAACCTAGTGCATCACATCAATATAAAATATAAGGACATAAAACCATACACCGTTGAAGTGTAGAATGTATACTAGACTTTTAAAACATTTGTATTAACACTTTATTTTTAGTGATCTACTGAAACATAAGGCTTGAGTATGACAGGATATTAATTATCTGCCATCATCACCAAGACTTTAGTGCTAGAATGTGAACCCATCTTTCAATTTGGCTAGTTAGGTTTATATCACTTATTCCCTTACTTGTTTGTTTAAAATCTTACCAATGCACCGAACATTAAGCAATAGAAGTTTATACCTAGTATTTTCGGTACTTTTAACAAGATGATCAATGTACTATCATTTTCCTTTTAGTCATCAAAACTCATTTTGAGTAGCATTTTCTATTGTTTTTTATTTCACATTTTTCTATGTTTTTGGATTTTATGATTTTTCAAATGTTTTTGACTTTTAAGATTTTTCAAATGTTTTTGTATTTTTCCCAAACCATTTCTCCCCCTAAAATCAAAAGTTATTTAAGGAAAGAATATTTACAAAGAAATTTGACCTTGATGAATGGCTATTCAAGGTCGGAATCCACAACCTCGGGATCACTCTCTTTCCCACCTCCCAATTTCTTAATAACATTAAGCTCCAAAAAATATAAAAATATGTTTTTATCGAAGCCTTTAGTAATTATATATGCTTTTTGTTCATCGATGTGAATTTTTTCAACGGTAATCAACTTATTTTCGTAGCAATCACGAATGAAGTGATGCCGTATATCGATATGCTTAGTTTTAGAGTGACTTATCGGGTTCTTACATATGGATATAGTAGCAGTATTATCAAAAAAAATAGGAGTTGTAAGAAATTGGAAACCGTAATCGCGCATCTGTAGTTGTATCCCTAAAACATGAGAATAACAACTAGTGGCAGCCCCGTACTCAGCTTCACAAGTAGATAGCGATACAGTAGCCCGCTTTTTACACTGCCATGTCTCCAACCTGTTACCAAAGAATTGACAACCGACGGTGGTAGACTTAGCGATCAGCTTGCAGCATCCATAATCCGAATCAGAATAGGCTCTAAGCTCAAATACATCGTCTCTTGGATACCAAAAACCGACCCATGGACATCCCTTTAGATACCGAAGTATCCGCTTCACCAACGTCAGGTGAGAGACTTTTGGATTGGATTGATATCGGGCGCACAAACACGTAGGATACATGATGTCTAGCCTTGATACAATGAGGTAAATGAGGTGTCACACCCGGCCCTGAACGGCGGAAACAGCCGGGCGCGCGCGAGTGGGGATTGATAATTAAGCACGGGCCATTGCAAACATTCAAAGTAAGATTTTCATTGCGCATGAAAAGTTTAATACAAATACATTACATTGTTAAAAATTACATAAAAACATCCAAGTATAAAAACTGTCGAAGATTTCCACGCCATATCCCCTTGCGCGGCGGAAACAACCACGCGCATCGAAGGGATAGAACTAAAATCTTCCAAAAAGCTAGTTTTAGATGTTCAGCGTGAGGTGCTCTAAGTGTGACTCCATGCGCTACCTAGTTATCTCCTGAAAGACACGTAAAACATTTGAATCAGTATAAACTGAGTGAGTTCACAAGTTTTAGTAACTTGATAAATCGTATCGCGCCATAGTCTTGATAAAAATCATATTGAAACACATTTCTGATTTCATGTCTAAACATATGCTTGATAAACCGTATGAAAACATAGATCTGACAACATATTTCTGATTGAACCGTGCCGCGGGTTACGCGCGAACGTTTCTGGAAAATGTGCTCGTCCATGCAAAGTGGCGCTGCCACTACGAGCTAAAATAATGTAATACCGTCCCGCGGGTTACACATGGACATTTCAGAAAAACCGTGCTCGTCTATGCAAAGAGGCGTTGCCCCTACGAGCTAATCAATAATACCGTCCCGCGGGTTACGCGCGGACGTTGTGCCGGAAAACAAGGCGCTCGTCCATGCAAAGAGGTGCGACCCCTACGAGCGGGCTCAATCCCATAGTACTGCTCCATTCTAGGCACTCGTCCATGCAAAGAGGTGCGACCCCTACGAGTGGGTGGATCAAACCAGCAGTCCCTACCCTTCGAGTTCCAATGGTAAAGTGATCACTTACTCGAATCGCACTCTCATCGAAAACCATAGATAGCCGTTTGCATTGCTCGTAAATATACCATAATGAAACATTATTTAAACACATAATTGCTTGCTTTGCTTGTAAGAGTATCATGATAAAACATAATTTAGGTACGTGTCCCTCGCCCCGAAAACAGTTTAAAAATAGTGAAAACAGTGAAAATAGGGGCTGTGAGACTCACCTGTGGTTCTTGATAAGGGATTAATCGAGATTCGGGTTTTCTTGGTGTTGGCCTCGGAATTGAAGGTCTAGAATACGATTAAATAACAAGAAGTATATATATTAAGATCAAGAAATAGGAGAATATAAGGGTTGGAAAGTAGATCTCAAGGTTATAATCTCGGCTTACCTAGTAACAGGATCGGAAATGAAAACAACGGATGCTTGGGAGATGATTAGTGCAAGTTTGCAGTTCTTAAGAGAGAAGTTTGAAGTGTGTTTGGGTGATAATTTGGGTTACATATTTATAGGCAAGATTTAGGGAACACAATCCCTTGCTTTAGGGGATTGTAATCTTTTCATATCTAGGTGTAATGATGATAAAGTATGAAAATTATTATTATTTATTTAAAAGTGGAGGTGATTGGTCCTAGGGAGTGGATAAAAGATTCTGATTTGATTTGGACAGGACATGCAGGTCTGTGGTTGGTGAGAGTAGGGTGGCTGACAGTTGACTTTTCATGTTACAGTGTGCTTTTCCAGGTGCTTTTGTCAGTTGTACAGTAAAAAGTGGAAATCTCTGAAACACGCTACTGTTTCCTTTTGGGCGAGAATAATCTCCTTACATCTGGAGAATAGACTAAGTGTTCTGCGCGTATAGCTTTGTGCGCATAGCTTTCTGCGTGAAGGACATTTCTTTGCTGCGGGTAGGTGCGTAACCTTCTCGCAGTTAGGGACATTGAGTTTCATTTGTAGATTCTCCAGGTGGTCTTGGTATTTCATCATAGTGATCAGTTATGTTGAAGTCAATTCCGTCTTGGAGCTTCAGACAAACTAACTCTCAATGTTCCCGCCAAGCTGGGAGGTTAGTTCCCCTTCCGCACGCGCATAAACGATTTGGGATGCACCCGCCTTAGCATCATTCGGGACGGTCAACCCATTAGACAACATAAAGTTAAGTTAGATGAAATCATAAAGCCAAAACATTCGCGCATGGCGCATATAACATATGCCCACGCTGGTTCTTACATTGCGCGCTCGCGCAGGGCGCACATAACGTGCCCGCGCTGATTCTATCATAGCGCGCTCGCGCAGGGCGCACATAACATTCCCGCGCTGACTAACATGGCGCGCTCGCGCAGGGCGCACATAACATGCCCGCGCTGATTCTAATATAGCGCGCCTAATATTCACAGTCACCAAATTATTAGGTTGATTACTTAGTTTATAGGATTGGGAAATTACCGGGTGTCACATTTTCCCCCTGTTAAGAGAATTTCGTCCCGAAATTTAGGAGACGTCGCTGGCAGAAGCCATGCTCTGAAAGAGGTGTGGGTATTTCTTGCGTATTTGATCTTCTCTTTCCCAAGTGAATTCAGGCCCACGCCTTGAGTTCCATTGAACCTTTACTAACTTGATTCTGCTTCTGCGTAACTTTTGTTCTTTCCAATCGGTTACTGCTATAGGTTCTTCTACGAAGTGCAGTTGTTTGTCGATGTGAATCTCGTCTAACGGCAAAATCAACGTTTCATCAGATAAGCACTTTTTGAGGTGGGACACATGAAACGTATCATGAACTCCAGTGAGTTCGGCAGGTAAACGGAGTTTATAAGCAACCGGAACGATCCTTTCCAGGATCTCAAATGGTCCAATGTAGCGCGGATTCAACTTTCCTCGCTTGCCGAAACGGGGGACTCCTTTCCATGGAGAGACTTTCAAAAGTACTCTATCCCCTACTTGAAACTCCAATGGTTTCCTTCGCACATCTGCGTAGCTCTTCTGTCTGTCGCGCGCTGTCTTAAGGCGATCCCGTATCTGAAAAATCTTGTCTGTTGTTTCTTGGATCAATTCTGGACCAGTCCTTTGTTTGTCACCCACTTCAGCCCAGCACAGTGGGGATCTACACTTGCGCCCATACAAAGCTTCAAACGGCGCAGCCTTGAGGCTTGTGTGATAACTGTTGTTGTAAGAAAATTCAACCAATGGGAGATGAGTATCCCAGCTACCTCCGATATCGATCGCGCACGCGCGCAGCATATCTTCCAATGTCTGGATTGTTCGCTCGCTTTGCCCATCCGTTTGGGGATGATAAGCCGTACTCATGTCAAGACGAGTACCTAAAGCCCCTTGTAACGATCTCCAAAACCTTGAGGTGAACCGACTATCTCTATCAGAAATGATGGACACTGGGACTCCATGTTTTGCAACTACTTCTCGAATATACAATCGGGCTAACTTTTCCATCTTATCGGTTTCCTTGATCGGCAGGAAGTGCGCTGACTTAGTTAGCCGATCTACAACAACCCAGATCGTGTCATAACCCCCAGGTGTCCTTGGCAGTTTGGTGATGAAGTCCATAGAGATTTGTTCCCACTTCCACATGGGAATTTCTGGCTGCTGAAGTAACCCCGACGGCTTCTGGTATTCAGCCTTCACCTTCGAACACGTCAGGCACTTACTGACATACGTCGCGATGGCGCCTTTAAGATTGGGCCACCAATACAGCGCTTTAACATCTTGGTACATCTTGTCTGCGCCAGGATGTACGGAATACCGCGTCTTGTGAGCTTCATTTAATACTTGCTCGCGCAATCCTCCCTTGAGAGGGACCCATATGCGGTTAACGAAATATAGATTGCCGTTCTCTTTAAGTTCCAAACTCTTAATCATACCCCCAAGGGATTCGTTTTTAACAAACTCTGGTTTCAAGGCTTCTTGCTGAGCGTCTCGGATGCGGGTAGAGAGATCTGCGCGAATGGTCAACCTTAGAGCCTTGACTCGTAGCGTTTTTATTCGCTCCTTCCTACTTAGCGCATCTGCTACCACATTCGCCTTTCCAGGGTGGTACTTAATTTCACAATCATAATCATTCAACAACTCCACCCATCTTCGTTGCCTCATGTTTAAATCCTTTTGATCAAATATATGTTGAAGGCTCTTGTGATCCGTAAAGATTATACACTTTGTACCATAGAGGTAATGGCGCCAAATCTTTAGCGCGAAGACAACCGCTCCAAGTTCAAGATCATGCGTTGTGTAGTTCTTTTCATTGGTCTTGAGTTGGCGCGAGGCATACGCTATGACTTTGTCTCGCTGCATAAGGACACATCCGAGTCCTTGATGTGAAGCGTCGCAGTAAACGACGATGTCATCCGTCCCCTCGGGCAGAGACAAAATTGGCGCACTACATAACTTCTGTTTCAACGTTTGAAACGCTGCTTCCTGATTTTCGCCCCAAACAAACTTCTTGTCTTTCTGAGTTAGCGCGGTCAGAGGTAGAGCTATCTTGGAGAAGTTCTCAATGATGCGTCGATAGTAGCCAGCTAGTCCTAGGAATTGCCTCACCTCAGTTGGGGTTTTTGGCGCTTCCCAGTTTTCGATGGCCTTGACTTTGGAAGGATCAACGTGTATTCCTTTCTCGTTTACAACGTGACCGAGAAAGTGAACTTCTCTAAGCCAAAACTCACACTTGGAAAACTTCGCATACAACTTTTCTTTCCTCAACAATTCCAAAATCAATCTCAGGTGTTGCTCATGCTCGGCCTTGGTCCGAAAGTAAATCAGAATATCATCTATAAACACAATTACAAACTTGTCCAAGCATGGTTTGCACACACGGTTCATCAGATCCATGAATACAGCCGGCGCATTAGTTAGCCCGAAAGGCATCACTAAGAACTCATAATGGCCGTATCTAGTTCGGAAGGCTGTTTTCGGCACATCTTCCTCATGGACCCTAAGTTGGTGGTATCCTGACCGTAGATCTATCTTCGAATAATAACTGAATCCCTGCAACTGGTCAAATAAGTCGTCAATCCTCGGTAAGGGGTACCGATTCTTGACTGTCAGCTTATTCAGCTCCCTGTAGTCAATACACATTCTGAACGAACCATCCTTCTTCTTAACAAACAGTACTGGAGCTCCCCAAGGTGAAAAGCTTGGGCGTATGAAACCCTTATCCAATAGTTCCTGTAGATGATTGGATAGCTCTTGCATCTCAGATGGAGCTAATCGATAAGGCGCTCGAGCTACTGGCGCAGCTCCTGGGACTAACTCAATACGAAACTCGACTTGTCGCGGCGGCGGTAATCCGGGCAAATCTTCAGGAAAAACTTCTGGAAATTCGCGCACTACTGGTAAGTCTTCAATTCTTCGCTCATCTCCTTCCTTCTTTACTACATGCGCCAGGAAGGCGTAGTACCCTTTCCTTAGGCACTTGCGCGCCTTTAGGCACGAAATCAGTTTCGTCGCAACTCCCCTTCTTTCCCCTTGAATCACCAAGATTTCTCCGTTCAATAGTGGGATCCGAACCTGCTTCTCATGGCAAATAACTTCCGCGTGGTTCTCGACTAACCAATCCATACCTACCACAATGTCAAAACTTCCCAAGTCTATTGGCAACAAGTTAATATTGAACCCGTGACCTCCCATGACTATTACACATTGCTCAGTTCTTTCGTTCGCGCATAACTGCCTACCATTGGCTAGTTCTATAGTATAAGGTGTGTCTAGCCTACTGGTTGCTAGGCCTAGGGAGTCTTTAAACTCGGTGGATATAAAACTTAGGTCAGCGCCAGTATCAAATAAGACAGATGCAAAATGGCCGTTAAGCAAAAACGTACCGGTTACCACGTTCGGCTCTTCTTTAGCTTCGCCTGCGCCGATCACAAAAGCTCTCCCGCGAGCTTGGTTTCCCTTTTGCGGGCAATCCCGACTAAAATGTCCTGGCTTCCCGCATGCGTAGCAGTTGTCGCTCGCTCCAGCTTCTCTGATACGGCAATTCATCGTCTTGTGCCCTGATCTGCCACATTTGGCGCATTCGATTCTTGCGCATTCATCCTCGTGGTGATACTTGCATTTGCTGCACCATGGGCGAGGCCCGCTGTATCCTTTCCTTGATGGCTCCGCAGCTTGGATCGCGTAAACCCTTGCGCTCTCCTGCTTCTTGAACGGTGGCTGCTTGGAGTCGGACCCTCGGTGGTGAGAGTTCCATTTCCTCTTGGAATCAGAGGTTCGCTGCTCGTTTCCGCGCGTAGTCAACATGCCCGCACGGACCGTATCCCTTGTAAGGGTGATGGGCCGCGCTACCGCCTCATCAAAGGTTGGAGGCGCTGCGGCGTTGAGCGAAACCCTAACAACAGGAGGTAACCCAAAGATATATCTCTCGATCTTCTTTTCCTCCGTGTTTGCCATGTCTGGCACCAACTGGCAAAGCTCGTTGAACCGGTTGTTGTAGGCGTCGATATCCGTTCTTACCATGGTGTGGTTCCAGAATTCCTGCTGCAGACTCTGAATTTATGCGCGAGAGCAGAACTTTCTCATCATCATTTCCTTCAGCTCCTCCCAGGTCTTGTGAAGAGCAACTTCCCGCCCCATAGTCTTCACTTGAAGCTTCCACCAAGACGAAGCTGCTTCTTGGAACATGCAGGTCGCGTAAAGGACCTTCTGGTTCTCACTACATCCGCTAATGGAGAGAACTGTCTCCATCTTGTCAATCCAGTTGTAGAGCCCAGTGGCCCCTTCGGTACCCTTGAATGGCCAAGGCCTACAGGCCATAAATGTCTTATAGGAGCACCCTTTGTCCAAGGCTCCTGATTCGGGTTCTGGGGTCTCGTTCTGACGACCCTGACTAGATTCGGCCTTGCTGGCCTCATATGTCGCGATCGCCTGCGCGATTATTTCCGCGAGTTCCTCGGGTGTCATGGTAATTCCCTTGGCTCTAGTTGGAGGCATTCTCGCTTTAAAAGAGTGAAAATATATCAAACTTAGCGCATGTACTCTGAGCACATAATGTTCTTTATCTTTATTCACTAGACACTGTGCGACCCGTGTTCCTAAGTGTGTGTATAGTTTCTTTTGAAAATATTTTCTTTGAAAAATATTTCATGCGATTCCCCAACGGTTATAGTCTAGGTTAAAACTTCTTTTCCTAGTTCGCTATAACCAGTGCTCTGATACCAATCTGTCACACCCGGCCCTGAACGGCGGAAACAGCCGGGCGCGCGCGAGTGGGGATTGATAATTAAGCACGGGCCATTGCAAACATTCAAAGTAAGATTTTCATTGCGCATGAAAAGTTTAATACAAATACATTACATTGTTAAAAATTACATAAAAACATCCAAGTATAAAAACTGTCGAAGATTTCCATGCCATATCCCCTTGCGCGGCGGAAACAACCACGCGCATCGAAGGGATAGAACTAAAATCTTCCAAAAAGCTAGTTTTAGATGTTCAGCGTGAGGTGCTCTAAGTGTGACTCCATGCGCTACCTAGTTATCTCCTGAAAGACACGTAAAACATTTGAATCAGTATAAACTGAGTGAGTTCACAAGTTTTAGTAACTTGATAAATCGTATCGCGCCATAGTCTTGATAAAAATCATATTGAAACACATTTCTGATTTCATGTCTAAACATATGCTTGATAAACCGTATGAAAACATAGATCTGACAACATATTTATGATTGAACCGTGCCGCGGGTTACGCGCGAACGTTTCTGGAAAACGTGCTCGTCCATGCAAAGTGGCGCTGCCACTACGAGCTAAAATAATGTAATACCGTCCCGCGGGTTACACGTGGACATTTCTGAAAAACCGTGCTCGTCTATGCAAAGAGGCGTTGCCCCTACGAGCTAATCAATAATACCGTCCCGCGGGTTACGCGCGGACGTTGTGCCGGAAAACAAGGCGCTCGTCCATGCAAAGAGGTGCGACCCCTACGAGCGGGCTCAATCCCATAGTACTGCTCCATTCTAGGCACTCGTCCATGCAAAGAGGTGCGACCCCTACGAGTGGGTGGATCAAACCAGCAGTCCCTACCCTTCGAGTTCCAATGGTAAAGTGATCACTTACTCGAATCGCACTCTCATCGAAAACCATAGATAGTCGTTTGCATTGCTCGTAAATATACCATAATGAAACATTATTTAAACACATAATTGCTTGCATTGCTTGTAAGAGTATCATGATAAAACATAATTTAGGTACGTGTCCCTCGCCCCGAAAACAGTTTAAAAATAGTGAAAACAGTGAAAATAGGGGCTGTGAGACTCACCTGTGGTTCTTGTTAAGGGATTAATCGAGATTCGGGTTTTCTTGGTGTTGGCCTCGGAATTGAAGGTCTAGAATACGATTAAATAACAAGAAGTATATATATTAAGATCAAGAAATAGGAGAATATAAGGGTTGGAAAGTAGATCTCAAGGTTATAATCTCGGCTTACCTAGTAACAGGATCGGAAATGAAAACAACGGATGCTTGGGAGATGATTAGTGCAAGTTTGCAGTTCTTAAGAGAGAAGTTTGAAGTGTGTTTGGGTGATAATTTGGGTTACATATTTATAGGCAAGATTTAGGGAACACAATCCCTTGCTTTAGGGGATTGTAATCTTTTCATATCTAGGTGTAATGATGATAAAGTATGAAAATTATTATTATTTATTTAAAAGTGGAGGTGATTGGTCCTAGGGAGTGGATAAAAGATTCTGATTTGATTTGGACAGGACATGCAGGTCTGTGGTTGGTGAGAGTAGGGTGGCTGACAGTTGACTTTTCATGTTACAGTGTGTTTTTCCAGGTGCTTTTGTCAGTTGTACAGTAAAAAGTGGAAATCTCTGAAACACGCTACTGTTTCCTTTTGGGCGAGAATAATCTCCTTACATCTGGAGAATAGACTAAGTGTTATGCGCGTATAGCTTTGTGCGCATAGCTTTCTGCGTGAAGGACATTTCTTTGCTGCGGGTAGGTGCGTAACCTTCTCGCAGTTAGGGACATTGAGTTTCATTTGTAGATTCTCCAGGTGGTCTTGGTATTTCATCATAGTGATCAGTTATGTTGAAGTCAATTCCATCTTGGAGCTTCAGACAAACTAACTCTCAATGTTCCCGCCATGCGGGGAGGTTAGTTCCCCTTCCGCACGCGCATAAACGATTTGGGATGCACCCGCCTTAGCATCATTCGGGACGGTCAACCCATTAGACAACAAAGTTAAGTTAGATGAAATCATAAAGCCAAAACATTCGCGCATGGCGCATATAACATATGCCCACGCTGGTTCTTACATTGCGCGCTCGCGCAGGGCGCACATAACGTGCCCGCGCTGATTCTATCATAGCGCGCTCGCGCAGGGCGCACATAACATGCCCGCGCTGACTAACATGGCGCGCTCGCGCAGGGCGCACATAACATGCCCGCGCTGATTCTAATATAGCGCGCCTAATATTCACAGTCACCAAATTATTAGGTTGATTACTTAGTTTATAGGATTGGGATATTACCGGGTGTCACATGAGGGAACCAATCATATAACGGAAGAGCCTTTCGTCAACCTTCTCCTCGGTGGGATCAGGACCAATTACATAATTTAGCTGGATAGGAGTGCTGATCGGCGTTGAATCAGCCATATTGAACTTTTCGACGACAACTTTGACATACTTTGTCTAGTGAATAAAGATACCATTAGACATATGTTCGACTTGCAAACCCAAAAAAAACTTCAATTCTCTCATAGCGCTCATTTCAAACTTCGATTTTATAACTTCCTCAAATTCCTTGCTCCGAGCATCATTTGTCAACCCAAAGTTGATATCTTCAACGTAGACCGGGAATATAAGCAAATGACTATCTACTTCCTTTGTGAAGAGTGTACAATCGACAGTGCCACAAACAAAGCTATTGTCCAACAGGTGTTGAGACAATGTGTCATACCAATCTCTTGGGTCTTGATGTAATCTGTAAGGAGCTTTGGCGAGAAAGTGTACCTTATCTTTGGGAATCGGATCGACGAACTGCGGTGGTCGTCCTACATAAACTTCTTCACCCAATTTTCTGTTAAGGAAAGTAGACTTTACATCTAGTTGATAAACCTTGAATCCTTTCCAAGATGCAAAAGCCAAGAAAATTCTGTTTGCTTCAAGTCTAGCAATGGGAGCATAGACTTCGTTGTAGTCGATTCCTTCTCTTTGATTAAAACCAAGAACCACCAATTGAGATTTTTTTCTGACAGTGATTCCATTTTCGACCCTTTTACACTTTAAAACCCACTTTGTATTTATGCATTGTTTGTCATCAGAAAGATCAACAAGTTTCCACACACCAAGTTTCTCAAACTGTAATAACTTTTTTTGCATCGCATTTACCCAGCTCTCTTTTATCAAAGCTTGCTTATATGTCTTCGGTTCAATTTGTGAAATGAAACATTTGAACGAGAACCGATTTTGAATAGGAGCAACTTGAGTATAATAACATCTAAGGCTCTAGTTGATTTGACTTCGAGTTTGAACTTCGGTGTTAAGTTCACCAATAATATTCTCTATCGAATGATAAGATAATGTTCAAGGAATAACTTAATCAGGAACTACCACATCAGTTGGAAGATTAGTAACATTCTCTTCTCCAACAATTTCTGCAGAAACAGGATCAGAAACAGGTGTTGGTTTAACCAAGGACTCAATTACATCATCATGATCTTCACCATCATCATCAAAGGATGGTGTATCATCAAACGAATCATCAACATCAGGTGTCGGATCATCATTGAAGATTGGAAATACTTGTGTTGTTTTTTCTACACTAATTCTTTCAACCAATTATTGTTGAAATAATAGTGTGGCCATTTCATCAGTGATTTATGTTGGACTCGGTCTGCCCAAGACACATAGTGTAATTGATGTGGCTAGTACGTTATGATCCAAGTCGGGTCATTCCCAATAACAAGCTAGACAAACACCACGATATTTATTTGAAATATGATCTAACAAATAAATATCAGCACTTAGAATATTTGGAAATTGGGTTTCTCAATATTTGCACTTATTAAATAAATAAATTATATGGATAAGTTATGTTATGATTGATTTTGCATTTTGCATATACCATGTTATTTAAGTTGGCTAAATAATAATATGCAAGACTTACAACATTTTGCATTTTGCATATACCATGTTATTTAAGTTGGTTAAATAACAATATGCAAGATTTACTGCATTTTGCATTTTGCATTTACCATGTTATTTAAGTTGGTTAAATAACAACATGCAAGACTTACTACAATTTGAATTTTGCATGTACTATGTTATTTAAGTTGGTTAAATGACAACATGCAAAGCATATTGGATTTGCATGCTTCTTAATTATATTATGTTATATTATAACATAAGTGGAAAATATAAAGTTTTGAGTTTGAAATGGTTGGTTGGGAATTCCTTTTGGCCGCCCCCTTTTCCCCCCCTCTTTCATCACTTTACTACTTTATAATTTCAAGACATGCAAGAAAATCCATTGGCCAACTTGAGAGGTGAATTGGTTGTATTCTTCTTTCTCTATAAAATCGGTGTCATATTCATCTAACTAACAAGATTTAAAACTTAATTATCCACTGCGTTTTTTCAAATTATTATATATAAGAAATATGCTAAAGAGGACTATTAAAGCTAGTTGGGCCTACCGACACATCCCTAGCTTAGTGCGTTATCTTTTATTTAATCTCATATATAATAGTAGTCTTAAAAATTAATCTCAAATTTTTCTATCATTTTCCATTATTTGCAAAAATTTTGAATATTTAAAAAAAAAATATTATTATTTTTTAAAATTTTTGAATTTTTTTTCAATATAAAAACGTCAGTTTCCCATCCCCACACTTAAATGTCACATTTTCCTCAATGAGAAAAGAAAAAGACAAAAATTAAAGCACATTCAAATATAAGTAAAGTGGAACAGACTCCCCTAGTAAATATGACGATATTGCATTGCGAGTCGTGTTCCCGTGCCCTCCAATTCGAACGAAAGCCTCATACTCCAGTGCTCTCAACCAAGCTGGCACTTACGAACGAAAGCAGCAATCTATAAGCAAATAGTCTCCCTACACTTGAATCAAACCATGTATCATCAATCATCCAATAACATCTCTGAAGCAACCTGAAAGCAAACCAAGAAACAGCAAGAACAAGAAAGCATGAAGCACCAAAAATAAAAATAAAATAAAATAAAAACATGTTACCGGGTTGCCTCCCGGGAAGCGTTAAGTTTACAGAAAGTCTTCAGCCGGACTCCCTCCTGAATTCTTAATCAGGAGGCTTTTCTTTTATCCAACCCCGGTCTAACCCGTTTAGTTCCACCCATCCAACATTTTAAACAAATAGCACATAGTGAAACTTAAAAGCATTTTAAAACATTCAAACGGAGCATACCACCAACACTTAAACTTAGCCGGACCAAACCTAATACGTGGCATATAATGATGAAAATTGTTATATTTGCATTTTAGTGTTGTCCTATAATTTTTAATAAACCATTTTTGAACCCTAAAAACGTGTCGATCCAAACACTTTCGCTTACTCTTCTTTGGCTTTGTCGATTTCGGTGGTGATCCACTATCTAGTTCCTCCACAGACATTCTAACATGCATATGATGTGGCGTCTCAACTACCACCATATTCCGATCCTCCTCCTTTGCCACTTCCTCTTTCTTTTCTCATCTGGTGACGTTTTGATCTCCATTGTTGGCTTCCCCATGATTAGTGTTTCTAAATATATAAGATCGCCAACAGGGTCACATTTTGCATGTTCATCAAAAACTGATAAACCCACCAATTCATCACCAAACTCATCCTCCCAAGATGGCACATGCTCCTTCTCTTTGTCATCTTCTATTTGGTCAAGTGCCTCCTTAACGACATCTTCTCTCAACTCCGTGTAACAGGTAGCTCCAACTCCATCTCTTCTATCACGCCCTCATCATCATTATTCCAGAAGTCATCATCTGTTTCATAGAAGGCTTCCTGCTCCTTGTAAGAAAAACTCTCATTTTGAATTCTAGCACTTATCTCTTCTAACCTAGCTTCGAGTTCCTCTATCTTACGGAATCTTTCTCTTTCGATCAACTTCTCAAGCCTGACTTCCAATTCCTTAATCTTTTGGAATCTTTCACGTTCCTCTTGTTCGGCTCTTTCCAACATCACCTCTTTCCAACATCTTCGATATAAAATACTCCTAAACTGACTCGATCTATTAAACATATTAACTTGACTCGATAAAATAAAATACAAAGTAAATTATCCTAAACACGACTAGACACGCTTAATCTAAGACACGGACTAACAAGACACACCATAACTCAAGACACAAAAGACCAATTAACCAATTAAGTTCAGTCAACGCTAGTTTCGCTATCGACTAAGTATCCCAGGCAACGGCGCCAAAAACTTAATGTGCAAAAAGGTCTATTAAAAACCTAACCTAACCTAGACACTCTATTTTTAAATTTATAAATCTAGACTCTCCTAATGCTAGACCACTAGACAGGCAAATGTACCTATCGACTGTAGTAAAGCTTAATAAAGTCCGAATATCGAACCCAAAGGACACTAGCGACACCTAAACTAGACTCTGACTAATAACTTAAATAAATTGATTTTATTGATTTTTGTCTTTTTTAATTATTAAATATAAAATAAATAATAATTACTTTAAACTAGACACGGCCAAATCGGTTTAAAACTCAAGTAGGGAAAACAACTACCTAGGCAAGAAATCCTACTAATCAACTCGTAAAATCTCAGAATTGGATTTATGCTTGGTATCGTATTCTAAAAATATGAAATTTAAGGAATAACTAAAGTAAGATAGATCACCTCCCGGTCTCACCAACAATACCTAAGAACTCTAATTATCATGTAAGCTTAACGGTTTAATGGTTAGGATCACCTCCTGGTCTCACCTTACCTAACTATGCTAAGGTACCCAAAGATTAAATCACCTCCCGGTCTCTCTAATCACAAAACACCCAAAGGCGTAAAGGGGTATTTTTATTTAATTCGGTTATAATTCGGATATGTAAGAATCTAAAGGAATCTAGGATAACTCACTCCCATGCAATCACTACCCAAACCCACAAAAGACCAAAACAGACGACACTTAATTACCTCCCGGTCTCTCAAGTGACAGAGTATAAGGAATCTCTAAACTCTCAATTACTGTTCCTATGGAATACGATAACTATAAACCATAAACTAGTTGTAAACACAGTAACAACCTAATGCGCATCCATACATGAAAGACATTCACAAAGACGCATATTAAACAAAAATTGATAATAAATTAATACCAAATACGCATATGCATCACAACCAAATAAAATAAAAAACTTTACCAAACCATGAACCACTCAATAAATAATCCAAAACTGAAAATAAAACGAGTCTAAAAAGTAATCATCCAAACACAGACAGTATAAAATTTTAGCCAACCATAACAATGAACAAAATAGATATAAAATATATATTATGGTTCATCGAATAATATAATAAATAAGACCTGCTAGCTTGGTTCTTTAATTCTTGTTCTAGTCTGCTCCAAACTCACAACCACATCAAAGGGTGGCCACCCTTAGACCTGACTTGCGTTCCCTCATCTTGCGTACCCCCCCCCCCCTCCTGCTATTAGGCAGTAGGGTTTTTTATTCCCTTTCCCATGATGACTTGTGTCCCAAGATAAATAAATGATTTTTGTTTGTATCAAAATAATAAACCATTGCAGCCTCAAACTGATTTTCGTGGGCTTTAAATATGTTTCTTGGACCAATTTAATTTGTGATTGCAATATGCCTTAAACTCCACGTTGGTTTATTATTTGTCTGAGTCTTGGAAATCTCATGGCCTACATCATATATTAATACCAACATTTATAAGAATTCAACATTGATTATTACATTCATATATTGAATGTAACTTATATTAAAGAACAACACTTTCTTTATGTATATATATAGTAATTATTAATGACAAAAAAGAGGAGTATATAAAGATTCTTTACAATACTTCTTGTCAATCTCAAGTTTGGTTTAATTCATCATTTTAGCTCACTCTCTGTCGTAACCAATAAATAAAAATGTGAACCAATTAGCTCAATTAATTAATAAAAATAACCCAAAAGTTACTCATAAGTGTAAGAAATAATTATAATATTTATATATTATTTAGCCCATATCAATAATCAACCCCTATAGTTTGAGTGAAACCTTTTTCTACAAGTCTAGCTTTATAAGTATCCAAGTTTCCATGCATATCAGTTTTCTTCTTGAAAACCCACATACTTCCAACCAGTTTGGAATTTAAAGGTTGTAAAACCAAGTCCCATACTTGGTTGTCATGCATGGATTGCATCTCAACGTTCATGGCTTCCAGCCATTTATCACAATCAGATTGTGACATTACATCGTGGTATGTGGTTGGTTCATCCGAATCCACCACATAGCATCCATCCACAAAAAATCCATATCTTTCTGGTTGGGTGCTAATTCTACCAGATTTACGAACGTTTTGTATGTCTTGATCAACCATTTGACCATTATCAACAACCTCTTGTTGATTGCTAGTGTCAACCAAACGTGTATCGGCTTGTGGTTCTTGATCCTCCTCGAGTTCCACAGTTGTACTAGTTCCTTCCATAAGGAACTTTCTTTCCAAGAACTCAACCTTTCGAGCAATAAACACTTTATGCTCGTTAAGATGGTAAAAATAATATCCCATCGAATCTTTGGGATATCCTACAAAGATACACTTAGTGGATCGGCATTCAAGTTTGTTTTGGGTGTTGTTCTTGACATAAGCCTCACAACCCCATACCTTTAAATATGATAATGATGGAACCCTTTCATTCCATATTTCAAAAGGTTTCCTTTCCACTTTCTTTGTTGGTGCCATATTTAAAATACGGGTTACGGAGATCAACACGAAACCCCAAAATTATAGAGGTAATGTGCTTCTAGCCATCATAGATCGAACCATATCTAATAGAGTTTGATTCTTCCTTTCGGACACACCATTATGTTACGGTGTTCCAGGTGGAGTAAGTTGTTATCTATATTTTTCCTTTTATGCATATATGTTATTTATCCAAATAAATATCATCTGTCACATTATAAATAATCCACATAATTTACTTATCACATAGGTGCAAATATTTAGAAAACCCATTTTTCAAATATTATAAGTGTTGATAATTATTAGTTAGATCATATCTAATAATAAATATCATGGTGTTTGTCTAGCTTGTTATTGGGTATAACCCGACTTGGATCATAACGTACTAGCCACATCAACTCAAATATGTGTCTTGGCCATATCGATTCCAACATATTGCATATATAAAATAGTGTTTTATTGCATATAATACAACACAAATGCATTATCTAATACACAATATTAAATATATGCAAATACAACACTAATAATTGTATACAAAACACACTGTCGCATACATGTAACACAACACTAATACACATATGCACTATATCGATTTTTTTTATTTTTGTATATAATGTAACACTATTGCAAATATACAATACAAACAACTGTATATATGCTATTCAATAATATTTCAAATATCAAAATACACACTAGTGCATATATGCATTATAAAAAAGTCGATGTATTGCATATCTGCATTACAACGAGTTGTTTTTTTTAATATTTTTTTATATGGTGAAGAATAACAACATATAAAAAGGATGATAGAAATTTTTTTTTATTAAAATTAAAAATACTTGATTATTAGTTCAATAGTTCTCTCTCTAAGGAGGAGTTCTCTCTTGACATTTCCCTATGTATGTATGTATGTATGTTTGTATATGTATATATAAAATGTTTACACATTTAATTCAACTTTTATAAAAATTAATACAAATGAAATAGTTTTTCTTAAACCGATTTCTACTAAGCTTTTAAGAAAAAGATGTTTTTTGCTTAAAGCTTAAATATATATGTAATATTAAATAAATGACTTATAAACTTTTAAATTGTTTACGTTTTTAACTTAACTTTATACCATTAATATAAAAGATATTTAATACCTTATCGATCCCAAAATTCGTTAAATCCATCATGTCCTTTGTCTTGTCCGTTTACGTCGTAGATTATTTATTTTAATATTATAACCTTAAAACTAGGGCATATCGGCAAGATTTCTCCTAGAACTAACTAACGCGTTTGCTTTAACCACCATCCTTTTACCGTTGTTACATCGCCGTCTACATTATTCTTTAAGGTGAGTAATCACATCCTTTTTTTCCTATTTTCATTTTTGGGGGCATTATGCGTATTAGAAATTATTATTGGTATACTATTAAACACAAACCAATTACATTATTCGTGGTTGTGATATTGTTCGTTTAATTATTAATTGTTATATGAATTATATGTCACTACTTTTATGGTTTGTTAGTATCTCATCCTCGTCCTCATAGTATGATCATATGTTGTCTGAGTAGACATGTCTCAAATCTAGTGGCATGATCGAATAGACACATTTAGTTGTTTATATGAATTGATGTTATGCACATACGCAAGGAATTGTTTATTTCTCACTATTATTATATTTACACCAAACTGTGAATTACTCGTTCAACATGTGTTGTTGACAAATTATTTTTACGCATATTGCAGGTTGTTATTTCAGATGATTTGAAGTGGAGAACTTAGATCATACCTTAGGGCTAAAAATTATAAAAGTTTAAATGTGTTGTATTTCTTTAGTTTTAAAAAAATCCTTTGTGTACCTTGATATGAATGAAATAAATTAGATATTGCCACTTTTTATTACTTTAGTGTCTTCGAGCTATGATATAAATTATGCCGCGCCCCCAGCATGTTTCGCCGTTAGGTTGGAGTGTGACATTGAGCAAGGCGTCTCACGTGTCCATGCTTCCTACGCTTTTCTGGGCGAAGAGGGGAGTCTTATTTTCTAGAAAGTTCTAACGTCTAGAGGGGTTAGGAGGCTAAAAACACTATATAAGCATCATTAACCTTAACCCTAATGATACCTATGGACCAGAGCCGTTTTGGAAGCAAAATTGGAGTCAGTATTGATAGGTTAGAAAAATTAACACGTCCAATCTACACAGTGAAGATCAAAGTGAGAGAAATTTGTTGTTCCCAATGAGGATCAATGAACTCGACTTTGTTCTACAAAACCGAAAAGGCACGGTGATTGTTTCGGTACTAATCTATGAACAAAAACAACCGAGAACGTAAACAAAATGTAAATATTAACTCCTTGAAGCTCATTAGAAATTTCGGCAAAGTAACGTTACAATTCGGTGTCTCAAAAAATTGAACTTCTTTAAAATAAAACTAACTGAACCTACTTATAGTATAGAAGGCCATTCGTTACATTCCACAATCCATTCGCTACTTACTGACTTCTCACTCATCACCATTTGACTTCCCATTTGTTATCCATACCATATGCTACGTAAGCTTCATTCATCATCAAATTTCCTCCTTGTATGCATACTCTAACGAATGGCACTCTAAACAACATATAAAGACCTAATTACAAAGACTAAGAGAATTATTGGTTTAACTCCCATCACTTGTCACATTTCATGTACGAACAAAATTAACAAGTCCAAATCTACAAAAGTGTTAAATGAAGAGCTCTACGTCTACATGAAAATTAAAAAAATCCCAATATCGATCTATCAAAGATTAATTAACAACTTAGTCATGTTAGGTTGTTAGCTTTAAAAACTTAGAAAAAGTCTCTAAAATACATTAAAACAAAATTTTTTAAATATGTAATATTTAAATTTCAAATATTATTTGAAAGATATATTATACTTTGAGAATCTCTTTCATTCAAACCATGCCTTGGACAACCAACCTTCACCAAATGGGAAAGTCAAACTCTTGAATGGCAAGGGTTAAAACATGGGATGATGATCATAAAGTATGTTTATCCAAATGGTTTAATGATATATTAATAAATACATATGTTTCCCTTGTATAGTTTGTATCAAATTTTTTATTAGTTTTCGTTCATTTTTTGTTTAGAAATTATATAGTACTAACTTAATTATATTTTATAGGTTTCAGGAATTGAAAGGTGTTAATAGAGCAAGAACCAAATATAAATGAGTAAAACCGAGAACCAGGGAGAAATAGAAGTGAACCAACATTGAACCGCAAAAGAATCGATAGAATGCACCTGGACGCGACACGCGATCAGGTTATGAACCTACGCCGTGCGACGCGGTGTGTGGGCTCTAGTCGGTTTGTTTTTCTTGAGCAAGTCACGTCAAGTGTCCATGTTTCCTATGCTTTCCGCGCGACGTGGAGAGCTTTATTTTCTAGAATATTCTGATGGTTAGGAGGCTAAAAACACTATATAAAAATTATTAACCTTAACCCTAGCATTACCTATGGACCAGAGCCGTTTTGGACGAAAATTAAAGTCAGTATTTCCAGGCTTTGGAGGCTAGGAAGCATCCGGTGGTGTGCTTATCAAGAAGGATCGAAGATACATGGGTTATATCGCCCTTATTCTTTCGCTTTTGGTTTTATTTATTTTTCACCATCAATTCAGTTTTTGTTTTATTTGACTCCGTTGTGCTAGGCTAAACGTTCTAGAACGCCTAGGTTATGATGAACTTTTGTTGACGTTTTCCTTTATTTGGATTTTCTTTGTTTATGATTTATGATTAAGTAAGAGGTTTTATGTCATTCATTAAATGCATATGTGTGCTTAGGATTGTGTACTGAGTTTTATTGTTTCACAGAGTCTTTGGTGATTGTTTCAATAATCGGATTCTGTTGGGTCATCTATTGTTTGTTTTGACTAGTTTGTGGTTGATATGCATTAAAACTATAGAAACAATAATTATTAATCTAGTAAAGTTAAATGTGTTGCTAATATAAATAGTTGTGACTTGATAGATTATGTGATAGGTTCCGGTTGAAAAATTTTTAGATATAATTCTTCATGTGGAGTTGATGTGCCAAAAGCAGTCAAATAATTTATTAACTAAAATATGCTAGTCTATACATTAAGTAATAATGCTAGACTCTTAAACTACTAACCGGCAAGTGTACCGGTGGACTCTAATACAGCTAAGTAAGTCCGGATATCGAATTCACGAGACTCTTTAATTACGTAACTAGCTAGATTCGACTAATTGACACGACTATTAAAATATTATTATTATTAAAGGGGGGATTTTAAACTATATTATATTAAACTAATAAAATAAAATAATTAGTAAAAGATAATTAATGAAACACAAGACAAGTAAGTTTGACTGATTCAGATGATTATGAAAAACCACCTAGGCTAGAATCCCCTAAGTTATGGCTATCAATTAATTAGGAAAATTAAGTAATGGAACTAGGATCGTAAGATAAACCCTTGAAAGAAAACCCGAACAGGACAATGACCCTTCTCATGAAGACAACTATGAGTTTCTAACAAGTTTTAAGAAACACCAGTTTTATATATTAAACACCCTTACGGTTATTTAATTATTTACGTTTAAGTACCTTTATAGCGAAATCCTACCTTATGGCGTGGAAATCAAAGGTAGCTAAGCAAACTCAATTGACTTAATAGACTAAGTTGACAATTCGAACATAGACAAACTTCTTACGAAGAACTAAATCTAGCAATCCTAATAAAAAAATATCTATAAATAACCTATCACCTTATAGCATTCTAGGTTAGCAGCTCGCTTTTATTTATTTGATTAGTTTTATTGTTTATATGATCTTATTCAAATTCAATCACAAAATAGTCAAGAACAAACAGTAAATGACCTAACAAGACCCTAACCTATGAAACAATCAACAAGGTTGATGTGAAACAATTAATCTAAGGAAATAAAACCAAGCAATCATATGTATGATTTAAATCAAACTCAACAATTTACTTAAAACATAAAATCCATAATGAAAAGAATTTCAACCAAACAAAGTTTCATCATGACCTGGGTAGTTTAATAAGTTTAGCCTAGCATTATGTAATCAAAAGCAAACAAAATAATAATGTAAGAAAACATGCCGAACGAAGTAAAAGAGAAAGATCAAAGGTGATAAAACCCGTAATCTTCACTCTTGAATGTCTAACTTTTCACCGAATGTTCTCTTAACTTCCAAACCGCCAAGAATCTCGAATAATAGCTCTAGTAATCTCCAAATTCTTCTGGTGGTTGTAGGTTATTGTTCTAGTGGCTTGTAGGGTGAAACAGGGCCCAATACTGAACAAAAACGGGTGATTATCTGAAAAATCCTCATCTAGGCGCCGCACGGCCAGGTCTGCCCCCTGGTCGCGTGGCGCGACGTTTTAACATAGGAAGGCTGGTCTGGTCGGCCTGGTCTGACCGGTTTTCCTTCCGGTTCCTTTCCTGACGAGTTCCGGATTCTCATTTTGGCGATTTTAACTCGTTTTTCGCCCTCTTCAACCACGCTCAACTTCCGAAAACACATAATTGTGTTTTGTAGGTTTCGGTGTCGTGTTACATACATGCGACAATGTGTTTTGCATACAATTATTAGTGTTGTATTTGTGTATATTTAATAGTGTGTATTAGATAATGCATTTTTGTTGTATTATATGCAATAAAACACTATTTTATATATGCAATACACATTAACGCGCATATGAATTACATCGACAGTTTTTTAGGAACAATATCATCTTATTAGAAGGAGGAAAGAAAAAAAAATCTCAAAATCAAAATAATTCTTTAGTAGTTCTCTAGTTATCTCTTGAAAAGGAGTTCTCTCTATTTTGTAATGTCCATATGACAAAATTTTCCTATGTGAATTTTTCGTTATGTAATATAATTTTCTTTTTGAAAATTTTATGTGTATTTTGAAAAGTGTATGTAACTAATAGGTGTTTTGGTGCAGCTGAGTGTATTCCAATCTAGAGGGATATTATTGGGATGAGAAAATGATTAAGGAAGATTGAAATCTTCTCAACCTCTTTAGAAAATGGCTAATTATGGAAAACGAGCGTACCTAGGCCTTCGAGCAAGCCCAGACTTAGTCAAGCAATGTATTTTGCTTTTCGAGCAAAGCTATCTTTTTGAAGTCTTTTAAGTGTTAGGTCGAGCAAACTACACTTCATCAAGTAAGGTTGTTCTTCATGTCGAGTAAGGTTTGTTTCAGAGCAAACTCTTGACTTAACCAAGCTAAAGCCAAGTATATTGGTGGATCGAGAAAGGCTCAATAACAGTAGTCCCAGCACAATTGATGAAAGTTTACTAAAGAAATTACAAAGGGCTTTCATCGATCAAGGTTCAACCTCGAGCATAGCTACAGTGTCACCTGCACACTTAACTTTCTCAAATAAGTTAAGTAACAAAAGGTTGAATGGATTCAAGAAGAACAAGTTTGCTCGTAGGATATACATTGAGCAAAGTTTGATATAAATCAGAATATTAAAGTCTGCTTGATGAATATTTTCTAAGGAAAATATTTTAAGTAAAACTTACTCGGAGAACTGTTCCCGAGCATGCTTAATAGTTACAAGGTCTGCTCGACAAAGACAAAAGCTGCCAAGTTTGTTGGAAGACCTGTTTTACACTATGTAACTTTTGTAATATGTTTGAATATGTTTGGTATAATTTAATAGGGTTTCTAAAAGGAATGGCAGGTGTTCCTATAAAAGGAAACTTTAGGGCACGCCTATGAAAGAGAGACGAAAAAGTACTGAGCAAATATTTTGTGATTTGATGGTTATCTCTTTCTAGAAACAATATTCTTGTACGGAAATACCACCTAGAAACCCTAATTGATTTTCTTTTATCTTTCACAATATAAATAAAAATCTTTTGAGTTGATTTGTGTGTTTGTTTACTTTTGTGTTCTAGTCAGTAATCATTTGAGTATCATTGATTCCGCCTTTGATATTCATCATTCTTTCACAAAAGTAGCATTTCGTAACCTTCTTGTCGACACGTTTGTGTGGGTTATGAGTATGATTAAGTGCGATAATCGAGACCGACATTATATTATCTCCCCTAAGACTGGTTATATTCTCGTATCAAATTTTATTGTCAGCACATTATGCTAAAAATATGTCACATGTCAGTATTTATAGGTCATTAAGAAATGACTATTAGTTAAAGCTAATATAAATACCAAGTCTTTTACGTGGTCCCATTTTAATGCGTTGTGGTGGCGGTATTGGTACATATCCCGCACTCCCAAATATTTTAATGTAGGACCGACTTGGTTAGCTTTGGAGAATATTGGGGCGTATTTGTGATTAGCAGTTAGCAATTAATTTTAAATTGATTATTGTTGTAGTATGCTCTCATGTGGAGATACAATATTCATCTTATTAAGAGAGATTAACTATTATAAAGTGCATTTGGTTACTAACTTATGTTTACTTACATATTTACAACCATGTGATTTATTTGTACTATATATTCTAGTCGATAAATATTTTGTTTTCTAATATGATCTTTTGGCGATATTAGTGGACGTAGCATGAAGATATTCAATATCATTTTTTTTCATGATTTTAATGTGATTTATATGTCTATATTTGAAACTTAGTAAGTTTCTTCAAGATTTTTTTAATAGAAGACATCGTTTATTATAGACCATGACCACATACTTTACACTGATCACTATATAATCACATTCACTTAAATGGATTAAAAACCATGAAAGTTAACTTGAATGATAGCATCACTACAATTTCCTTAATTATGTACATGATCATTCACATTGATTATTCTATCATCACATTCATTTAAAGGAATGGGTAGCATCACACAACTTTTACGGTGGACGTTTCAAACGTTATATATTCTTTAACAATCTTGCTAGTTTAAAATCAGATTTAAGGTTTGACAATGGAAATTGTTTTATTGAAACTTTTTTTTATGAATAAACTTCTCATCACTTTATATAAATCAAAAAACTATATGATCGAATCATTAGGATTTATCGGTTTTAAATCTTACAAGCTTGTATATGTTTATAATGCGCTTTAGGGAGTCTCACATTTTGAGTGTCATGCCTTGACCTTAATTTTTTTTTTTCAAATAAGTAGGCATTTTAAGCATGCAACTTACCTTTAAATTCCGTATATGTCATGTTATTATGTGATAGCCAGATAATTCAAATAAGCAACTTTTATCCATTATTAAAGTGAATCATGATAATTCACCAAAAATATAAGTAATACTTAAACTATATAACACCAAAACAATATTGATCCATAAATTCACATTGGTAATATATATCAAGAATTAAATTAAAATTGTCATAAAGAATCTTAATACATCATGAAATAAAAGTCTTCATAAAAAGCAATATATTAAAATATTATTAATGACGTTAAAACATCCATGAAAGCCATAAAATGAAAAAAAAAAAAAACCCTCACAAATGGTCTTGAAACATCATATAATAAATTGTGTTACAAACCATGAATTAAAATAAATAGCATAAATGGTGTTGAAAGTTATCTTTTAATGTTGTTAAAACTCATAATTCTAATAACATTTATTCAAGGCTAATTACAACCTATAAAATAATGTATTAATTTAACAACCATGCATTATCTTTATTTACAATTATTTATATGTAATACAATCAAACAAAGTAACACAATAATTTATTCATGTAGACATTAAATAATCAAGTTATAACATTTTTCATATATGTAGCAATTTAATAAGGTCATAACTATATCATTTTTATCTAATATATAATATAACAACTAATATGTAAATAATCTTTACAATCATCTTGTAATAGTGACACTCGTCAATTTCAGGTTAACTCCGTTAAACTGAACTCCGTAAAATTCAAACTCAAGATCACACGAACTGTAACGCATATCACATTACATTTAAATTAGGGTTTAAATGACGCATGACAATCATTACACAAGTAGTCTTTCGGAGTTTCACCGAAACACACACGAGTCGACTCAAACTGTTGGTGAACAAATAATAAATATCATAAACAAGTATTTGATAATTATGTGTTACGTTTATGTGTTACTTGGTGCTCACATGTATAACCTCATATCATGAAGAAAATAAACACGTTATGATAAAATTTCACAAGAAAAAAGTAGAGGGTGCTAGTTGTAACTTGTAATTACTTAATCATTATATAAACAACTTAAAATAATAAACCCTAACCTTCCCTCCCTCCCTCTCTTGGTCGACGGCAGCCCCCCCCCCCCCTGATCCCCTCTCTTGATCGATCGAACACACACACACATACATACAAGGTGCTTACAAGTTTTTTGAAGATCCAAGAGGCTAACTAGGTAAATTGAACACTATTTCTAATCTATTCTACCAATTAATTGCATGATTAAACATGATGATCATAAACCCTAATTGTTAAACATGTTGATTATTGATATGCTAGGGTTGTATGCATGATTGTTAGTTCATAGGTTAATAGTTTGTTAAGTTTTGATGAAAACTGATGCTGGACAGATTCATAATTGCATGTTAAAACGACTGTAAATTGATGTTAATGATGTGTTTGGCAGTTATTATTTATTCTATGATATAGTAGGTCGAGTCTATTTTTTAAAGAGTCTAAGTTTGTAATTTTTGGACGTTTGGAAGTTAGTTTTTATTAATTTATAAATCTGTTGTGTGAGTCTGTGTTGGGAAGCTTTCGGGTAGGCTGTTTTGCGATTAGTGTATCTCACAAACGACAAGACCAATTGAGTTGATTCCACTTCTGGAAGTTAATAATTTGAGTGAGGAATCTAACCCAATTGGCGTTACATTAAATGAATTAGCCATGCAACGGAAATAGCAAATAAAATTCTGTTTCGCAAGGTAATGACTGTTGTGTGCTTACTGTGTTGTTTTGATCATTGTGAGAAAACCGTATGTAGTAAAAATATAATAAAAATAATTTAGAAACCTAACTCACGTGTGCGTCTGTGATGCATTTTGGTGATTTTATCTACATGTTATGATTTATGAAATAGAGGAATCTTGACGTGTTAAAATCTGTCTCGGTAACTTAGCTGTTGTATTACTTGAATTAACATGAAAAGTGATTAATCGATCGATGTTTGCTACGTGGTTGACATATTTGCCCTTGTGGGAGATAATTTATTGGCAATGTACTCTAGTAACATTTAACACTATACTTTATCACACATGTAGCTTATCACCAACGTGTTTGTCTAGTCGCACTTATTTCCCAAACGAAACACGAACGCATCTCATGCATAAATTTTATGTGTCGAGTCTAGAGACTCACTCGTAGTTTAAACACTTAGAAATCTCATTTGTTTTTAGAGCACTAGTGAGGATTTCTGTGACTCACGCTTTTCTCGGGTCTTTTTGTTAACTTCACAAACAGTGAGTTTTACGGCCTCTTTTACTCTTTTAACGCTTTTATTAGAGGGAGATAACATACTCCAACGATTTAGATTTTGTTACTCATTGTATATCACATGTAAGGCTAAGTGGCAAACAAACCAACTAAGTCCTTCTGAACATCGAACCGTTTAATATTTGGATAATAGTGAGTCACCTTTGAGTAGTACTACTGGGTTTGACAAACCCTACCCAAATCTAAACTCGACTGTAGGTCGAGTGGGTGTAATTTTGGCTCACACATTACCATGGTCGTGGTTAACATGGTGGCAAGGAAATCATATAAACATTCAACTTCAGTGTCAAACACTTAGAAATACATGCTTGATAAGTTAGCTACCTATTGATATATAAGTGACTTAACACTATCTGGTAATGCTAACACGCAACGCTTAATTCAAGTAAACCTGTGAACTCACCAACCCTGTGTTGACACTTTTAGTATATTTATCTCAGGTAGCCGAGGCAGTCGAGCGGTATAGGACATGCATTTTCTGAACACCGTTGTTTTAAACTTCTTTTAACTTTTATCATGATAACTGTGTTTTATATCGTCCTGTGTGGCGCAACTATTTGCTTTACAGTTTTACGCTTCCTTACTTTTACTTAAGACTTGTTTGTCTTGGTGGTTTTTGAAAACTTTAAATATGGTGTTTGATATAACTAATGATTCCGATCCTGTAAGTTCACACCCTCTGACGGTAAAACTCCGTTAGTGGATTTTGAAGGTGTGACAGATTAGTATCAGAGCCATTAGTTATGATCTTACGCACTACATATATGAATATATATTATATATTTAGTTATTCATTTTCTTTATCTCTTTACCTCATTCACTCATACGCCCGTAAACCATACATGACTTATCTTGTAGGGATGTCAATGCCATCATCAACATCCGACGCGGTGTCCAACGCCCTAGTCACCACCTCGAGAATCCTGGCACTAGCAGCCCCCGCACCGAAGAGGCACCGCCCATCTGGAGACGTGTACGAGTAAAACGGTAACTAGAGTTGGTACCCGAGTTTGATTGAGCGGTTGGTTTACCGTGAGCAAGTTCCACCACTACCTCTCCTGGGTTGTCCTACATCCTTCAACACACTACCACCCCTAACCCAGCCAATGGAGCATGCTTTTGCAGCTCTCACTTCCTGTTTAGGGCGTGAAGTTGACGTTATGCACCCCACTAGAGCGAAGGTTGCTGAATTAAAAGGGGATGGAGCTGATGCTTGGAGGATTGATTTTAAATATTTTGTAGCGGATACAATGGTTTTAATCATGAATTATTATTTGGATTATTATATGCTTGTGATGCGACGTTTCTTTTTTTTTCTTTCCTTTCTTTTCTACCTTTTACTACATGTATGGTGTGTTACATATGAAACCGAGAGTTCATGTCTAACATTTTATTCTATGATTTTAGGAGATGTTTGGAAGAAACACTGGTCGTGGTCGCGGTAACATCAACATGACCGCAACAGAACTCCAAGACTTACTAAATGACCATGCGGTGGCAGCTCTTGCTGCACATGTTCAGGATCAAGCCAGAGGTCAAGCCGGAGTCTGCGCCGTCAAAAATTACCTGGATTTGTTAGTGCACGTTTGGGGACTTGTGATTTGCAGTTAAAGTATTCAAGATTAAAGTATTCGATAGCTACGGAAAAGGGGGTGTCTGTTAGTGCATGTTTTAGTGTCCGTAGCGATCGAATAAGTTATAGGTTGTCTAGTATGTGTATTTAATGTGTATTGTAAAATAGCCTATAAATAGGGAGATCATGCTCATAATTTAGTAGAGAACTTGTACATAGATCTAAATTATCCTCTCCATAAGTTATTATTCTCTTTAATGTATTCTTCCATATCTATTAATAAAGTATATATTTAAAGTATCGATTTCGTGTTAATGTATCATATTAGCGGCTAGATCTTGGACTCTATGAAGTTCTCTCAATTGGTATCAGAGCAGGGGCTGCTCTCGATGCATCGATTAAGGTAAATCTAAGTTTTTCGTGTTCTTCGTGTTCTTCGGGTTTTGGACTGATTTGGTCAGATCTGGAGTAAGTTAGTGTGTTATAGATGGATTTGAGTGTGAATTCGTGTTTATGGATGGAAGATGATGCTTCCTGTGTAATTTGGTGTTAAGTTATGGTGTATTGAGTGATTCACCATGGAAGAGTATGTTGACTTTGATTCGGTTTATGATGATTTAGTGATTGTTAAGTTAATTGGATGATGGATTTGTGTTTATAACTGAAATTTGCATGGTTCTGTAGATTTTGGTGGTTATTTATAGTGAATTGAAGATTTCACCATTGAAGAGCATGTTATGGGTTGATTTAATGATGTTGAATCAATGGATGTTAAGTTTAATGGTTGATATATTCGGAATCGTGGTGAAATTCTGAGTGGTTGGGTAGATTTTCATGGTTAATTATGTGTTTATGATGAGTCTGCCATGGATGAAGCTTGAAAATGCAGATTCCGGCCAGATCTGAGTTTTTCCGGCCAAGTAACTGGATTTTCCGGTGAAAAACGTTTTTCCAACGAAACAGTTCAGATCCAACCACCAGATTCGTTATTACTGTAGCTGATTCGTTACAGAGTCTAACGAATTACTGTAGCAATTCGTTATGGAAAATTTAACGAATTAAGTTAATTCGTTAAGTTGAAGATAACGAATTAAGTTAATTCATCAAGGAGATTCATTAATTAAGTTAATTCATCAAGAAGATTCGTTAAGTTAAAGGTAGCGAATTAAGGTAATTCGTTATGCTAATTCGTTAAGGTAAATGTAACGAATTAAGGTGATTCATGAAGTGAATTCGTTAAGGTATGGGTAACGAATTAAGACTAATTCGTTATGTATGACGAAGTCTGGACATCTTAACGAATAAGAGGTCATTCGTGTAACTATTATAACGAATTAGAGTTGGTAATTATAACGAACTGATTGGTTAACGAATGGAGAGCACGAACTAAGTTAACGAATGGGGTGTATATCTATAACGAATTAGAGAGGCAATTCGTTAAAAAAAAATTTCTTAAGTGAAATTTCAAATTTTTCTTAAACAAATATTTTTAAAGGATTGTCTGTCTGCACAAGCCCGAAAACCATCAGTCAAGGGGGTGTCTGTTAGCGCATGTTCGGTGACTGGTGATTTGAAGTTAAAGTATTCAAGATTAAAGTATTCGATAGCTACAGAAAAGGGGGTGTCTGTTAGTGCACGTTTTAGTGTCCGTAGCGATCGAATAAGTTATAGGATGTCTAGTATGTGTATTTAATGTATATTGTAAAATAGCCTATAAATAGGGAGCTCATGCTCATAATTTAGTAGAGAACTTGTACATAGATCTAAATTATCCTCTCCATAAGTTATTATTCCCTCTATTATCTTCTTCCATATCTATCAATAAAGTATATATTTAAAGTATCGTTTTCATGTTGATGTATCGTATTGGCGTCTAGATCTTGGACTCTATGACGTTCTCTCAGGATTGTAAGCCCAATTCGTTCAACGGCACTGAGGGAGCCATCGGTTTCCTGCGTTGGGCCGAGAAGGTAGAATCAGCTTTTGCGATGTGCAACTGTCCACCAGCCAGCAAGGTCAAGTTTTCTGCTAGAACACTGCAAGATTCAGCCCTCACCTTGTGAAATGCAAATGTGCAAATTCTCGGTTTGGAACTGGCAAATTCTATGAATTGGGAGGAATTCAAGAATATGATGCGGGAGGAGTATTGTCCTAGAGAGGAGATCTCAAAGATGGAGTCAGAATTTTGGGCTTTGAAGATTGTGGGCTCTAAAATTGAGGACTACACCACCCGTTCTCATGAACTGGTAGTGATGTGCCTGCGGATGGTAGACCTGCCAAGTAAGAGGATTGAGATGTATATTCATGGTTTGGTACCCCAGATTCAGGGTATGGTAACGTCTTCCAAATCGACGACTATTCAGCAAGCTATCCGAATAGCACACAAGCTGACGGATCAAGCAGTGGCACAAGGTGCGTTACCACCTAGAGGTTCCACCTCTAAAACCCTTGACAACTAGAGCAATGACAACAACAACAACAACTCTGGGAATGGAAAGAGGAAGTTTGATAACACCAGGTCCTCATCATCAAACCCTTCACAGCAACAAAACCACCGTAAACCCGAACTCGCTCGAAACTTCAATAATCAAGGTTCCAACAACAGCAACGGTGGTGGACAGATTTCGAGAAACTATGCTGGAAAGTACCCAAAGTGTAACAAGTGCAACTATCACCATGCTGGCCCATGCGACCGAATCAAGTTTCCGTAATGCGTTAAATTGGGTCATCAGGCCAAGGACTGTAGAGGAGAACTCGCGGGAAAGGGCACTCCTAAACAGCCTGCAACGACGAAAGGGTGCTTTGAGTGTGGTCAGGAGGGTCATTTCAGGAAGGACTGTCCTAAACTGAAGCAGAACGAGGGCAACGGAGGCGGTACTAAGAGTTGAGCCTTTTTCATTAAATCGGGCCAGGCCCGCAGCGATCCAAACTTGGTTACCGGTAAGTTTCTAGTAAACGACTGTTTCTCTTCTATTTTGTTTGACACTGGAGCTGATAGGAGTTTTGTGTCGAAAGCCTTTAGTAAACTCTTAGACTTAACTCCAACCCCGTTAGATGCTAAGTTTCCTATTAAATTAGCTGACGGTAATGGTAAGTCTATAGAAACAACTCATGTACTAGCGGGATGTAAGTTGAAACTTCCGGGTCATACTTTCGATATAGACCTCATACCGTTTACACTTGGTAGTTTCGACGTTGTTGTCGGCATGGACTGGCTATCCGAGAATAGAGCTAAGATTATATGTCATGACAAGATTGTTCATATCACTACTCCTTTCTGCGAAATCATCTCGATACAGGGCGAGAAGAGTGGCATGACTACTAGCGTCATCACCATCATGAAGGCGCAGAAATATTTACGAAAGGGTCATCTGGCGATCTTAGCTCATGTAATCGAGAAACCCGCGGAGGAGAAGCGGATCGAAGATATACTGATTATGTGAGAATTTCCCGAAGTCTTCCCGGAAGATTTGTAAGGACTCCCACCCATTCGACAAGGAGTTCAAATCGACTTAGCCCCCGGTGCGGCACCTATAGTACGAGCCCCGTATCGACTCGCACAGGCGAAGCTTCAGGAGTTGTACCTTCAATTACAAGACTTGTTGGATAAAGGTTTCATCCGACCCAGCTCATCACCATGGGGAGCCCCTGTCCTATTTGTCCGAAAGAAGGACGAGACTTTCCGCATGTGCATCGACTACCGGGAGCTGAACGTTATCCCCTACCCCGAATTGATGATCTTTTCGACCAACTTCAAGGATCGAGTTACTACTCGAAAATCGATCTGAGATCTGGTTACCATCAATTAAGAGTGCGCGAAGAAGACATTTCAAAGACAGCATTCAGAACTCAGTACGGTCACTATGAGTTTTCAGTTATGCCTTTTGGCTTAACAAATGCACCAGCCGTATTCATGGACCTCATGAACAGGGTATGCAACGCATACCTTGACAAGTTTGTTATCATCGTTATTGGCGATATCCTCGTCTACTCCAAGAACAAGACCGACCATGAAGAACACCTAAGGTTAATCCTGGAATTACTAAAGAAGGAACAACTGTACGCTAATCTCTCGAAATGCGAATTTTGGCTACACGAAGTTCACTTATTAGGACATGTGATCAATGAGAATGGCATCCATGTCGATCCAAGCAAGGTAGAGGCCTTAAAAAAATGGGAACCACCTAAGACTCTGACTGAGGTGTGACAATTCCTAGGACTGGCTGGCTACTACAGACGTTTCATCGAGGGATTTTCAAGGATTGCTCAACCACTCACTGCACTGACACACAAGGGTACTAAGTACAATTGGGGTGACGCGCAAGAGTCTGCCTTCCAACTTTTGAAAACAAAACTCTGTAGCGCACCTATCCTAGCCCTCCTCGAGGGAACAGAAAATTTTGAAGTACATTGTGATGCATCGATACAGGGTCTTGGCTGCGTGTGGAAAGTTATAGCCTATGCCTCTCGACAACTACGGATACACGAGAAGAACTATACGACCCATGACTTGGAACTTGGAGCTGTGGTGTTTACCCTTAAGATATGGAGACATTACTTGTACGGTACCAAATTCACCATTTACACCAACCACAAGAGTCTCCAACATATCTACGATCAAAGGAGGTGAACAACCGACAGCGTCATTGGGTCGAGCTACTTAAGGATTATTACCACCCTGAAAAGGCCAATGTAGTGGCCGATGCTCTCAGCATAAAGGAAACCATTAAACCTAGACGGGTGCGAGCATTACAACTCACGATTCATGCCAACTTACCTGATCAGATTCGTGATGCTCAACTCAAAGCTTTGAAAGACGATAACCTCCCATCAGAACTCATGCGGGGCATGGATAAGCAGCTTGAAACCAAATCGGACTGGGTCCGATATTTCGAAAACCAGATTTAGGTCCCTCAATACGGAGACTTGAGAAATCTGGTGATGGACGATACACATAAGTCCCGATATTCTATTCACCCTGGCTCAGACAAAATGTATCACGATCTAAAGGTACTCTATTGGTGGTCAAACATTAAAGCCAACATTGCCACCTACGTGAGCAAATGTTTAACATGTGCAAGAGTCAAGGTGGAATATCAGAAACCATCTGGTCTGTCACAGCAACTGGAACTCCCAACGTGGAAATGGGAACACATTTCCATGGACTTCATCACAGGATTACCCAAAACCCAACGAGATGCGATACCATCTGGGTGATCGTTGACCGGTTGACTAGGTCTGCGCATTTCCTAGCGATTAAGGAATCAGACAAAATGGAAAGACTGACTTGTATCTACATGAAAGAAGTAGTGTCCAGACACGGAGTGCCTGTCTAAATCATATCTGATCGAGATTCCCGTTTCACTTTGCACTTTTGGAAGTCACTACAGAGCGCACTTGGCACCCGCCTCGATATGAGCACAGCATACCATCCTAAAACGGATGGGCAAAGTGAACGCACAATTCAAACCTTGGAAGACATGTTGCGTGCATGGGTATTGGATTTCGGAAAGATTTGGGAACCCCACTTACCCCTGGTATAGTTTTCGTATAATAACAGCTACCACGCCAGTATTAAAGCAGCGCTGTTTGAAGCATTGTACGGACGAAAGTGTTGATCGCATCTTTGCTTAGCAGAAGTGGGTGATAGACAAATCACTGGTCCCGAATTAGTACTTGAAACCTCAGAAAATATTTTCCAAATCCGAAATCGCATGCCAGTAGCACGGGATCGTCAAAAGAGTTATGCCGAAAAGCACCGAAAACCTCTGGAATTCCAAGTGGATGACAAGGTTTTACTAAAAGTCTCACCTTGGAAATGTGTAGTTCGCTATAGAAAAAGAAACAAACTCAATCCACGACACGTTGGCCCATACCGGATAACCGAACGCATCGGCCCAGTAGCGTACCGATTGGATTTACCAGCAGAACTCAGTGGCGTACACAATGTTTTTCATATATCCAACTTGAAGAAATGTCTTTCTGACGAAACACTAGCAGTTCCTTTGGGCGAGTTACAAGTTCATGAACAGTTACGCTTCATCGAAGTACCAGTCGAAGTTTTGGATTGGGAAACCAAAACACTCAAACACAGCAAGATTCCTATCGTTAAAGTTCGTTGGAACTCAATACGTGGACCAGAGTTCACATGGGAACGGGAGGATCAAATGATGAAAAGGTATCCTCACATTTTCGAAGGGTTAACCAAGCATCAAAAACTGCGAAATCCGACAAACGTCAGAAAACACCAGAGGTATGAATAAAATTTCGGGACAAAATTTCTTTCTACAGGGCTATGATGTGACAAACTGAAAAATAAAATTGCCTTTTTTCAGACAGCCATCGCAACATGACAAATTTTCGGGACGAAAATTCTTTCAACTTGGGAATGATGTGACACTCGTCAATTTCAGGTTAACTTCGTTAATCCAAAATCCGTTAAATTCAAACTTAAGATCACACAAACTGTAACGCATATCTCATTACATTTAAATTAGGGTTTAAATGATGTATGACAATCATTACACAAGCAGTCTTTCGCAGTTTCACCGAAACACACACGCGTCGACTCAATCCGTTTGTGAACAAATAATAAATATCATAAACAAGTATTTGATAATTATGTGTTACGTTTATGTGTTACTTGGTGCTTACATGTATAACCTCATATCATGAAGAAAATAAACAAGTTATGCTAAAATTTCACCAGATAAAAGTTGAGGGTGCTAGTTGTAACTTGTAATTATTTAATTATTATATAAACAACTTAAAATAATAAACCCTAACCTTTCCCTCCCTCCCTCTCTTGGTCGAAGGCAGCCACCCCCCCAATCACCTCTCTTGATTGATCGAACCCATACACACATACATTCAAGGTGTTTACAAATTGTTTTGAAGATCCAAGACGCTAACTACGTAAATTAAACACTATATCTAATCTATTCTACCAATTAATTGCATGATTAATCATGATGATCATAAACCCTAATTGTTAAACATGTTTATTATTGATATGCTAGGATTGTATGCATGATTGTTAGTTCATAGGTTAATAGTTTGTTGAGTTTTTGATGAAAACTGATGTTGGACAGATTCATAATCGCATGTTTAAACAACTGTAAATTGATGTTAATGATGTGTTTGGTAGTTATTATTTATTCTATGATGTAGTAGGTCGAGTCTATTTTCTAAAGAGTCTGAGTTTGTAATTTTTGGACGTTTGGAAGTTAGTTTTTATTAATTTACAAATCTGTTGTGCGAGTCTGTGTTGGGAAGCCTTCGGGGTAGGCTGTTTTGCGATTAGTGTATCTCACAAACGACAAGACCAATTGAGTTGATTCCACTTCTGGAAGTTAATAATTTGAGTGAGGAATCTAACCCAATTGTCTTTGAATTAAATTAATTAGCCATGCTACGGCAATAGCAAATAACATTATATTGCACATGATAATGACTGTTGTGTTCTTACTGTGTTGTTTTTATCATTGTAAGAAAACCGTATGTAGTAAAAATATAATAAAAATAATTTTAGAAACCTAACTCACGTGTGCGTCTGTGATGCGTTTTTGTGATTTTATCTACATGTTATGATTTATGAAAAAGAGAAATCTTGACGTGTTAAAATCTGTCTCGATAACTTAGCTGTTGTATTACTTTAATTAACATGAAAAGTGATTAATCGATCGATATTTGCTATGTTTCTGACATGTTTACCCTCGTGGGAGATAATTTATTGGTAATGTACTCTAGTAATATTTAAAACTATACTTATTCACACATGTAACTTATCACCAACGTATTTGTCTAGTCGCACTTATTTCACAAACGAAACACGGACGCATCTCATGCATAACTTTTATGTGTCGAGTCTAGAGACTCACTCGTAGTTTAAACACTTAGAAATCTCATTTGTTTTTGGAGCACTAGTGAGGATTTCTGTGACGCACGCTTTTCTCGGGTCTTTTTGTTAACTTCACAAACAGTGAGTTTTACGGCCTCTTTTACTCTTTTAACGCTTTTATTAGGGGACATACTCCAACGATTTAGATTTTGTTACTCATTGTATATCACTTGTAAGGCTAAGTGGCAAACAAACAAACTAAGTCCTTCTGAACATCAAACCGGTTAATATTTGGATAATAGTGAGTCACCTTTGAGTAGTACAACTGGGTTTAACAAACCCTACCCAACTCTAAACTCGACTGTAGGTCGAGTGGGTGTAATTTTGGCTAACACATTACCATGGTCCTGTTGACATGGTGGCAAGGCAATCGTATAAACAGTCAGCTTTGGTGTCGAACACTTAAAAATACATGCTTGATGGGTTAGCTACCTATTGATAGATAATTGACTTAACACTATCTGGTAACGCTAACACGCAACGCTTAATTCATGTAAACCTGTGAACTCACCAACCCTGTGTTGACACTTTTAGTATATTTATCTCAGGTAGCCGAGGCGGTCGAGCGGTATAGGACATGCATTTTCTGAACACCGTTGTTTTAAACTTCTTTTAACTTTTATCATGATAACTGTGTTTTATGTCGTCCTGTGTGGCGCAACTATTTGCTTCATATTCCTTCAGTTATCTTTTTATTTATTACTAGTCTAAGAAGCGTGTATTACACGAATAGTTGATGAAAATTTTAAACTTTAGCCACTAAGTGAAATACAGTCAACAAATTGATCATATATTGTTAATACAATTACAATATACATTAAAATTACAGAATTACATAATTAAGATTACACAAATATGTTACATTTAAGTAAAAACTTCATTTTACACTACATTTGTTATTGTATTAGTATGTATACATTGTTTATCAAAAATCAAATTCTTTAGTCCATGTCTAGTTGTAACTCTTAATAAGGTAGCATATAGGTCTACTTATAACTCTTGATATAGCCACGTATAGTTATCTGCGTTAGAAAAAAGTTTCTCCAAGTTTATACCAACTTTAGATAAATGATAATATATCCATGAAACTAATAAAAGAATATTTATGCACATAAAATATCATAGCTTTTAATGAGTTAATATGATGCCATTTGAAAACATCTGCTCATGTTTATCCAAAAAAAACATGATTATCCCAAAAACCATATTACCTGAACTTTGATGATATAATCATCCTTAAAATCTTTAAAATTTGAAATTGATTAATCATGATAATTTTTTTGTCATTAATATTCTTTGTATGAAAAATTTTTATTTGTAAATTTTTAATTGACTTTATATTTTACAATTAAAACTTCTATAATCAAGAAACATAAAATCCTAAAATTAAATGTAACAAAATGATTTGTTTCATTTCATATGAACGTTATTGCTAGGAAAACAACAAATACATATTAACCTTAAAACCATGTTTAAATAATAGCGATTATCCCGAGTTAGAAGAATATTAGAAGATTTAAAGTTGCATAAATTAAAGGTAGTGGTTCTTATTATAATAGTTGAAAGTATGGCTGTCACTTTTACCCATATGCTAAAAACCCAATCCAAGATAACCCGTACGCGAACCCAAACTAACCCGACCCGAGAAACTCGGGCCCAAGAAAATACTAACCCGAACTTGAACCGAAGTAATTCGGGTTGGTTCTTGGGTCTGAATTCTAGGTTTTGGGTCAATCAGATTAAACTTTAAGTTTTAAAAAATCATATATTTTTATAGATATAAAAGGCTAAGCCTTAGCCGCTGGTAGTATCAGGATTTAATCCAAGTCAATGGTTCTCATTTCAAATATTATAAATCAAATGTTTATTGTTTATTATTTTGAATACAAACTATAATAAAAAAATTTAATTATGTACTAACCAACAGGTAACACTAAAATAACCTAAATTCGTTGGATTTGTATAAAAATTAAATTAATAAGTTAATATAATATTAAAATTATGTAAATAACTGATGAAAATGATATTCAAGGTTTCAATATCCAAAATGATTTTTGGAAAATGAAAATAATGGAATGGAATTGAAACAAATCAAATGATTTTAATTAACTAATTTAACTTATAAGGTACATTAAATTAAATATATTTAAATGTATAAAAAAGTATAAATCAAGTCATGAAATATATGTTTCTGAAGCAATTTAGTCTGAGTTATGGAAGAAAATATTGAAAACTAAATATTGATCTTCTTGTTACTAAAACTAAGAAATACACATTTTCTGAGTACAAATACATATGACAAAATTTTAAATCCAAATTTGAAACCAATCTTATATAAAAAATTATGCAATGCTGCTCAATCCCAGTTTAAAAATAAATTTTAGTTTACCATACAAATCAAGTTCTTCGACAATGATGCACCTTTATTATTTTTAATTTGCAATTATCTGTGACTTTCAAATTTTATTCTAACAGGTCTGCAACTTCAATTTTCATATTTCCTTATTTCACCATTAATGTTGATGAATGAATTTGTTAGTATTTACATTTAATAAAAATAAAATTTTATTCAAATATTGAAATGACTTAAAAGATAAGGACCATATATTGAAATTGTTTGAAAAAAAGGTGAGGAGGGCTATGAGATTGACAAGTGGCAAAAATTAAAGTATTTTATTAGAATAGATAGATTATTGATAAAAATTATCATGAATTTATAATATAATGTATGATATTTATGGAATTCAACAACATAGTACAAATTAATTATAGGTCGCTAAAGAAAATATATAATCACGTGTTCTTACAATAATGTTCATTCGTTATCTAATGAACATTTATAACATGAAAAACAACCGCCTGCATTTTAAAACGACGCCTAAATATACTTTAATAAGTTTTATATTTTTACATTTTGAATAAATGATTTTAGACTGTGATTAAAAAAATATAGCAAAACCAAAGAGGTTTTTATATTATGTTGCTTTAACTATTTTTTTGTTTTTATTTTTCTTTATCTAATTTATAAATTTCTCTTTTTGGCTAATAAAAGAAACCCCAATGCATTTCAACAATGGATTTATGTACTAACATTTTTCTATTTCACACAATCATAAAAGGATTCACAAACATGTTCATAATTGATGGTTAGCAATATGTACCTTTGTTATGAACCATAGGTGGTTGAAGGTGTTGAAAAGTTACCAAAGTCACTTTCGGCAGACACATGAAGAAAGGAATCAACTGGTAGAGAAAAGTGATGATAACGTGAACATAAACTTGAGAAAGACAAGAAACAAACTAGGGAGAAACTCAAATTCGTTGATCTCACTTCAACAAACAATGCACACACACACACACATATACATATACAAGACAAGTTGTATCAACTCGGGTTTTTCGTTTATTAAATAAGTATCTAATACACGACCCGTTTTCGTTTTCGGGTAATTTTAATCAAAAAAATTTCTCATTTATCTAGTAATTAATATTTTATTATTATTGTTTACTAAATTTGTTCAATTAACCATAATAACTATGAGTTATATACATTTTTAACCCCTAAACATAAGTTAAAATCATTTTGTATCCACATATAAAGTACAAGGACCAAACTGCAATTATTTTAAAAGATTATAATATTTCTTTAACCAAACCCAAACCCAAGAACCAGACCCGTATTCATATCTTCACTCGAATACCCATTTTGATTATGTGCCCTTTAATCCTTCTTATAACTTTGTAATTGATCTTACAAGATCATTATTACGTGTGTTGCGAGCTCACTGACGTTTTGAATTAGGAAAACACGATCAATAATATACGAAATAACTTATTAAAAAACACGTCGTTTATCTTAATAGCATATACTATTAAACAGTTGATTTCAATTCAATTAAATAGGTTAATACCTTCATCTGGACATCGCAAACCAATCCATTAAACTCAATTACATTATCATATCCTGTAGTATCATGTTCTGACACCATCATAAACCGTCGGCTGTTTGTTCATCGTTCTCCATCAAATATTCAACTAATCAGGCGATTTAATTATGCAACAAGGTCGTTTTTCTCAGTATTTCATTAACCCTAACGTAATTTAAATGAAACTATAACGAATCGATTGATTGATAATCTAGGGTTCTTAAGGATTTAGGGATTTTACCAGTAATAGTATTTTAATTATTGTTTACAACCATTAACCAACTGGACACACCAGCCCAGTGCTTAGTGTGTGTGTGTGTGTGTGTGTGTGCACGTTCATGTTTTAAGAGCCGACCATCAGGCGCGGGTTCGAGTCTCGGCATGCCGTTTTTGCTATTTTATTTTTAAACCTTGATATTTTTTGTGTTGCAGTTAAACTATAATTTAAAATAAACATAAATAAATATTCTTTTTATCACCCGACACTCCTAAACTAACATATTCTTGTCGTTAAGTCTCCTTGCGAACTTTTTATTAATGTTTTTTATGTATATATATTCTTAATATATAATATATAAAGGTTTATTTATTTATTTTAGCTACAGTCTACAACCAATCCAATTTTAATCTTAAATATATTTGTTACAATTCAAAATAAATATTTATATAAATATTATTATATGTATAATGACATATTCTAAATACTTATTTAATTATATATTTTGTTTTGCTTATTCGAGTAATTATAGGTATATCTCAAAATTTTATTTGACCAAATTATTTTATTTTTATATATTTATTTATTTATTTAAATTATGTACTTATAAGTCTAACTATATGATTTTTATCAAGTATACGTAATGGTGATTCTATAAAATAATAAAATTAATCATTCTTTAAAATTATAACAATAATAATGGTTTGCAATAATATTAATGATAGAAATCAATCGTTCGATCAATAAACATTCTAATCAAAAAAACCCAACTCAAATCATATCGAAATCTTAATTCAGTAAATCGTGTTATATCTTTTATAATTAATTTATATTGTATTATATTTAACTAGGAAATCATTGTCGGGGCATTCCGAAGGGTTTAACTGTTTACTATCCCATCCTCATCACTTGTACTTCTTTCATCTAATCAGGTGAGTATTTCACTCCCCTTTTTACTTATTTTAAAACCTTTTGGGGACATATGCGTATCTTATGATATTTACCTATTATATAGTATCCACAACTGCAACTGTTAATCCTCGTGTGTATATCAGTTTAATGCCTAACTTGATATACGTTTACTTGCTTTATTTTACCACATTCGGAGAGGTCCATCATAATAGTATTATCATACAACTATCGTAGTGGTCAGCGTCCAATCGCATGACAATGGTTTCACCGACAACTCAATTTTTAGTAACCAATGCCGATTCGCATGGCAACGGATTAGCCCTTTCTTTATTATCTGTTTGAATTGTGTACGTGTTATGGCTTAATTGTTATCTCACATGAACAGTTTGCGTTTTCTTTTATATATTATATTGTATTCATTAGATGGTGTTTTACTCACTCAATATGTGTTGTTGACAAAATTATACATGCCTATGTTGTTGACAAAATTATTTCTATTTTATTTGAATTTTTAAATAAATTAAATAGATATTGTCATATATTAATTTGCATGATAGTACCTTTTGAGCTGTGAGCAATCAGTTCGCTCCCCGACATTTCCACCTTAGGTTGGGGTGTGATATATTGGTACCAGAGCCGAATGTTTAAGATAGGTCGTTAGTTGTGTCATAGGAACATGCTTAGGACTGCATACATGCCTATTTGTTTACCTTATGTGTTATATTTAATTTTTACAGCTTATGTAATTACCTGCTAGATTAGGTACTTATTTAACTCTTAGGGTATGTTTGGTTTGAGGTAATGGAATGAAGGGGGAACGGAATGGGAGAAGGAATGGAATGGACAAGGGAATGAAATGGATCATTACCATTCCTTTGTCTTGTTTGGTGAACCAATAGGAATGAAATGAATTATTAGTTAATGTTTTTTGGTATTCAAAAAAAATTCTAAGAATGAAGTAGAAATAATAAAAACATTTTTATCTCAAAATACTTTTTTTATCAAAAAATAATAACTGCGATGGCGACGGTGGTGGCGGTAGCTCAGGCGACAAAAATGATGGTGGCGGTGGCGGTCAGGCGGCAAGGGCGGTGGTTGTGGTGGTCAGAGGGTGGCGGTGGTCAAGCGGTGGTAGTGATGGCGACAGTTGGTGGCGGCAACGATGGTGGTGGTCAAGCAACGCAAATGGTGGTGGCGGTAACAATGGCTGTGGTAGTTACGGTGACAATGGTTGAGGTGCTTATGGTGACAATGGTGGCATCGGCGGCGGTGGCAGTGGTAGCTCGGATGGTAGGGTGGTGGCAGTGGCGGCGACATCGATGGTGTTGGCGGAGGTGGTGATGGAGACGGTGACAGTGGTGGTGGCGGTCATGTGATGGTGGTGGGCCTGGTGGTGGTGGCAATGGTTGTGGTGGTGGTTGCTTTTGTTATGTGTTGGTGTTGTTGATAAAGTATGGTGAAGGAGGAATGGAATGAAAAAAAAAAGAAGGTGGGTAAGAAGGAAAGGTTTTGGTGGAATGGGATTCCATGTGTAATGGATGATTCCATTCCATTGAGCAACCAAACACCAATTTTTTCATTCCTACGCAATGAATCATTCTATTCCCACTGTGATTACTGCATACCAAACGCTACCTTAGTTAATTGTTTATTTTATTGTCATGCACACACAACTCCGAAGCTATGCTTCACCATCAAAATATATTTATAACTCCAAGACTATGTCTCACTCTCAAAATATTTTTATGACTCCTCTCAAAATATTTTTATTTAAAGTTAGTTGATTGCTTTTATTGGGAAAATCCTTGAGAATTCCCTAGCCTTGTTTTTTCTCTTTTTCACTTAAAACAAGCGAGTGTGACAAGATTCCCCGCCATAGTGGAAATTGTCAAACAACCAACACTTTAAGCGTTTAACATAATCAGCTAAACGGTTACATTCTTTATTGTGTTTTATTGCCTTTAAAATGTCTAGTTGGGTGGAAAACCAATGGACGCCATGGACATGCCAACTGTTCATTTGCACAATTCATTTATTTACGATATTTTGTTGGAGCATTATCATCAGTGGTGATACACGAGATGCTTCAACTACACACTTTTACAATCATTTACTCGTTATTTAGTTTGGTCAGTTAAAACGCCATGTAACGCTCATGGTCCGACAAACTCAATTATGTTGTTGATATGTTATTTAGCTGGGCCAATAAAATGCCATGGACAAGCTCATAGGAAGCCTAACTCACACATTTGTTTTGTTTTGGTATGCTAATAAGTTGGGAGAATAAAATGTCATGGAAAGTTCATGGGAAACCCAACACATCGAAGAACATTTGTTAGTTGTTTATTCGTTTGTTTACTCGTTTACATTTGAAAAAACAATTTATGATTTGGTTTATTTACTCAATTATATGTCAATCAAGATTTACTGGTTCGATCTATTCTCATACTCAAAAACATTTTTCATCGTCATGATTTGACACAAATCACTCATTCATCAAGACTCGACTATTATCGAGGAAATTTATGTAATTTCCACCTCATTATTGAATTGGTTTTTTTCAGAATATCTTATCACGTTATCAAATTAAAAAACTATAGAATAATTTATAGATTGCTATAGTACATTCTATTAAAAATAGTTTTATGATACTCACATTAGCACAACCACAAACTGTCACACCACAACCTAAGACGGAAATGCTGGGGCATATGCTGATTCCTCACAGCTCACAAGGTACTATCATGCAAATTAATAAACGATAATATTATTTAATTTATTTGAATAAAATAATTTACACTTAAGTACATCAAGTATAAAGAAATTACAACATGATCAATTAATTATATAACAAGTTTGAATCCTAAAAGGTATCTCTACGTAAGCTTCATCTTACTGAACAACCAAGCTGATAACCTGCAAATACGTACAAAATATATTTTTTGTCAACAACACATGTTAAGGGAGTAGACAACAGTTTTGAATACGATATACAAATATATAGATAAAGAGCAAAACTGTCATTTGTGAGTATATACAATCAAACCATAGCATATAACATTGTAAACAAATAATGATGAATGGGCTAAACTGTTGCCATGCGAATTGGGCATTGGTTACCATGAATGAGCTGTCGGTGAAACCATTGTCATGCGATCAGACACCGGCCACTACGACATGATGTGAATATAATAATGGACCTTTCCGAAGGCCGTAAATAAACATATAAACAAATAACAAATAGCAAGTAGTCGTTCAATTGTTATACAACACCATTATTAACAGTTTGCATTTGAGAATATAATAAAATGTGTAAACTAATAATCGGTATGCATAAGTCCCCAAAACGTTTGAAAACAAGTAAAACAGGGGAGTAATTACACACCTGATTAGATGAACCAAATTACAATGATGATGTGAGAATGTTGAACCCTTCAGGATTTACCGTCAAGGATTCCTAAATAGGTGTTTGATTGATAATGAACTGAGAATGGTAGTGCCGACCAAAACGCAATTAAAAAGTAAATAATAAAGGCTAATATAATCAAATTGATCTTAGGGTTTTTGATTGAGAGGCATCAATGAACTTGCAGACACGGTTAATTGAATTATTATCAACTCGAATTGGTATATCACTATGTTTGTTAGAGCATTTATGTCTAATGCTAGGTCTAGTGGGTTAATTTTTTCATTTGTACTGTTGTAAGGGGCTGAAAATGTCATATTTGTAAAGTTTATAGTGTAGCGTATAATCTTACACGGCCGTATAAGCTTATACGCTGACTACAGCTTATACGCATACACTTGTGCAGTATATATAGGGATTTCATGTTTAATATTGTAACAGCTTTGATGCAATAGTTCTTATTTGTACTCGAAGTGTTATCAATATATCAGTGCTTTCATGCGAATGTGTTAGTTAATCCTTATGATATCATTCCGCAATATCATTTAGTATAGTGAATAACTAGTTAATCGGTTCTAATCATTATGTTCTCACGTACATGATGCATTGCATTATCAGGATCATACGCTTACAATGTTGTTGTAGACGGTTTAAATTTTTGTTAATTCGTATCATTGTGATCTTGTTTTCCTAATTAACTTCGTCAGTGAAGACATTTAAGAATGACGGACGATAAACCTAGATCAATTCCACGTTTAAAACGATAAATATGGTGCACGAAATCTATATGGCATACGGATTCGCGTATGAACGTGTTCGGGTTTGGAAAAATGGGTTTGGGTTTTATAATAATATAATTAAAAGTCCAGATTCTCCACAAAGTCCCTTTAAGTTCTAAGGTGGATACCATATGTGGTTAAACTAAACTTTAAGGTTAAAAATGTTAATAATTGAAAGTTATATTGATAAATTATATAATAACAAATAATAAAAATAACTCGAATAACGTGAACGTTTTATATATTAAAATTACCTGAAAATGAAAATGGGTCGGGTATTGGTTGTGTGTGTGTATATATATACATATACATATATATATATATATATATATATATATATATATAAATGAAAAACATGAATTGTTATAGTATCCCCTACTTGTGGAAATTTCCTCCCGAAATTAGAGAATACTACAACAAATAATATATTAGAATAGATAAATTTTGAGATTGTAAAAAGTGAAGATAAAATTTAAAATATACCATATCATGGGACTTTTAGTAGTCGGTGGAACGCTAAAAATGACAATCCGATAAGGGCACTTATATATAGGATATACCAGGGAAGTATCAACCATGTCCTTATCATCTTAACATTTGTACCATTTCTCCAAACTACCTTCGTTCTAGATTATGACACACGATCGTACGTACTTTGATTTCCATGCGAGGACTTTGGTAATTACATATGCATCCGTAATTACTTAGATCGTCTAATGGTCCACATAACTTGTCCCTTCGTGTGGGTTACAAAATATTTGAAAAACTAAGTTTTGAGAAAATTAAAGCTTTAATACACTTTGATTAAAAACCAGTAGATCATCATTGTTTAGAATATTGTTAAAATAAATTGAACCTTTTAGTTGTTTAACAAAATATTAAAATATCAAAACATCTTCTGATAGAAAGATACAAATAGCGGAAGTTGAAAATGAAAGGATTCCTTGATATGGGGGTGGATTGTAATAGATGAGAATAAACAAATAAACTATAAGTATGATATCATACATAGTTGAAGGCACACCTTGGGAAGGTGATTAGGGTTTCCACAATCGAAGCAAGTATGGATAGTGAGTGTGTAGGGTTGAGCAAACAAAAAGACATAGGTTGTACGAGTAGACGGCACAGACCGTTGCGAGATGGCTCGGGCACTAAGTGATGTGTGGAAAGTGTTAACAAGGGTGATCGAAGCGATTATATTGGATGCAAAAACGATATGAGCATTGAATTGAATACTGTTAGTTGCAAGTGAAGTATAATGAGTGAATATTGATATAAAGTTTTCTTGTTTGAGACACAATGATTTTGTTGAGATTGATTGTTGATTTGAATAATGGCATAGTTTAACTATTTGACTTGCGCTTTGTTATTGTTGTTGTTGTTATGAGAATAAGTATGGGCAAATGAATTGAATTTGTTAGCAAAGAAGTTAATGAACGGGATTGGATATATCTTTTTGAAATTGAGTTTATATTTTTAAGGTCGTAGGAGCTATCCCCTTGACTATATATGTGATCACAAGGCGGTTATAGAAAATAAATGATTGTTGTTGTTTGATGTTGAGAAAACATTCTAGGATAACGAAGATGAAATTTTATGGGAAGATTGAATAGTTGTGTAGATTTCATATGAGTTATTGCGTAAAACGAAACTTAAATATATTATGTTGATGTTTATTCATAACTTAAGGATAAGTTAAAATTAAAATGAATTGATCGATATGATGAGTTTAATCAAAGCATAAAATATTGAGATGTTTAAAAATTTCAAATTTGAGGTTGAACATTGAAAGCATGTTTAATATTTTGTGAATATGTAATATTTTGTGAATATGACAAATTATCTGAAATATGTTTGATGGTTTATGGTTGTGCTAATATGAGTAAAAGAAAAACATTTGATTAATAGAATATACTATAACAATCTTTACATTATTCGATAATTTGCTAATATGATAACATAATAAGATGTGTACGAGTAACCCAAAATAAAAATGTTAATTGATAACTTGTGAACGTGATAAGATTATTATGAGAGAAACCAATCCAATAATGAGGTGAAAATTGTTTAAATTGCATCGATAATAGCTATGTCTTTATGAATGAGTTATTTGTGTCCAATCATGAGGATGAAAAACTATTTTTGAGTATGACAATAGCTCGAACCAGTAAATCTTGATTCACATATAATTGAGTAAATAAACCAAACAAAAATGTAAATGAATAAGCAAACGAATAAACAAATAACGGATGTTCTTCAATGTGTTGGGTTTCCCATGAGCTTTCCATGACATTTTATTCTCCCAACTTGTTATTAGCATACTAAAACAAAACAAATGTGTGAGTTGGGCTTCACATGAGCTTGTCCATGGCATTTTATTGCCCCGGTCACTATGACATTTTGTGAATATAATGATGGACCTCTCCGAATGCGGTAAATAAACACATAAACAAATAATAAATAACAAGTAGTCATTCAATTATGAACAGTTAGCATTTGAAAATATAATAAAATGTGTAAACTAATCATTGGTATGCGTAAGTCCCCAAAACGTTTGTAAACAAGTAAAATATGGGAGTAATTACTCACCTGATTAGATGAACCAAATTACAATGATGATGATGTGAGAATGATTAGCCCTTCGGGATTTACAGTCAAGGATTCCTAGATAGGTATTTGATTGATCATGAACTGAGAATGGTAGTGCCGACCAAAAAGCGTTTCAAAAGTAAATAATACTGGCTGATATTATCAAATTGATCTTAAGGTTTTTGATTGTGAGGAATCAGTGAACGTGCAGACACGGTTAATTGAATTATTATCAACTCGAATTGGTATATCACTATGTTGTTGAAGACGATTTAGTTTTAATGTTAATTCGTATCATTGTGATCTTGTTTTTCTAATTAACTTTGTCGGTGAAGACATTTAAGCATGACGGACGATACACCTTGATCAATTACTAATACGATAATTATGGTGCACGAAATGTATATAGTATACAGATTCGCGTATGAACGGGTTCGGGTTTGGAAAAATGGGTTTGGGTCTCATAATAACATAATCAAAAGTCCATGTTTTTCACAAAGACCCTTTAAGTTCTAAGGTCCATATGTGGTTAAACTAAAGTTTAGGGGTGAAAATGTTAATTATTTAAAGGTATGCTGATATTAAATAAATATAATAAATAATAATAAAATAAAAATAACTTGAATAACGGTACATTTAAAAGATTAAAATTACCCGAAAATGAAAACGGGTCGGACATTAGTTTACACAAACCATCAAACATATTTCACATAATCTATCATATCTACAAGATATTAAACATGCTGTCAATGTTCAACCTCAAATTTGAAATTGTTAAACATCTCAATCTTTCATGCTTTGATAAAACTCATCGCATTGATCAATTCATTTTATTTCTAACTTATCCTTAAGTTATGAATAAACTTTAGCATAACATATTTAAGTTCCATTTTACTCAATAACTCATATGAAATCTACAAAACTATTCAATTTTCTCATTAAATCTCATCTTTATTAATCATAGAACGTTTTCTCAACACCAAATGACATCAATAATTTATTTTCTATAACCGCCTTATGGAAACATATATAGTCAAGGGGATAGCTCATGTGACCTCAAAAATAAAATAACCACAATTACATAAACATAAATACAATCAATTCAATCTCGTTCATTAAATTCTTTGCTAACAAATTCAATTCATCTACCCCCTATTATTCTCATAACAGCAACAATAACAAAAATAAAAAAAGCACAAGTCAAATGGTTAATTATGCTATTAATCAAATCCACAATCAATCCCACCAAAATCTTTGTGTCTCAAACAAGAAAACTTTATATCAATATTCATTCATTATGCTTCACTTGCAACTATCATTATTCTATTCAATGTTCATATCGTTTTTGCATCAAATGTAATCTGTAAGGCCCCGGTCTAGGTTCCCTACTTTAACGTTGGATTTACTCATAAACACAGTTCTAAATATCATATTAATTAAAAATTTTCGCTAAACATAAAACTTCAACCATGTATTACATAATCATTCAAATCTTTCCATAATAAACAAACTTTTGTCTTTAAACATCATATAAAAAGTCATATTCAAACATCACAACATTCTTCTAAAAATGTCAGCCTCTTAGGCTTGGCTGGCTACTATTGGAGATTCATCGAAAGCTTCTCCAAGATAGCTGCACCGTTGACCGGTATGACCCGAAAGTTTGTAGTATTCAGCCTCTTAGGCTTGGCTGGCTACTATTTGGTTCTTTATACAGATGTTTCGCATCGTGGGCTAGGTTGCGTGTTGATGCAACGAGGAAAAGTGATAGCTTATGCGTCCAGACAATTGAAAGTTCATGATAGTACTTATCCGACAAATGATTTAGAGAAAGCAGCAGTAGTGCATGCTCTCAAGATATGGAGGCATTATCTGTATGGTACTAAGTGTACTATTTACACAAATCATAAAAGTTTAAAGTACTTATTCGAGCCGAAAGAATTGAACATGAGGAAGAGAAGATGGTTAGAGTTGATAAGGACTACGACTGCGATATTAAGTACTATCCTGGTAAGGCTAATGTGGTTGCTGATGCGCTAAGCCGTAGAAATGAAGAAGTCATTGCAACAGTGAAGTCATATCAACTGATTATGAACTCAAGTATTTTAGAAGAAATCATCAAGGTGCAGACAAAAGTACTGGAAGATGGAGGGCTAGTGAAGAAGGAAAGGATTTTCGTTCAGCAAGACGAGTTAATGGAAAACACTCTCGATGTTAAGACTAGGTTTGACCATTTGTGGATACCACGCCATGTAAATCATAGAGGTCGAATCTTAGATGAAGCTCATAAGTCAAGATATTCAATCCATCCGGGATCCACAAAGATGTATCAAGACTTGAAGAGAGACTATTGGTGGCCGGGTATGAAGAATGATGCAGTAGATTTTGTCAGTAAGTACTTAACTTGTTTACAAGTCAAGGCTGAACACCAAAAGCCTTACGGGAAAATGAAGCCTCTAGAGATACTGGAATGGAAATGGGAACACATCACCATGGATTTCATAACTAAGCTACCTCGTACAGCTAAGCATCATGATACCATTTGGGTGATAGTGGACCGTTTGACCAAAAGTGCACACTTTCTGCCTATACGAGAGGCTATCTCGTAAGAGATGTTGGCAAGTTTGTTCATAAAAGAGGTTGTGACCAAGCATGGAGTTCCGTTGTCAATTGTGTCTGATAGAGATTCTCGTTTTACTTCGAGGTTTTGGAAGAAGTTCCATGAAGCCATGGGAACGATATTGAATATCAGTACGGCGTATCATCCTCAAACAGATGGACAGTTTGAAAGGATGATCCAAACCCTTGAGGAAATGCTACGTGTTTGTGTTTTAGACTTTGGAGGAAGTTGGGATGATCATCTGCATCTGGCAGAGTTCTCCTATAACCATAACTACCATTCAAGCATTGGTATGCCACCGTTCGGAATGTTGTATGGGAGACATTGTAGAACTGCTGTATGTTGGGGTGAGATTGGTCAGAAAGAGCTTGGAAGTTTAGAAGTTGTGCAAGAAACTTCTTCAAAATTTGATCAGATCAAGGCATGGTTGAAAACTGCTCAAGACCGTCAGAAGTCGTATGATGATAAGCGGGGATGACCAATTGAGTTTAACGTTGGTGACATTGTGATGCTCAAGGTCTCACCTTGGAAAGGAATTATTCATTTTAGAAAGAGAGGGAAGTTAAGTCCGAGGTACATTGGGCCGTTTAAAAATATGGATCGTGTAGGTGAAGTGGCTTATAAGCTAGATTTATCCTAAGTGTTAAAAGGAATTCATTCAATCTTACATGTTTCTCATCTAAGGAAATGTCTGGCTGATGACACGTCCCATGTGTCGTTGGTAGACATTGAGGTTGATGAACGGTTGAACTACATTGGGCAACCGGTAGAGATAGTGGACCACAAGGAAAAACAACTGCGTCACAAGGTTATACCCCTAGTGAAAGTGTTATGGAAGCATCGCAAAGGATCAGACGCTACTTAGGAAGTTGAAGAAGAGATGCGCAAGTTTTACCCAGATTTATTTTAGTAATAGTTAGGTTTCGGGGACAAGACCTCTTTAATGAGGGAAGACTTGTAACATCCTAAATTTTATAATAATAAATAAAAAGGAATTATGTTTGTTAAATGTATGTTAATAACTAATTAGGAATAAATATAATAAAAGAGTATGGATTTGGGTGGGAAAGATGGAATAAGGGATGGGATGGGCCTTAGGTCCAAGGGTATAAGAGAGTAAAAATACTCCCTTAAACCTCCCTAAAACCCTTAAACCCTCATTTTTATCTTCCTTATTCTCTACACACTCAAAACACACACACACAAACCCTCTCTTACGGCCGCGACCGAGAAGGAGGATTCAAAGAACAAACTGAGCTTCAATACTTGAAGATCTTGGATATATAAGCAAGATAAAAGATTGTTGTTGATAACCAAAGCTAACGGTAGCCTAAAAACGTATAAAGGTATGTTCTTTGCTTTTAAAGGTTATGTTTTTATGAACGGTTTTCCCTAAAACTTAGCCCTATAGTAGATCGGGTCTAGGTGAACCATAAAAAATGTAAACTTGATAGTTATTATGGACTTAACGAACTTATGTATGTTTACGGCTCATGAATAAACCCTAGATCTAACCCAAGAACGTTTTAAACTCATCAAGGACCAACTTTATGGATAAACGGGTTAAGTCATGACCGAAAATGGAAACGGGAATGTTTATGGGTTGAAACCAAACCATAAAAGGGTGTTAAGGTCATGAGATGTAATGATAATGGTAATAAACTGACCAAAATTCTACGGCTCGTTCGAATACATGCTATATGATCGATTACATTGACGAATTTGAATACATGCCATATCTTCGATTATAATGTTGGAACTCGATTACAATACATAAGTTCGAATACATGGGCAAGACTCGAATACAAATCCTCCATTCGATTACATTGCATAGTTACAATACATGGGCAAGAATCGAATACAAATCCTCCATTCGATTACATTGCATAGTTCGAATACATGGACAAGACTCGCATACACATGTGCATTCGATTACAATAAGAGGTTAGATTACAATGAACATTTATAATACATATACATGAGTCGATTACATCTCATATTCGAATACAATTCTTATACCCGAATACATTAATGAATTCGCATACAATATACACAGTTGAAAGTCATGATGATTTGCATACACTAGATAACCCGATTACAATATAGAGACTAGAATACAATACATGGATTCACATATATTGAGTGTATTCGAATACCCTAAGGACTCGCATACATGCTGTACATTAGAATGCGTTGAATGCTTCAAATGCAATGTATACATTCGAATACATGCATACCCTCGTATACATGTAATACATTCGAATACACAGTGTATTAGATTACCCTATTTATTCGAATATACTGAACTTGCAAGCAAGATTTGTATTCTAATGGACCTTTAAGAGAGAAAGAATGGAGGGAACACATTGTATTCAAATACAAAGTATTTGAATACATTAGTGTTTGAGGGTAGAATTATATTCTAAGTAGATTGTATTCTAATATAAGGCCGTACCTTATAAGGCCATTAGAATAAACCAGACTTAGCCATTTTGGCTGAAACTTGAATTATGTGAATAGGGCATATATTGATATATGTAATTAACGTACAGTTAGGTGAGCACAGTTAAAGAGAGGAATAACAATTAACGGAGAACGTAACAGAATCCATGTGAGTTTCTAGCCCAATTCCTTGTTTTGTTTCCGAGCTATGTGCATACTCGATGTGATTAGTTAATCCACTTATCTTAAGTTGTAAGTGTATGCCATATATGATTTATGTGAAAGATATGAATGATTGCTTGTCGGTACGTGAACGATCTACGGATATTGCATGTACTTCCAGGTTATAATTAAGGATATGAATGTTATATATAATGTTTGAATGATATATGTATGTTGTGAATGAATATAAAGGAATGGTTAGGTACAGAATAAAGGGGTTGGGCCCTAATAATACTCGAGGCAGAAAGGGACTGAGCCCTAATAATACTCGAGGCAGAAAGGGACCGAGCCTTAATAATACTCGAGGTAGAAAGGGACCGGACCCTAATAATATCCGAGGCAGAAAAGGGACCGAGCTCTAATAATACTTGAGGCAGTAAGGCGTAATGCTCTTAAAAACGTATAAGTATGTAAAGTATGAATAGATGTAAAGTATGTAAAGAAAGAATAAAGGAAAGAATGAAAGAAGGGGAGAATGTATATACTCATGTATGTACGAAAGTAAGATAAGCAGGTTAATTATATAATATGTATCTTCGGGTGCGTATGTATAAGTATGTGAAAGTATTGTATGTTACTTAATTAACTAGAACTCACTTAGAGTAGCTGACTTTTAGTATGCACGCAGGTAGGTAGGATGAGACAGCTAGCTTGAGGAGGACACATGGTGGAAGAATAAGAAACTGGCATGTGAAGACATGTGACTTTTTTATTTAAATGATGTTTATGTTTGAAAGACAAAAGATGTTAATAAAGACAAGTTTTTGTAATGATTTGAAATGTTTATTGAAATTTTAATATTCCGAGAAAGTTTTATTTAACTATGATATTTAGAACTATGTTTATGAGTAAACACAACGTCCAACGTGAGTCACCGGTGACGGGGCCTTACACTTAGTATCAAATCTTAGAGCAAACCGACCTTAAAAACGTGACTTTTAATCTAAAACGAACATTTTTAGCTCACTTCTAGCTACGGTTTAGATTTAAGGGGTTTATATACCCTCAATCCCATGGCCGTAAGGCCCATCACCATCCCTTATTCCATTTTATATTGACCAAGCTCACACTCTATTAATTTTATCTAACTTAACTAAACAATAACACCTCATTAACTAAACAAAAATTCCTTTTATTTATTATTATCCAAAGTAGGATGTTACATAATCGCTCTGATCATCCTTGTTAACATTTTCCATACACCGCTTAGTGCCCGAGCCATCTCTAAACGGTCTTTTCCGTCTACTTGTACAACCCATGCTTTGTCGTTTGCTCAACCCTACACACTCGCTATTCATACTTGCTACAATGGTGGAAACCCTAATCACCTTTGCAAGGTGTGCCTCCAACTACTTATGATATCGCACTTATAATTTATTTTTTCATTCTCGTCTATCACAATTCATCTCAATATAAACTATAAGGAATCCTTTCCTTTTCGATTTTCTTGATTTGTATCATTCTATCAAAAGATGTTTTGAAATTTTAATATTTTACTATAAACAATTCAAAAGGTTAATTAATTTTTAGCTATATTTAAAATATAATTGTGATCTTTTGGTTTATATCAATATTTATTAAAGCTTTTATTTTCGTAAAAATTGTGTCTTTTAAATGTTTCTGTAACCCACACGATATGACGAGTTATGTGGACCATCCGACGATAAAAGTAATTATGGTCCGGAACATAATTACCAAAGTCCTCACATGGAAATCATAGTACGTACACTTGTGTAGCATAATCTAGACCCGGAGGTAGTTTGGAAGAACGGTACAATGTTGAGATGATAAGGACATGGTGGATACTCCGCTGCTACATCCTATATATAAGTGTTATTATCAAATTGTCATTTTAGTGTTGTTTCGACTATTTAAAGTTCTATAAATTTTTAATTTTCATCTAAAATTAGTCCGTTTTTCAAAATTTAATTATTTGTTTGTTTTAGTATTCTCTAATTTCAGGACGAATCCTAAAAGTAGGGGATACTGTAACAACTCGGGTTTTTCGTTTATTAAATAGGTATCTAATACCTGACCCATTTCGCTTTCGGGTAATTTTAATCAATAAAATTTCACATTTATCTAGTAATTAATATTTTATTATTATTATTTATTAGATTTGTTTAATTAACCATAATAACTATGAGTTATATACATTTTTAACCCTTGAACATAAGTTTTAATTATTTTTTGTATCCACATATAAAGTACAAGGACCAAACTACAAATATTTTAAAATATTATAATATATCTTTTAACCAAACCCAAACCCAAGAACCAGACCCGTATTCATATCTTCACTCGTATACCCGTTTTGATTATGTGCCCTTTAATCCTTCTTATAACTTTGTAATTGATCTTACAAGATCATTATTACGTGTATTACGAGCTCACCAACTTTTGAATTAGAAAAACACGATCAATAATATACGAAATAACTTATTAATAAAACCCGTCGTATAACTTAAAATCATATGCCATTAAACAGTTGATTTCAATTCAATTAAACGGGTTAATACCTTCATCTGGACATCGCAAACCAATCCCCTAAACTCAATTACATTATCATAGCCTGTAGTATCTTGTTCTGACCTCGTCATGTACCGTCAGTGTAAGGCCCCGTTACCGGTGCCCTACATTTGGTGTTGGATTTACTCATAAACACAGTTCTAAATGTCAGAGTTAATAAACACATTCGTGGAATATTAAAACATTCATAAAACATTACATAATCATCCATCACCTAAACATTTAATCAGTAAGAGAGTATTTCTCAGGCACTTGAATTGGATTCATATCTTAAAAAAAAAAAATTTGTGCGTAACTTAAATAAGTCGAACCGAGATGTGCATGGTCAAGTGGTCAACTCAAACAAGTTGGTTTACAAACAAAACCGAGTTAGCTCATTTACATCCTAGTCGATTTTGATCCATAACTTTCTCTTATTAAAACATATTGTCTTTCAATTCAAAATATTAGTTCTAAAACGTCTTAAGTCTTCCGATGCTAGAATCTTATTCATCTACTATGTGTCCCCGCTCAAGCCAGCTGTCTCATTCTACTCACCTGCGTGCATACTAAAAGTCAGCTACGCTGAGTGAGTTCTAGTTAATCATACAACATACATTACATTCATAACTACATACTTTCATACATACTTCATACTTTCATACTTGCTTACCTTCATGCTTTCTTTCTTTCATATTCATACCTTACGTTTTAAAGAGCATTACACCCTATAACCTTCGCATATATTATTAGGGTATGCAACCCTTTAACCTTCGCATATATTATTAGGGTATGCAACCCTTTAACCTCCACATATATTGTTAGGGTATGCGGCCCTTTAACCTTCGCATATATTGTTAGGGTATGCAACCCTTTAACCTTCGCATATATTGTTAGGGTATGCAACCCTTTAACCTGATCTTACCTTTCATTATCATCTCCATTATCACATCCATACATATAATATCATACATATCATAGTCGTACATACTTCCTTAGTCACATACATATATCATTCATACACTATACTTTCCTTAGCAATGCGTGAAATACCCGAAGGTCGTTCACGTACTGTCAAGCATACATTCATAACTATCACATTCGTCATTAAGACATACACTTACCATTTAAGGTGTTGGAACCCGATTCGTATCAATCCAATAATAATTAATAGATCTCAGATCTGTTTATAATATATTAATACCTTAACTATAGATCTAGCTCATAATTAACTTTGATTCAGTGTTGTATGTATGTATGTATTATCAGTATGTATATAATAGTAATTGTATAATATTAGGATGAAGATTGAGAGAGAATCTGGACAGAGTTTCGTTAATTAGATCTCAAAACTTTAATTAAACGTGAACAGTGTTCACTACATATAGAAGGTAGGTCTTGTTCGCTAACATCCCCTAGCGAACCAGACACTACTTCGTTACATACATTAATAAGTCGAAACACCCCCTGATTCGTTAACATCCCCTAATGAATCAGGAGGGGATAAGCTTAAATCTTAGTTCGCTAACATCCCCTAGCGAACTAGACCTTATACATAACGAACTAGACAATAATTAAACTAATTATTACATTAATATAAAACAAATACATTAACGACAGTAAAAAAGACTCAAGATGGAAAACCGTGCACTAACAGACACCCCCTCGTCTTGAGCTCTTTGTCTTTAAATTACTTGAAGCACTTGGACTGCCAATCTCTGCAACTATGAATTCCATTTTTATGACATACACGCACAACGCGCTAGAATTACATAGCCAGGTCATAATCTTCATTGCGCTCGATCAGAATCTGTTTCCTGTGGAACACGTCATTGTCGGTCTCAGATAAATTAACCAACCACATCTGGTCAATTATCTTGATGAGCTTAGTCTTCAGTCCTTTACCAAGAACAATGATGGCCTCGCCAGTACGATTGTCATAGTACCAGCGGTTGAACGTGAAATGAATCTTTTGGGGCATCGTCTTCACCGGAACCCGCTTCATCATCTTCGGCGGCTTTACCTTAAGGACAAGTTTCCTCCAGCCAGTCCTTGGATTAATCTCATCAATGCGTTTGCATATCGGGACCTGGGGCTTGAAGAACTTGAAGCCATGATTGACCTCGAACAGTAAGTGTTTGATGAAACCACTAAGCTGTTCGATAACCCCCACGATTGATAAATGGACGTCTCGCGAGGGTACGAACATCCCATCGCGGTAAAGTAAGAACATCCTTTATCGTTTCGTAGTACTGGATCCCTTTCTCCCACTTAATTATACATACTTTAAGGTCAGGATCATTAAGCCATGAGACAATATCACCATGTACCTTGGAAACAGTCTTGAAGGAGGTCATTTGGTTTTCTTTAACCCATGCAGCAGCAGTGTCTTTCCGTTCTTGATCAACATATCGATACGTACTAATAATTTTACCCACTTTCTGGCGTTTGAACCATCTTGCAATATCATCATCAGTTGTGACTTCAAGTGAATGAACTGTCCGCTTACACTTCAACACCTTTTCCAATTCATCCTTAGCAATTTTGAACGTTTCCTCATCGAACACAGGAGCACTTTGATCAACCTTTGTATGTTGAAACAAGTCAGGATACTCCTCAGCAATTACATCTTCCATCTCAACATCCTCATCTTCATAAATAAAGTTCGTATTCATCTTAATTGACGGATCATCCGATATACCTTCCTCATTCACCACTTCGACATCAGGCTCAGTCTCTAAAGCAGTCAACTGGTCATCATTCAACCCAAGCAGTATGGAAATCTGCTTCCGTGTTAGAGGCCTATCGACAAACTCACCAACCTCTAACTCATCTCTGTTCACCACACTTCTAACCACCCCCGAACCATCTAAAAATATCACAGTGTTGGCTACAATCATCTCAATTGGCTTAGCAGCAGTTGGATCTTGATATATAATAATCTGTTTGCTCGAGTCTTCACCACCACTAGTACCAGCACCAGAAGATGAGCCGTGCGATTGTTTAGGCTCACCTCCAGCACCAGACTCATCAGGATCTTAATCATCATCTTTGAGTTTCTTTAGGGCATCTTCTTTGCAAGTCAACTGTAAGATCAACTCTTCTTGTTCTTTCATTTTCACCCCCTGAGACTCAACAATCGCTCGCAGCGCTTTATTCTCCTTCTGACAAAATGAGATATAACTCATCATCCGTCGTTGATTCTCCATAAGACGTTCTTGATTCTGACGGTCAGCTGCCATTTGGTTTTCATAAAGGTGGAGAAGATTCAACAGCATCTCAGTCTGACAGTTTGGTGGCAAGTTGTATAGTGATGGATGAACAGCTGAATCGGTCCCTGAGGCTGAGTGATTCTTATAAAAGAGACATCACTGGGAGGAGGAGGAGGAGGAGTAGGAGGACGAGGAGGAGGAGGCCTCATTGATGGTATTGAAGGGACAGCAGATAATGTAGCAGGAGGCCTTGGTATCTCAGATAATGTCATTTGAGGGATTCAACCAAGCCTTTCATGGGACATGTGACATTCATGATAAAACGAGGTACACTATATTCATTACGTAACAAGTAAACGATAAATCGGTTAATTCGTAGTGCTTAAACGAGTAACCGACCGATACTAATTATGACCCGTATACATACTGAGGTGTCATATACGAGTTATATATATGTTATAGAGGCTAACATATTGATATTTAGGTCCCAGTACGTTTAAAACTCTTTAAACGAAAAAGGTTTCGTTTATCGATACGCTATAAGCTTAAACGCAATTGTTAATATCAAAACAAGCATTGTAGCATCCGTTAAGCCGAAAAAGATTTATAAAACACTTATATAACATGTTCTAAGCAATCCGTGAAAATATTTTGGAATTTTACAACGAGTCAGTACGTTTTTCTTATTTTAAAAAAATAAGCTGAAAAACACTCGTTTTTGCGCTATTTCTCACACCCGAATTAATTTTCTTGCGAAAAACCGAACCCGAACTAAATTTGAAGTGGGCTTTTCATGTTTGGGCTTGTATAATTAAATTAATGGGCCAAAACAGCCCATTATGGGGCCTTCTTGAATTCCGATCGGAACACCCACCAAACATCACATTCTTTTATATAACTTACATCCTAAGCTTTATCATTCATTTCAACTCTCAAAATTTTGAAGTCCAAGCAGCTGCAAAGTAAAACACCAGGAACTTTCAAAAACCTAAGGTAATTAGTGATTTTCTTTGAGTTTTAACCATGATTAACATAGTTTAACCATGAAAAATTACTCCTTGATTAGTTTTAAACATGTTTAACCATCCAAAAACCCTAAAAATCAAGTAAAACCATGTTTTGATGTTAAACATGTTTACAAACCAGGAACATATATTTTTTTTGGTCAAAAACGCGGATTAGAACATGAATACAACGTTTTTACGGTTAGAAAGTTCGGTTTGAACCCAAAACCGAAACCCTAATTATCAAGGCTGTTACATGGATGATTTATGCTTGGTTTGATGTTATATGATATGTAGATATACTGAGTTTGCAACCCGAGACCCGGAAAGTCGTTTAAGCTAGCAAAATTCATCAAAAACCGACAAGGTAAACCCGTAACACTCGTTTAGGGGCTGTTTAGTATTAGGTTGTGACGTGCTTGTTGTTAGCTTGTGAAAACTTTCAAGGACATTAGGGATCATATAAATGAGTCCCTGTTCAAATTTGGTAATTTTTCGATAAACGGAGAATATTTGGTGAATTTATTTCCGTTTATGAGCGTTTATTTGGAAAAAAATAGCTAAACATATTGAAAAATTATGAAACTTGGTTTTGGAGTTTAATATGTGATGGTAAGATCACTGGTAAAGTTAGGGAATCATTGGAAATGTCTAAGTATGGTTTGTGCAATCATGGCTTAACCGAATTTTAACAGCCGAAAAACGCACAAAAAGGCATTTTGTCAAAATAGTTAGGTTCTGGAAATTTTGCAGGGGCTATTTAATAACATTGAGGTCATTGGTAAAAATTATCGGATTTTTCGGAGGTCGTTTGATATAAACGGACCATTTATTACACGATTATAACCTATTAAATGAATTTTTATAAATAAATAATTAATCATAAAATTTCTGAAAATATTTTTATAAAATTCTCCATGTCTTAATGTATTTTTACAAAAATTTACATAATTTATATATAAGTACATATTTAGTTATGATTAATCAAAGATTTAAATTATAATTGTTTTAACGAAACCGCAGTTTTGTGTTTAACGGACTGACTGGTATGTCAAAATGTCAAAAGTGGTCAAATATCATATTTTTGAATGATATTGATAAAAACGAACTTTTTACGAGAATTCCGGACAAATCGGGTGGATTGTGCGCGTTTTGTATAATCAAACCCGTGTGGAAACGGAAACGAACCCTGCGATCAAACCAGACACCGAAACTTTAAAATTCTTTCATAAATCAAATTATTTTATTAATCAATATATTTACTTAAGTTTTATGTGATCTTACCTAATCCCGAAACGTATAAACGATCAACTGAGCTAGGCTCGGGAAACGGTGAAACTGAGCCAAATCCGGTTTTAAACATTTCATAGTACACAACATCACAATCTAAGACTATGGTCATGTTCTGGGCCTAACAGCTATACCCAGATTATCTATACAGCCCGACTTAGCTTGAACACTGTACTAGTATTAACGATACGATACCGTTTATAGGAATCAGGTTATAAACGAGGCATCTGACTTATTGATACGTGATTTCTGTGCGAACTACGATAAGGTGAGTTTCACGACCCCCACTTTCTAAACTGTTTTACGAACTTTTGGGGTGAAAAGCATGTTTACATATACTGATATACTTGAAAACGTGTGATGATGTGGATTATCTAAGTACTAACACTTGACAAGTCCCCACAAACACAAGTGATTAACTTCGTGCCAGTGACGTGTGGATAGTACTATCGGTTTGACAAACCCAACTGACAGAGCCGGAGGGGTATGCCGGAACATATGTAAACCCAGTTGCACATTGTCATTATATTTTTACATACTGCTATGTGGTGTTAGACATAGTACATACTTGGGGCAAAGTGGCTGTTAAATGCCAACGGGAGTGCATGGGCAGTGGAGGCCATGTGTTTTAGCTCGTTTCGGTTTCACTTGTGGCTTAGTATAATACATCATACACATACATAAATACATACACACTGTAAACTTTACGAACTCGTGTACTGATTTCATTGACACTCGTGAAACTTGAAACTCACCAACTAGACGTAGTTGACCCGTTTTAACATGCTTTTCAGGTAAAGCAAAAGTGGAATGATTTGCTTACATGCTTGGTGTTAGAAAGAAAGTTGAATAGATGTGAATAGACGCTGATATAATACTGAATAAGAAGCTCGTAAACCGGTTATGTGTTTTTCACCTAGTTTGTAAACATAGTACCTACCAATGTAATATGATGTAAATTAGCTGTTGAATTTTCTTTATAAACAATGTTGTTGATACCAGTGTTATCTGTTACATTCCCGTATTACGCTTCCGCAACTACCTAGTCGGGGTGTGACAGAAGTTGGTATCAGAGCCATTGGTTATAAAGAATTAGGATGTCCCTTAGGATACCCTAAGATAACCGTAGGCTCGATTAACTCTGGGAATAAAATAATATTAAATAATATACACGAATGATTCTCGTGATGAACGCGAATGGACAAGTGGGTTATTATGGTCCGGAACGTAATAACAGACTTGTTTGTACGAGGAAATTCGAGAAGAAGTCGATAAACAATCGAATAGGTAAAAACAGCAACATATGTGTATAAAATATAATAATAGATAAATATCTGTGTATATAAACGATTATTTGTGCTTATGTGTATAAATACCTACATGTATTCTACTATGATTAATATAGAAGGATATTATTCTTATCGCTAAGAATTGTGCAGGAATATGTCAAGATCTACTGATCGTTTACCTAATACCCTACCAACAGGGCCTGAGGAGGAAGAGGAGGATCCGGAAGAGGAAACTGAGGAGGAACCAGAGGAAATGGAAGAAGGTGTAGATGCGGTAATTCCACGTGAGGTACCCGCGGATCAACCCGACTTATCGGGTTATCGTTGTGACACCTACCCCCCTAGGGAATCCCCTAGGAATCTTGCAGGACAGGGAGCTACTAGTGCTTATCATTCACCTGTTAGAGCACCCAGATCCCCTACTCCACCTGTACAGCATGCACCAGTACCCCCACCCACTATTAGAAACCGTCAGACCGCTCGCATTTCAGTGCGTCCACCTGAGCACACTTCTCTCCCACCTCGATCTACATACCATAGGGGAGAAACATCACGTGTCCAGGTCACTGAGATACCTATTCCTACTTGGGGTTTACCCGCCCCGGTACCCGAGCCACCTCTTCATTCTGATTCAGCATGGTTTGGTTTAGCAACTGCTCAGCTTTTAGAACAATCACATTCTATAAATAACCTAAACCATCATAGACATGATATGCAAGATCACATGCGGTACATGCAGCAAGAAATCAGAATTGTGCAAAGATCCAGTGCTCACAGCCAGGGGCGTCAGGATCGAGCGATGATACTACTGGGGGTATGCTTAGCAGTTAATGCGGCCCTAGTGGCTGCTGTTGTTTGGTTGTGGCTCCATGTTGCAAAGAATGGATAGGACATAGTAATCTAATCTTATGTATATAGTCTTTTGATATCCCAGGCAGCATTTTGTTACAGCATGTTGGGCTGACTTGGGAGTTGTTTGTGGTTTAGTACTATTTCAAGCACTGGCCCTTATCGGGTTAAGTCTACATGTCACTTAGTGACAAATGTTGATACGCATATACAAGCGCTGGCCTATACCAGGTTAAGCCTATGCGCTAATTTTGGATGCATATGTACAGTAATGATTATAATTAATACAAATGTGTTTTCTTTGGCATAGTTATGTGTTGTGAAATTGTAATATTGTAAAGTTGTGTTGATCATAGTGAAACAATATTGATTATTATATAATTGATTATTCTATAGAATGGCCCCGAAGAAAACAAACACTTTGTCTGAGGCGGAAGTGGCCGCAATGATTGCTCGTCAACTACAAGCAGTGATACCAACAATTGTAACACAAGTCACTGCAGGCATACGTGCTAACAATACTGTTAATCAACCTATGAGCACCACCACGGCCACTGTTAATACACCTCCACCGGACACTAATGTAGCCCCGGGTGTTACTACCCCGGTGAATACTGATAATGTCATAAATAATAATAACACTCTCCCAACTATGAATGTCACTGGGAACCCAGAACCTGTTGTGCACCCTGATAATATCCCGAACCCAAACCCTGTACCGGTTGTTAACACAACTAATAATGATAATACTCGGGCCAATACCGATAATAACAATAATAATAACCGAGAACCCCCGCGTCAGGAGTACTCATACAAACAATTTACATCATGTAAACCGGTTGATTTTAAGGGTATTGAAGGACCTAGCGGGCTGGTCAAATGGATAGAAAAGACCGAATCAGTAATTAATATCAGTGAGTGTCCACCGAACCGCGTGGTCAAATTTGCTACCAGTATGTTTCTAGACCAAGCGCTGATGTGGTGGAACACGGTAGTCCAAATAAGGGGACAAGATGCTATTAATCGTATGTCATGGACTGAATTAAAAACCCTCATGCTAGAGCATTTTTGTCCTAAAAGTGAGATTCAGAGGTTGGAACACGAGTTATGGAATTTGGAAATGAAAGGAGCAGACCATGTGGGATACACGAATCATTTTAACGAACTGTCCCGCTTAGTTCCATGGTTAGTTACACCGGAAGCGAAACGAATTGAACGTTATATCTGGGGACTGACCCCTGCTGTGAGAAATATAGTGAATTCAGTTGCCCACCCGACATTAGAAAGTGCTGTATCTCAAACGGGTGTCGTTACTTTTGATCTGATGAGAAGTGGAGTGATAAGGATGCCAGGTGAAACAACAAGTTTAAAACGAACTGATTATGGGACAAGAATGCAAGGAAACCCTCAAAACAAGCGGGCTCGTCCGAATACCCGAAGTTATGCCATGACCAGTTCTAATGTAAAACAAGAGACCTATAAAGGGACGTTACCGAAGTGCAAACGATGTAACTTCCATCATGTGGGTGATTGCAAACCGATCATTTGTCAAAAGTGTGGAAGAACGGGACACTATGCCCCCAACTGTAGAACCCCCACCAACACTGTTAACCGTCCACCGCAATCAACTCAACTACCTCGACCTCAACCAACCCGCCCACAACTCAACCAACAAACCCCACCTACCACGAACCTCCGTGCCTGCTATGAATGTGGCAGTACGGAACACTTTCGGAGATACTGCCCCAATTTGAACCCGGGTGCAGTGAGAAGGCAGAACCAAGCACAAGCATCAACCTCCAACGCAGCTAGGGGACGCGCGTTTGTATTAGGACCGGGTGAAGCGCGTCATGATCCGAATGTGGTGACAGGTACATTCTTAGTTTCGGGTCAGTATGCTTCAGTTTTGTTTGATACGGGTGCCGATAGAAGTTTCGTATCTGTTAATTTCTTACCTTTAGAAAATATGCCGGTTAGTGAACTAACAAAACCATATACTATAGAACTCGCTAACGGTAAGTCTATACTTGTTAACCGAATAGTCCGAGACTGTTCCCTTATCCTAAACGACCACCCATTTCTTATTGATTTACTTCCAGTGGAATTGGGAAGTTTCGATATTATAGTCGGTATGGACTGGCTATCTAAGTATAAAGCTGAAATTGTCTGTAAGGATAAGACCGTTAGGATACCTCTTTCGAATGATGAAGCTATGATTGTTCAAGGTGAGAAATCTAGTACGGTACTGCCTCTCATATCTCAACTTAAGGCATTGAGATATTTACGCCAAGGTTGTACTTTATACTTGGCGAGTGTAACAGTTAAGGAACCCGAGGAAAAACGAATAGAAGACATCCCAGTGGTACACGAGTATTCAGATGTATTCCCCGATGAGTTGCCTGGTTTACCACCGACCCGACAAGTAGAATTCCGTATTGACTTGATACCGGGAGCAGCACCCATTGCTAAGGCACCTTATCGACTTGCACCTTCTGAAATGCAAGAACTGTCCAACCAGTTACAAGAATTACTGGACAGGGGTTTTATTCGCCCTAGTTACTCACCGTGGGGAGCACCAGTGTTGTTTGTAAAGAAGAAATATGGGAGTTTTCGAATGTGTATTGATTACCGGGAATTGAATAAAGTGACTATAAAGAATAAATACCCCTTACCTCGAATTGATGACTTGTTTGATCAGCTCCAAGGTGCAAAGTATTTTTCAAAAATTGATCTTAGATCTGGTTATCATCAAGTAAGAATTCAGGAAGAAGACGTACCAAAAACAGCTTTCCAAACTCGGTATGGTCACTATGAATTTTTGGTTATGCCGTTTGGGTTGACAAATGCACCCGCAGTGTTTATGGACCTCATGAACCGAATTTGCAAACCTTACCTTGACAAGTTTGTGATAGTGTTTATCGATGACATTTTGATATATTCGAGAAGTAAGAAGGAACACGAACAACATTTGCGGGAAATCTTAAAATTATTGAGGCAAGAGAAGTTATACGCAAAGTTGTCCAAATGTGAGTTTTGGCTACAAGAAGTACAGTTTTTGGGACACATTGTGAACCATCAGGGGATCCAAGTAGACCCAAGTAAAATTGAGGCCATTAAGAATTGGCAAGTGCCTAAGTCACCAAGAGAAATTCGCCAATTCTTAGGACTAGCCGGGTATTATAGAAGATTCATTGAAAACTTTTCAAGTATTGCACAACCTTTAACCCTCCTAACTCAAAAAGATCGAGCATATGAATGGGGAGAAGAACAAGAAATGGCCTTCCAAACGTTAAAACAGAAGTTATGTGAGGCTCCAATATTAAGCCTTCCAGATGGAACTGAAGAATTGGTGGTATATTGTGACGCATCTCGTAAAGGTTTAGGATGCGTACTGATGCAAAGAAAGAAAGTAATAGCATATGCTTCCCGACAATTAAAAGTACATGAAAAGAATTATACGACCCATGATTTGGAATTGGGAGCAGTTATCTTTGCATTGAAGATTTGGAGACATTACTTGTATGGCACCAAATGTACCATCTATACTGATCACAAAAGCCTACAACACATATTCGATCAGAAAGAGCTAAACATGAGACAAAGGAGATGGGTAGAACTGTTAAATGATTATGATTGTGAGATTAAATACCATCCGGGTAAGGCCAACGTAGTAGCTGATGCTTTAAGCCGAAAAGACAGAATCAAACCATTAAGGGTACGAGCACTCGGAATGATTGTTCAAAGTAGCCTAACCGAACAAGTTCGCGTTGCACAAGATGAGGCCTTGAAGGCAGATCAGCTAGAAAAAGAAGAACTACATGGAAATGAAAGGAATTTTGAGAAGAAAATTGATGAAGTATATTATTACAAAAACCGGGTCTGGATTCCAACACTTCATAAACTCCGAAAGTTGATTCTTGATGAAGCACACAAATCCAAATATTCTATACATCCAGGTGCTGATAAGATGTATAAGGATGTTAAAGAATTTTACTGGTGACCTGGTATGAAAAAGGATATAGCCGTGTATGTAAGTAAATGTGCAACATGTGCAAGGGTAAAGGCGGAATATCAAAAACCTTCGGGAATGTTACAACAACCCGAAATCCCACAATGGAAATAGGAACAAATTACCATGGACTTCGTGACACACCTTCCTAAAACCTCTCGAGGACACAACGCAATTTGGGTAATTGTGGACCGGTTAACCAAATCCGCACACTTTATTCCCATCCGTAACAACTACACCACCGAAAAACTCGCTCAAATTTACATCGATGAAATAGTATCTCGACACGGAGTACCTCTTTCGATTATTTCCGATCGAGACAGTCACTTTACTTCACATTTCTGGCAAGCAGTACAAGAAGCCTTGGGAACCCGAATCGACCTAAGTACAGCTTACCATCCCCAAACCGATGGTCAATCCGAACGAACCATCCAAACCTTAGAAGATTTACTTCGTGCTTGTGTACTGGACTTCAAAGGGAATTGGGATCAACACCTCCCGCTCATTGAATTCTCTTACAATAACAGTTATCACAGTAGTATACAAGCAGCACCTTATGAAGCTCTATACGGGCGAAAATGTAGATCACCACTATGTTGGACAGAAGTGGGTGATACTCAAACTTCAAGATCCGATTTAATTCAGGAAACCACCGATAAGATTCACCAAGTTAAACAAAAATTGAAAGCAGCCCGTGACCGACAAAAGAGTTATGCCGATGATCGCAGAAAACCGTTATCTTTTGAAATAGGTGATTAGGTATTTTTAAAAGTATCGCCATGGAAAGGTGTTATAAGATTTGGAAAGACTGGTAAACTAGCCCCGAGATACATCGGACCTTTTGAGATTGTTGCAAAAATTGGTCCCGTAGCTTACCGATTAAAACTACCCTTAGAACTGAGCACTATTCATGACGTGTTTCATGTATCGAATCTGAAAAAGTGTTTGACTGATGAAACGACAATAGTACCACTGGAAGATGTTCAGATCAACGAAAAGCTCAACTTCGTAGAGGAACCGGTAGAAATTGTAGACGGGAAAACCAAACAGTTACGACACAACAAAATTTCATTGGTAAAAGTTCGGTGGAATTCAAAACAAGGACCCGAATATACTTGGGAACGAAAGGACGAATTCCGAAAGAAATACCCACACCTGTTCCCTAAAAAGAAAACCGATGACACATTAAATTTCGGGGACGAAATTTCTTAACGGGGGGAGAATGTGACATTCATGATAAAACGAGGTACACTATATTCATTACGTAACAAGTAAACGATAAATCGGTTAATTCGTAGTGCTTAAACGAGTAACCGACCGATACTAATTATGACCCGTATACATATTGAGGGGTCATATACGAGTTATATATATGTTATAGAGGCTAACATATTGATATTTAGGTCCCAGTATGTTTAAAACTCTTTAAACGAAAAAGGTTTCGTTTATCGATACGCTATAAGCTTAAACGCAATTGTTAATATTAAAACAAGCATTGTAGCATCCGTTAAGCCGAAAAAGATTTATAAAACACTTATATAACATGTTCTAAGCAATCCGTGAAAATATTTTGGAATTTTACAACGAGTCAGTACGTTTTTCTTATTTTACAAAAATAAGCTGAAAAACACTCGTTTTTGCGCTATTTCTCACACCCGAATTAATTTTCTTGCGAAAAACCGAACCCGAACTAAATTTGAAGTGGGATTTTCATGTTTGGGCTTGTATAATTAAATTAATGGGCCAAAACAGCCCATTATGGGGCCTTCTTGAATTCCGATCGGAACACCCACCAAACATCACATTCTTTTATATAACTTACATCCTAAGCTTTATCATTCATTTCAACTCTCAAAATTTTGAAGTCCAAGCAGCTGCAAAGTAAAACTCCAGGAACTTTCAAAAACCTAAGGTAATTAGTGATTTTCTTTGAGTTTTAACCATGATTAACATAGTTTAACCATGAAAAATTACTCCTTGATTAGTTTTAAACATGTTTAACCATCCAAAAACCCTAAAAATCAAGTAAAACCATGTTTTGATGTTAAACATGTTTACAAACCAGGAACATATATTTTTTTGGTCAAAAACGCGGATTAGAACATGAATACAACGTTTTTACGGTTAGAAAGTTCGGTTTGAACCCAAAACCGAAACCCTAATTATCAAGGCTTTTACATGGATGATTTATGCTTGGTTTGATGTTATATGATATGTATATATACTGAGTTTGCAACCCGAGACCCGGAAAGTCGTTTAAGCTAGCAAAATTCATCGAAAACCGACAAGGTAAACCCGTAACACTCGTTTAGGGGCTGTTTAGTATTAGGTTGTGACGTGCTTGTTGTTAGCTTGTGAAAACTTTCAGGGACATTAGGGATCATATAAATGAGTCCCTGTTCAAAGTTGGTAATTTTTCGATAAACGGAGAATATTTGGTGAATTTATTTCCGTTTATGAGCGTTTATTTGGGAAAAATAGCTAAACATATTGAAAAATTATGAAACTTGGTTTTGGAGTTTAATATGTGATGGTAAGATCACTGGTAAAGTTTGGGAATCATTGGAAATGTCTAAGTATGGTTTTTGCAATCATGGCTTAACCGAATTTTAACAGCCGAAAAACGCACAAAAAGGCATTTTGTCAAAAGTTTTAGGTTCTGGAAATTTTGCAGGGGCTATGTAATAACATTGAGGTCATTGGTAAAAATTATCGGATTTTTCGGAGGTCGTTTGATATAAACGGACCATTTATTACACGATTATAACCTATTAAATGAATTTTTATAAATAAATAATTAATCATAAAATTTCTAAAAATATTTTTATAAAATTCTCCATGTCTTAATGTATTTTTACAAAAATTTACATAATTTATATATAAGTACATATTTAGTTATGATTAATCAAAGATTTAAATTATAATTGTTTTAACGAAACCGGCAGTTTTGTGTTTAACGGACTGACTGGTATGTCAAAATGTCAAAAGTGGTCAAATATCATATTTTTGAATGATATTGATAAAAACGAACTTTTTACGAGAATTCCGGACAAATCGGGTGGATTGTGCGCGTTTTGTATAATCAAACCCGTGTGGAAACGGAAACGAACCCTGCGATCAAACCAGACACCGAAACTTTAAAATTCTTTCATAAATCAAATTATTTTATTAATCAATATATTTACTTAAGTTTTATGTGATCTTACCTAATCCCGAAACGTATAAACGATCAACTGAGCTAGGCTCGGGAAACGGTGAAACTGAGCCAAATCCGGTTTTAAACATTTCATAGTATACAACATCACAATCTAAGACTATGGTCATGTTCTAGGCCTAACAGCTATACCCAGATTATCTATACAGCCCGACTTAGCTTGAACACTGTACTAGTATTAACGATACGATACCGTTTATAGGAATCATGTTATAAACGAGGCATCTGACTTATTGATACGTGATTTCTGTGCGAACTACGATAAGGTGAGTTTCACGACCCCCACTTTCTAAACTGTTTTACGAACTTTTGGGGTGAAAAGCATGTTTACATATACTGATATACTTGAAAACGTGTGATGATGTGGATTATCTAAGTACTAACACTTGACAAGTCCCCACAAACACAAGTGATTAACTTCGTGCCGGTGACGTGTGGATAGTACTATCGGTTTGACAAACCCAACTGACAGAGCCGGAGGGGTATGCCGGAACATATGTAAACCCAGTTGCACATTGTCATTATATTTTTACATACTGCTATGTGGTGTTAGACATAGTACATACTTGGGGCAAAGTGGCTGTTAAATGCCAACGGGAGTGCATGGGCAGTGGAGGCCATGTGTTTTAGCTCGTTTCGGTTTCACTTGTGGCTTAGTATAATACATCATACACATACATAAATACATACACACTGTAAACTTTACGAACTCGTGTACTGATTTCATTGACACTCGTGAAACTTGAAACTCACCAACTAGACGTAGTTGACCCGTTTTAACATGCTTTTCAGGTAAAGCAAAAGTGGAATGATTTGCTTACATGCTTGGTGTTAGAAAGAAAGTTGAATAGCTGTGAATAGACGCTGATATAATACTGAATAAGAAGCTCGTAAACCGGTTATGTGTTTTTCACCTAGTTTGTAAACATAGTACCTACCAATGTAATATGATGTAAATTAGCTATTGAATTTTCTTTATAAACAATGTTGTTGATACCAGTGTTATCTGTTACATTCCCGTATTACGCTTCCGCAACTACCTAGTCGGGGTGTGACAGGACACCAACGTCGTTGTCAATGTAAGCATCGGAGTGCTAGTAGTAGACGGCACTACCGAGCATTGAGGCGTTGATTGACGTGGTGTCGGAACACCAATAATTACCCCAGCCCCTACTGAAACACGTCTTTTCTTCGATGGCTCTTCAGTTGCCACTGCTTTCCCTTTCCTCTTACGTTCCTGTTGAGCTGCAATGGTGGCAGCTAACGCAACATTTACTGCCTCTTGTTGCTCTTGAAAGGCAGCATCACCAGCTCCACCATCACTAACATTACCATCATCATTCCCATAATCATCGTTCCCACCTTCTCCCCCTTCACGTTCAGAATCCGAGTCATCGTGGATCCAACGTTCATCAGGAGGACATACATAGTTAGGATTAATGATATAACCAATCATTCGTTTATCTTCTGGCCTCCCTTTTCTATAAAGTGACAATAGACGAACGGTATCGGCTGTCATATGTTCCATAGGGAGCACATCATTCACCAATGTCTGATCAATAGCTAAATTAGGTATCAAATCTTGAATAATCAACTGCAAGAATCGAGGATACATTAAGAATTTCTTCGACTGAATTGTCTGCTGAACTTGTTCTTTCAAATGATCGAAGACGACCTCAGAGAAGTTAAATGGCTTGTTCAAAATTAACGCTACAAAGGCTGATTGCAAACTGAGTCGACATTCGTCAAAACCGCCACGACGACCACTCATACAATGAATAAGAACATGGAGAAGATACTTGTATGGTGGGCATAAACCATTCTTGTTCAACATATATTTATCAATATCTCCACCATAACGCACACGTGTAAACAAACCCTTGACCAGTTGCTTGTCGAATTCACAAGGGTTGTTATCATTATCATCAAACCGAAGCACACGCCGAATTACTTCAACATCAATTATAATGGGAGTTTGATTAATCGTTGCTCGAATATGATTTTCCACCTCCACAAACTCAGCAGTAGCCTAAAACTGCCTGATAATACTCAGATACACTTTAGGTCGAGGAGTAATGGCATAATGTATCACTAACCATCTTAGAAAAGCCAACATATCTCCAAATGTAGCAATATCAGCAACATCTGAATCAATATAAGCACATATGTTGTGCTTTTTGTTAGAAGGTAATAAAACGACAGCTTCTTGTTGTGCTTGAGGAGGTTGCCCTTGTGGTGGTTGATCTTGTTGCCCTTGATCGGCAACCGGTGGATCTTGATTTACTTGAATAGCCATTTTAACTGTATAAATATGAACGAATATAAGGAATGTGAAGACGTAATATGCATTTAGCACCAATATATATCTAGTTATTTATAAATGGTGTATTCAATTTTACGCTTTTAGACGGTTGAAATACTTTATTTAAGTTAAATGTTAATTCTAAATTTAATTAAATAATTAAAAAGGAATGTCATTCGTTTAAATATCACTCTGATTCATTACCATCCAGTAACGAATCAAGCGATTCGCTATCAGGTAAATAAGTTAACGAAAGAGACACAACGAATCAACTATACAAGTTTAACGAACTGAAGTCTAGTTTGTTACAGATTTGGCGAATCCAAATTTGATTCGTCAAGAAACTGATTCGCTGAGCTCGTTCGTATATTTCCTTAACGAATTGGACACGAAGTAGTTCCAATTCGCTAAAGATAACGAATGGTCAATAAATTAGACTTAATCTTTGACCCGCATAGCCAAAGTCAAAATTAAGATGAACACCGATAGTCAACAACACGAATCAAGCTTCAATTAGTCCATAACTATCGTTGGATAATCAAAACATTAAGCGTATTGAACTCGGAAACACATTATTAAGCTCATGGTTATGAGATTGAGACTCAAAACCCAGAAAGACTAGAATCAATCTTCGATTAAAGTCTACCAAGTGTATCGGAATCGTATTCCGATCACATTGAATCGTAAATAACCTACATTAACCCAATATATCTTAAATAAACAGGTTTATGAACTCGGAAAACCCTTAGACCACAAAAGTCCATAATTAGTCAATTAATACACAGTCATTTAAGACGAAAATCACATCGCTGTGATCATCTATACCTTAGAAACACAATGATATTCTTGAAATGTCGAAATTTGAAAGTCGAATTTCAGAGAAAAATTTGAAAAAGATTACTTTAAGGTGAAGGAAGAAGACGAACAGTGAAGAACTGTTCGTGTTTCTTGTCTTATATAGCCTAACACGCCACCCAAGGTACTCTTTGTACGAATCAAGCGACTCGTTTGAATTATTAAAAACGAATTAGGTAATTTGCTATTCCAATTCGTTGCCTCAGAGTAACGAAGATTAACGAATTAGACGTAAATCGTGTCTTGATTCGTTAAATATGTATAACGAAGTAGAGATGATTCGTCAGAGTGTGGAAGCGAATTAGGTGAGTGAACTAAAAATTAGTTCGCTAAAGAATAACCTAGTTCGTTATCCATACTTAACGAATTAGTTTTTAACGAATTAAACCCTTTATTTAATTTTAACATAAATAAATAAATGAATTAATTAAATAAGTATAAAATTTAACTTAAATAAGTTATCGAGAACCTTTTTATCCCGATAATTGAATACTTTAAAGACCATTTCACTTTTACGAAACAAAAATTAAAATATTAAATAATATATAAAGTAAGAAGAGTAAAATATTTTTGATATTTTGTAAAAATTAAAGAATGTATTTACAAAGTAGCATCCGAACATAAAAATTGGACAATTTTTTTTTTTATGATAATTTTTTTTTGTTGAGTTTGAGCAGAGAATCATATTGACCAAAATGCCCTTCCATCACAGTTTTATATATCAGCGATATTACTACTGGCGTTAAGTCGGTCATTGATATTGTTGTCCACTTAAATCTTATAACAAAACTTCGAGCGTTTTTGTGATATGATTTATGGTTCAATTAGCGCACAGAATATAAGAAACTATCAGCCCCTAATCTCGGTTCAAGCTTAATTTGATTTTTGCCAAATCACCCCAACTTGACTTAAACCATTATAGTGCTGATCAAAATTTTTGATACCAATTGTGAAATTTTGAGCAATGCATCAAGTTTCCTTTACCGTGAGTGAGTATGCATGAGTCCATCTGTCGGCTTACATACGTTGTATCCCCTGGGGTCCGTTTCTTATTGGTATTGAGACGCACACAAAGGAGGAACAATTGTATGACTAACAGCGGATTTTGATCAAGTCAGTAATTGAGATTGTACAAAGTACAGCGGTGATCAAGCCGCATAAAGACTTTGGGTTTGCTCTAGAAAGCGAGTGAAATATTCATGCTTATGAATACCCAGATGATTAAGCCGCATAAAGACTCACAGTGTCCAGAATCCTAATGCTTGTTATTTGCTTTATTATATTTTTTGGTGATCAACAACTATAAAGCTTGAGTATGACCGGTTATTACATTTCAGCCATCTTCACCGAGACTTTTGCTAGAGACTAACTGTAACACCCCGTAACCGCAGCGGAAACGTAAACGAGATGCAACAGACACATCTGATATCAACAGCATTGCTTATAAAGAAAACACCACTACATTAATTCACATCATATTACAATGTTCCAAGTTCAGTTATCGTCTAAGCGATAGCACATAAGTTTTACCAACAGTACATTAACATAATTAATACAAAAAGATCATTAAGCTTCCACAAAAAGCACGCATCGTTCAAGCATGTAGCAACTATTCCAGTTTGGTGGTACCTAAAAAGCATGTAAAGAAACGGGTCAACTACGAATAGTTGGTGAGTTTCACTAATTTAGATAAACAGTGACAAATCATTATAATAATCATATATTAGCGATGTAATTATGCTGAGCCCACAAGTGAAACCTCTGACTATCCACACACAACCCCGTGGCGTACTCCGCCCACGAACCTGCCCCAAACCGCTATGCCTAACATTACATAGCAAAAATATATATAACAACAAAATAGACATGTGCAACTGGCTGGGAAATATCAGCAAATCCATGCCGGACCAGTTGGGTTTGTCAGACCAATAGTACTATCCACACTCTACCGGCTTTCAGTTAATCACTCGTGTTCCGGGGCCTTAGAATGTTAGCAACTCAGACAATTACCATCTTAGTACATTTCCGTACGATTCCCTTACAATAAAATATATATAAATACACGCAAATCCATGCGTTCAGTATGTACTTAAACATTTCAGTAGTAACATGCTTCCGCCCCGGGAAAATATTTAAAAACAATTCAGAAAAGGGGCTCGTGAAACTCACCTTATCGTAAACATATAGTTACACCGTACACAGCTACTAATCCGGATCTGTAATACGATCCCTAATTCGTTACTATACAATCATTATTAATATAACTTTAACCGTGTTAACCGGTACATCTGGGGACACCGTTAACCCAGTACTGTAACCGTTCCGGGGGCAATGTTAACCCAGAAACACTTCTCCGGACTCAGATTGTGATATCGTTTAGAGTTCAACAGTCAAAATTACCAATAGTTTGTTTTCCCCGTTTTACGTGCCTAGCACGGTTACCCGTTTTTACGTTTCAAAAATGAGTTTGGTCACACACGACCCGAAAATAGTTGTTGACTGATAATTCTATTAGAGTTGAGAAATTAGAGCTCGGTTTAGACGCCCCGATTGGCCGCGGGCCCCGTTTCCGTCTTTAGCGTACCGGAAACTGTTAAATTGGTTAAAATTCCTCAAATCATCCGAATTATTTTCGGATGATTTACATTTAACTCAGTTATATGAAATAGTTCATTTTTAGGGTTTTTATACACCAGTCAGCTCGCTTAGGCGAACTTTACCGGTTTACGCGTTTTAAGTTTTAAAAGTTTGTTTTTATTTTCTTTTTAGCACAAATAATTACCCGTTTAGTCTCGGATCTTGAAATTTTGCAAAAATCACTTTTTGACAGTGGGGAATTTTATAAAAATATTTCCAGAATTAATTTTTATATTTAAAATTTATTTATCTATTTTTAAACACAATTTAAACACTAAATATGTCGTAAATACCAAACGATCTTAGAAAAATCCCAATTTTTTCCTGGATGACCCCTGCCATCCACATAGTCCCCTGTAATTTTTCCAGAACCAAAATCCCTTTTTACATGCCATTTTTACTAAAACCGAGCTAGAAAACCCTAGAACTCGTTTAACCGAAAATCCTTCTTAGACTTCTCCAACGGACCTAATATTTTGTGTGTGAATTTTACATGTTATAAAAAGCTTATCTGGAATTTTCCAGAATTTTTCATGATATTTATCTATTTTTCACCATTTTTAGCCAAAACCGAGCATTAAATTCACCAAATATTCATCCTTTGTCCAAAAATTACCAAAATTTCACAGAACTCATATTTTCATATATATAACACCCTTGTAAAAGTTCATGACCTAACTCTAAACCTGTCACAATCTGTCCAAAACACAAACATCATACAAAAACCGAACTACCTTGTGTTTCTAGCTTCAAATCGCAATGATCTCGCTTTCTAGCCTTGGTTAACAACTAGATACAGCACCTACAAGCACAATAACACCACACCAAGCAAGTTACACCCACAATCAAGCCATTTATTTCATGGTTTCGGTTATGATTTTAAAACAAAGATTTGAACCGTAAAAATTCGTTTTTGGTTCGTTTAACTCCTTTCTTGGACCAAGATCCCTTGTATAACCCGTATACATCACTTGATCATGCAAGAATCGGTTTTCATCTTTGAAACCTCCTTTTCTTGCAAATAAACTCAAGAAAGGAAGGTGAAAACATAAATAGCTCGACTTTTTACCTCGGTTTTCTTGCTAAAATCTTGTGTTTTAGTTCATACGTTGGAGAGAGTTGAAAGATTGTTGAATGTGGTTTACAAAAAAAAGAAACAAGTAAAGGGGTTATACCCCTTACTTCCGATCGGAATAGATAGAGGGGTGGGTTGGGACCCACTTCTCCATTTCTAGCCATTCATTCAGATTTCTGAAATCTGGATAATGTTTTGGATAATCTGGTTCAGTTCGTTTTTCGGTTAAATGTTTAATCTAACTTAAAACGAGGCTAAAATGGTCGTTTTCGGCTTAAAAAAAGAAATTTATTTAAAACCGATTTAAAAACTTTAAAAACTTAAACCATGACATTTATTATCTTAGAACATCATATTATTAATAATTGCGCATCTTTTTCGGCTTGATCGATCGTCTCTTGCTTGGTTTGGTATTAAAGGTTTCGTTTAACGTACCGACGTACCATTAAATCGAAATTCTTTTTCTGTGCTTTAATTCACTTATCCCGAAGCTTTAATACTTCGTAAACATCACTAAATATCATATATCTCGTCTATAATGTAATCCTCGAGTCGTTCGGGTTTCAACAACCGTTAATCGGTTAATCGTATTTCCAATACGATTAACTGTATAATCGAGTATAATCCGTAATGTGAATCTTACATACTCGTATAAACGCATTATAATTCATATATTCATTATTAAATAACACATAAATAGTATATAGCGGTTAGGGTATACCTGATTTTGCCGGAATCGTTACATTCTCCCCCCGTAAAAGAAATTTCGTCCTCTAAATTTTTACGCGTCGACTACTTCCTTTTGGGGAAATAGATAGGGGTATTTCTTCCGGAATTCGTCCTTTCGTTCCCATGTATATTCTGGGCCTCGTTGCGAATTCCATCTAACTTTAACCAACAAAATCTTATTGTGTCTAAGTTGCTTGATTTTCCCGTCTACTATTTCTACGGGTTCCTCTACGAAATTGAGCTTATCACTTATTTGGACACCCTCTAAAGGTAACACTGACATCTCATCCGCCAGACATCTTTTCAAGTTCGATACGTGAAACACGTTGTGAACTGCACTCAGTTCATCGGGTAGTTCTAATCGGTATGCTACGGGACCGATTTTTGCAGTAATATTGAATGGTCCAATATATCTCGAGGCTAACTTCCCCGCCTTTCCAAATCTGACTACACCCTTCCAAGGTGATACCTTCAAATAAACTTTATCACCTTTCTCAAACGACAACGGTTTTCCACGGGTATCGGCATAACTCTTCTGTCGATCGCGCGCGGCCTTCAGATTATTCCTAATTTCAAGGATTTTGCTGGTCGTTTCCTGGACCAGGTCTGATCTAATAACCTGAGTGTCGCCCACTTCAGTCCAGCAGAGTGGTGATCGGCACTTCCGACCATACAATGCTTCGTAAGGAGCTGCCTTTATACTGCTATAGTAACTGTTATTATAGGAAAATTCAACGAGTGGGAGATATTGATCCCAATTTCCCTTAAAATCCAGTACGCATGCACGAAGCAAATCCTCCAGGGTTTGGATGGTCCTCTCAGACTGACCATCGGTCTGAGGGTGATAAGCTGTGCTTAGGTCAATACGCGTTCCCAGCGCTTCTTGCACAGCTTGCCAATGATTGGAGGTGAAATGGCTATCCCGATCGGAGATGATTGAGATAGGTATCCCATGACGAGACACAATTTCATTTATATAAATCTGCGCAAGTCTCTCAGTGTTATAATCATTCCTAATCGGGATAAAATGTGCTGATTTGGTTAATCGATCCACGATTACCCAAATTGCATCATGTCCTCGGGACGTCTTAGGAAGATGTGTCACAAAATCCATCGTGATTTGCTCCCACTTCCATTCGGGAATTTCCAGTTGTTGTAACATCCCCGAGGGTTTCTGGTGTTCCGCCTTAACTCTCGCACAAGTCGTACACTTACCGACATACGTTGCTATATCCTTTTTCATACCCGGCCACCAGTAGAACTCCTTCACATCCTTGTACATCTTATCCGATCCCGGATGTATGGAATATTTAGATCTATGCGCTTCGTCCATGATTAAATCACGAAGGTCATGGAGGGTCGGGATCCAAATCCGATTTTTGAAATAGAGAATTTCGCCCACACGCGGTTCGAATTCTTCTCATTGTCGTAAAGTCCCTCCTTTTCCAATTGTTCCCCTTTCAACGCCTCACGTTGAGCGACTCGAATCAGGTCCGAAAGGTTCGACTGGACTATCATTCCCAGCGCTCGCACTCGCAATGGCTTAACCCGATCTTTCCTACTCAAGGCATCGGCTACGACGTTAGCCTTGCCGGGGTGATAACGGATGTCACAGTCATAATCGCTTAACAACTCGACCCATCTTCGTTGCCTCATATTCAGTTCTTTCTGATCGAATATGTGCTGCAAACTTTTATGATCGGTGAAGATGGTGCACTTCGTACCGTAGAGATAATGTCTCCAGATTTTAAGTGCGAAGATAACCGCTCCCAGTTCTAAGTCATGAGTAGTGTAATTTTTCTCGTGTACTTTTAACTGTCGGGAAGCATAGGCTATAACCTTATTATTCTGCATCAACACGCATCCTAACCCTCTACGCGATGCGTCACAATATGCGACAAAAATATCGTCTCCATCGGGGAAACTTAAAATCGGCGCTTGGCACAATTTTTGTTTTAGCGTTTGAAATGCCGTCTCCTGCTCTTCTCCCCATTCATAATTTCGATCCTTTTGAGTCAGGAGAGTTAAAGGTTGGGCGATGCTGGAAAAGTTCTCTATGAATCGACGATAATATCCAGCAAAGCCTAAGAATTGGCGGATTTCCTTTGGCGTTTTAGGCGCTTGCCAATTCTTAATTGCTTCAATCTTACTAGGATCAACGTGTATTCCTTGATGGTTTACAACGTGACCGAGGAATTGCACCTCTTGTAACCAGAAGTTACACTTGGAGAATTTTGCATACAACTTCTCCTGATTCAGAAGCTCTAAAATTATTCTTAAGTGTTGCTCGTGCTCCTCTTTACTTTTCGAGTAGATCAAAATATCGTCAATAAACACGATGACGAATTTGTCGAGGTAGGGTTTACAGACTCGATTCATGAGGTCCATGAACACTTCCGGCGCATTTGTTAGTCCAAAAGGCATAACTAAGAATTCGTAATGGCCGTAGCGAGTCCGGAATGCGGTTTTTGGGATATCTTCTTCCTGAATTCTAACCTGATGGTATCCCGATCTAAGATCGATTTTTGAGAAATAGCTCGCACCTTGCAGCTGGTCAAACAGATCATCAATTCGGGGAAGAGGGTACCTATTTTTGATTGTTAACTTGTTCAACTCCATGTAATCAATGCACATTCTAAGGCTCCCGTCCTTCTTTTTCACGAATAATACAGGTGCACCCCACGGGGAATGACTAGGACGTATAAATCCTTTATCCATCAATTCTTGCAACTGATTGGATAATTCTTGCATCTCGGACGGTGCAAGTCGGTAGGGTGCTTTAGCAACAGGGCCAGCTTGAGGTATTAAATCGATTCTGAATTCGACCTGTCGGGTTGGCGGTAATCAAGGAAGTTCTTCTGGGAAAACTTGTGGAAATTCGCGTACCACCGGGATATCTTCCACCCGTTTCTCCTCAGAATCTGTGGCCGTCAAGCTCGCTAGATACGCCACGCATCCCTGACGTATATATTTTAACACCTTGAGGCGGGATATAAATGATATCATTGTGCCCGACTTCTCTCCTTGCACTAATACCTCTTCGTCATCCGACACCCGGATCTTGACGATTTTCTTTTCACAGTTTACTTGAAAAGGGCAATTCCGAACTATCTGATTAACTATCATGGTTTTACCGTTAGCGACTTCTACGGCATATGGTTCTATGGTTTCACTAGTCGGAAGGTTTGCTATCGAAAGGAACTTAACGGAGACAAAACTTTTATCGGCGCCCGTATCAAATAATAAAGAAGCATAATGATCAGAGACGAGGAATGTACTTGTCACTACGCTGGGGTCCTGGCGTGCTTCGTTTGCCCCCATCACGAATGCTCGGCCTCTTGCCGGATTGGACGACGATGCCTGACCCGCGGTTTGCCTCCCATTTCCTCCCTGGTTCAGTTTCGGACAGTTTCTCTTGAAGTGATCGGTGTTGCCGCATTCAAAGCAAGCACGGCTGGTGGTCATCATTTGGTTTCCTTGTGGGTTTTGTTGTCGGGCTGGTTGGGTCCTAAATGGCTGCGCACGGATAGGTTGCGGTTGTCGGTTCAGATTGTTCAGGTTTGTCCTACAACTCGGTGCGTAGTGCCCAATCCTGCCACACCGGTGGCACACTACTCCCTGGCACTTGCCACCATGCTGGTAACCGCATTTCTCACACTTAGGGAACGTCCCTTTCTGCGATTCCTGTCTTCCGCCCGAACTAGTCATGGCGTAGTTCTGGGCAGCGGGCCGAGCACGTTTATTTTGCTGTTTCTCCTGGATCCTATTGTCATACGTACCTCGCTTTCCCCCAGCAGACTCTCCTGCCACCTTCAGTGACCCACTCCTCACGAAATCGTATGTGATGATACCAGCTTGCGTCACCGCACCCTCAAACGTCTTGTGTCCCCCAGCGTTGACTATACTCCTTACTACTGGAGTTAGTCCTTATATATAACGCTCAACCCTCTTTGACTCTAGGGTGCCAACCATGGCACTAATCGCGACAATTCATTAAATCGGTTCGTATAACCCAAGTGGTCTGCCCCCTGCATCTCCAGGTTCCACAATTCGTTTTCTAACTTCTGCAGTTCGTTTTTCGGGCAGAAATGCTCCAATACAAGGGCCTTGAGCTCTGCCCAGGTCATGCGGTTTGTCGCTGCCTGACCGCGAGTTTGAACTATTGTGTTCCACCATGTCAAGGCATGTCCGTGAACGTGCAGGTAGCATACTTAACAACGTAATCCTCAGGGCAGTTGCTGATGTTCACAGCAGCCTCTAATTTCTCAATCCACTTAACCAACGCATTTGGTCCCTCAGACCCGCTAAATTCTAGGGGCTTGCATAACATAAAATCTTTAATTGAACATCCCTTTGTTGCAGGAGTCGGTTCAGTGCGGTTCGTTTCTACACTAGGTGTAGGGCCATTACTGTCAGTAACGACCACCCTAGGCGTTGCGTCATTACTCGGAATCGGGTTACCGTTCGATGGAGGATTAACATTTTGTTCCCCCTCATTATTGGTGGTCGTTTGATTGCTTGCAGGGCTTGGATTGGTCGTATTATTGATACTGGCGGCGATGCGCGATACTATATCCGGTATCGCCGCCTCTAACTGTCGAGCAATCAGACGGTCCACATCCACTTCTGACATTTGAGCTGACCGTTTTGGTGCCATTCTACACAACATTAAGAAAATACATATAATTAATACAAATTCCAATCTCGATACATAACACACATTCCATTCATTAATAAACATTAGTACATATTACATAAACATCCGTTCACATTACATTCCTACCATCATCACATAGATTAAGTTTTCATACATCAGTCCTACATCGGCATCATTTCGACATAACCCGCTATGGGTCAGTGCTTGAATGATACATCAAAAGTATCTACAATGATATCCCCAAAAAAGGGCCCCCTATGGGCTAGTGGCTGTACTATAACTACCCAAGATTCACTCTATGTTAGCATCGCCACTAACTGCTTACACAGAGTATCAAAAAGCGGACCCTGACTACTACCACCCTAACATAATCTAAGCATGGTGGTATACCAACCACACCAACACTGCCACCATCACCACCAACACCGCCATCAATCCCCGAATCCGTGTCTCCATCCGGTCAATCATCCACTGGGAGTATGCGCCCTCCCTCCTCAGCTGGCCAATCGCGTACTGGCTGTCCAGTACGCAGTCCGCCAGGTGCCTCCTCCTCTGGATCCCCACCGTCAAGGCGATGGTGTGCTCAACCACCTGCTCGGTGAGCACTCGGAGCCATGCAGCCTCGGCGGAGGGACGCTCATCCCTCTCCAGCCTAGAGGTACCCCACACGGGCGGAGGCACAGACTCGGGCTGGTGGCGGGAGGACTCGCCCCTATGGTAAGTAGGTCTGGGTGGGGTAGAGGTAGGTGGGACATAGGGGACACTGATCCGCGCCGTGAGGCGGGGACCGGGTCTGGGAGGGGTAGGGGTGACCTGTGGTGCGGGTGGGGTGGGGGATCTGGCAACCCTAGTAGGGGAGGACAGGCTAGCACTCCTACGGCTAGTCTCACTAGGCTCAGTGCTGGATGCTAAGCGTAAGCTCCTGGAGTTCCCGGAACTGACCTCCTCCGGGTCCTCCTCCAATGACAGACTTCGTGATCTCGACATCCCTAACTGTACACAAGTTAGCAAACATATAGTTTCTTCCATAATGTAAATCATAATTGATATACACATACTTATACAACTTTGTCACATAAAAATATTATCATATACTTATACATATGTTGCCGATTTTACCTATTAATGTTCCTCGTGACTTCCCTTGAATTCCCTCGTGCGGACAAGTCTGTTATTATGTTTCGGACCATAATAACTCACATATCCATCCAAGTTCATCCAGATCTCGTCACTGTAAATTATTAGTTGATATTCAGATCCTATAATACTTGAGCTACTGGTTATATTTTAGGTATCTTTTAAAGACATCATAATTCTTTATAACCAATGGCTCTGATACCAAGTTCTGTAACACCCCGTAACCGCAGCGGAAACGTAAACGGGATGCAGGAGACACGTCTGATATCAACAGCATTGCTTATAAAGAAAAACACCACTAAATTAATTCACATCATATTACAATGTTCCAAGTTCAGTTATCGTCTAGGCGATAGCACATAAGTTTTACCAACAGTACATTAACATAATTAATACAAAAAGATCATTAAGCTTCCAAAAAAGCACGCATCGTTCAAGCATGTAGCAACTATTCCAGTTTGGTGGTACCTAAAAAGCATGTAAAGAAAACGGGTCAACTACGAATAGTTGGTGAGTTTCACTAATTTAGATAAACAGTGACAAATCATTATAATAATCATATATTAGCGATGTAATTATGCTGAGCCCACAAGTGAAACCTCTGACTATCCACACACAACCCTGTGGCATACTCCGCCCACGAACCTGCCCCAAACCGCTATGCCTAACATTACATAGCAAAAATATATATAACAACAAAATAGACATGTGCAACTGGCTGGGAAACATCAGCAAATCCATGCCGGACCAGTTGGGTTTGTCAGACCAATAGTACTATCCACTCGTGTTCCGGGGCCTTAGAATGTTAGCAACTCAGACAATTACCATCTTAGTACATTTCCGTACGATTCCCGTACAATAAAATATATATAAATACACGCAAATCCATGTGTTCAGTATGTACTTAAACATTTCAGTAGTAACATGCTTCCGCCCCTGGAAAATATTTAAAAACAATTCAGAAAAGGGGCTCGTGAAACTCACCTTATCGTAAACAAGTAGTTACACCGTACACAGCTACTAATCCGGATCTGTAATACGATCCCTAAGTTCGTTACTATACAATCATTATTAATATAACTTTAACCGTGTTAACCGGTACATCTGGGGACAGCGTTAACCCAGTATTGTAACCGTTCCGGGGGCAATGTTAACCCAGAAACATTTCTCCGGACTCAGATTGTGATATCGTTTAGAGTTCAACAGTCAAAATTACCAATAGTTTGTTTTCCCCGTTTTGCGTGCCTAGCACGGTTACCCGTTTTTACGTTTCAAAAATGACTTTGGTCACACACGACCCAAAAATAGTTGTTGACTGATAATTTTATTAGAGTTGTGAAATTAGAGCTCGGATTAGACGCCCCGATTGGCCGCGGGCCCCGTTTCCGTCTTTAGCGTACCGGAAACTGTTAAATCGGTTAAAATTACTCAAATCATCCGAATTATTTTCGGATGATTTAAATTTAACTCAGTTATATGAAATAGGTTTTTATACACCAGTCAGCTCGCTTAGGCGAACTTTACCGGTTTACGCGTTTTAAACTTTAAAAGTTTGTTTTTATTTTCTTTTTAGCACAAATAATTACCCGTTTAGTCTCGGATCTTGAAATTTTGCACAAATCACTTTTTGACAGTGGGGAATTTTATAAATATATTTCCAGAATTAATTTTTATATTTAAAATTTATTTATCTATTTTTAAACACCATTTAAACACTAAATATGTCGTAAATACCAAACAATCTTAGAAAAATCCCAATTTTTTCCTGGATGACCCCTGCCATCCACATAGTCCCCTGTAATTGTTCCAGAACCAAAATCCCTTTTTACATGCCATTTTCACTAAAACCGAGCTAGAAAACCCTAGAACTCGTTTAACCGAAAAGCCTAATTTGACTTCTCCAATGGACCTAAAATTTTGTGTGTGACTTTTACATGTTATAAAAAGCTTATCTGGAATTTTCCAGAATTTTTCATGATACTTAACTATTTTTCACCATTTTTAGCCAAAACCGAGCATTAAATTCACCAAATATTCATCCTTTGTCCAAAAATTACCAAAATTTCACAGAACTCATATTTTCATATATATAACACCCCTGTAAAATTTTGTGACCTAACTCTAAACGTGTCACAATCTGTCCAAAACACAAACATCATACAAAAACCGAACTACCTTGTGTTTCTAGCTTCAAATCGCAAGGATCTCGCTTTCTAGCCTTGGTTAACAACTAGATACAGCACCTACAAGCACAATAACACCACACCAAGCAAGTTACACCCACAATCAAGCCATTTCTTTCATGGTTTCGGTTATGATTTAAAAACAAAGATTTGAACCGTAAAAATTCGTTTTTGGTTCGTTTAACTCCTTTCTTGGACCAAGATCCCTTGTATAACCCGTATACATCACTTGATCATGCAAGAATCGGTTTTCATCTTTGAAACCTCAATTTCTTGCAAATAAACTCAAGAAAGGAAGGTGAAAACATAAATAGCTCGACTTTTTACCTCGGTTTTCTTGCTAAAATCTCGGGTTTTAGTTCATACTTTGGAGAGAGTTGAAAGATTGTTGAATGTGGTTTACAAAAAAAAGAAACAAGTAAAGGGGTTATACCCCTTACTTCCGATCGGAATAGATAGAGGGGTGGGGTGGGACCCACTTCTCCATTTCTAGCCATTCATTCAGATTTCTGAAATCTGGATAATGTTTTGGATAACCTGGTTCAGTTCGTTTTTCGGTTAAATGTTTAATCTAACTTAAAACGAGGCTAAAATGGTCGTTTTCGACTTAAAAAAAGAAATTTATTTAAAACCGATTTAAAAACTTTAAAAACTTAAACCATGACATTTATTATCTTATAACATCATATTATTAATAATTGCGCATCTTTTTCGGCTTGATCGATCGTCTCTTGCTTGGTTTGGTATTAAAGGTTTCGTTTAACGTACCGACGTACCATTAAATCGAAATTCTTTTTCTGTGCTTTAATTCACTTATCCCGAAGCTTTAACACTTCGTAAACATCACTAAATATCATATATCTCGTCTATAATGTAATCCTCGATTCGTTCGGGTTTCAACAACCGTTAATCGGTTAATCGTATTTCCAATACGATTAACTGTATAATCGAGTATAATCCGTAATGTGAATCTTACATACTCGTATAAACGCATTATAATTTATATATTCATTATTAAATAACACATAAATAGTATATACCGGTTAGGGTATACCTGATTTTGCCGGAATCGTTACACTAACACCTGTTTCAATTTGGCTTTTCTTTAAGTTTATATCACTTACTTACTCTATCAGCTTGTTTAAGACCTATCGATGCACCAATGATTAAGCACACAGTCTTTTAAGCTTATTTCTTTCTGGATTTAGGGTCAAATAATCAATGTACTATCATTTTCCCTTTTTGCTTCAAAAACTCAAAATTTTGAGGAGCATTAAACAAAATGATTTAAATTGCCCCAGTTAATTTAAGTTTATAAATTAATGGCTATCCTATCCATCTACAAGTAGAGAATAGGACCAAAACATGCAGGCACGCTTCACAAACTTAAATAACTGACTAAATTTTCAGTAAAAAATAAAGTAGAAAGCTTAACGAACGCCCCAAGTACTATCCATTTGTCAGGTATTTGGCTAACCCGAAGATTTACAAGAAATTATCAGGACCAAACATATACAAGTATATGTCCTTCAAAATAGAAGCAAATGACATAATTTTCAGCGAACATAAGCAAGAATCTTTTTTGGTTTTTCTCTTTACAAACTAAAAACACAATCTTTTTGTCTTTTTCGGATTTTTCTTTACAAAACAAGAAAATTCACATTCTTTTTGCCTTTTTCAGAATTTATCTGTACAAACAGAAATCACAATATTTTTGGTATTTTCAAATTTTAAAATGTTTTTGGGTTTTCAAATAATAGAACAAGAAAGAACACAATATTTTTGATTTTTCAAAGTTTTCTAATGTTATTGGGTTTTATCTATACAAACAAAAAGCACAATATTTTTGTATTTTCTAGAAATTCACCCCTAAAACCTAAAAAACCAAAATAGTAAACTAGAACAAAACTAAAAATAAAGATAATCTTATTAACTTTAGGATCTCAGCAAGGGTCTTCAATCCATTTAAACCAAGCAAAAAATGAAAACGTGTTTTATCAAACGCTTTGGTAAATAGATCGGCTTTTTGAAAATCAGGGTGCACTTTCTCAAGATCAATTAATTTCTTTTCATAACAATCCCGTATAAAATGATATCGAATTTCGATATGTTTCGTTTTAGAATGTTGTACGGGATTCTTGGTGATACTAATAGCAGCAGAGTTATCAATCAAGATTGGAGTAGTAAGAAACTTCAAACCGTAGTCGCGAAGATGTTGTATCCACAAAACCTGGGAACAGCAACTCGAGGCTGCAACATACTCAGCTTCGGCGGTTGAAGTGGAGATCGTTGTCTGCTTCTTACACTGCCAGGAAACAAGTCGGCTTCCTAAGAATTGACATCCCGCTGTAGTAGACTTGAAATTGATCTTGCATCCCCCATAATTTGAATCTGAGTAAGCGGTAAAATCAAAATTATCATCTTTGGGGTACCATGACCCGATGTCAGGATTTCCCCTTAGATATTGCAGAATACGCTTGACCGCTGCCAGGTGAGTCACTCGGGGACTAGCTTGGTACCTAGCACATAAACAAACAGCAAACATTATGTCGGGGCGAGAAGCAGTTAAATACATTAAAGATCCAGTCATAGCACGATAGAGGGTCGGATCAACGGTATCCTCCAATTCATCCGGTGATAAATTGTGACCTACGGAAAGAGGAGTAGAAGGGATTTTTCCGGCAGTAATCTTGAATCGGCTCAAGACGTCGTTCACATATTTTGTCTGATGAATGAAGATTCCCTACGCAGACTGATGAACCTGCAACCCTAAAAAGAAATTCATCTCTCCCATCGAGCTCTTCTCGAACTTGGTTTGCATAGACTTCTCGAACTCTTTACACGTGTCGTTTGTAGACCTAAAGATTATGTCATCAACATAAATCTGAACGAGCAGAAGATCATCACCAATATTTTTATAAAATAAAGTGCAGTCAACAGTTCCACGTTTGAAGCCGTTATCCGTCAGATGGTCGGCGAGCGTGCCATACCAAGCTCTCAGGGCTTGATGTAGACCATATAATGCCTTGTTTAATCGGTAAACACGGTCAGGATAATCAGGATCCTCAAAGCCAGGAGGCTGTAAAACAAGCACTTCCTCATGAAGTTCACCATTGAGAAAAGCACTCTTAACATCCATTTGATACATCTTGATATTCTTGTAAGCAACATATGCCAGGAAGATTCGAATCGACTCTAATCTTGCAACTGGAGCATACACTTCAGTGTAATCAATACCCTCTTGCTGATGAAAACCTTGAACCACTAAACGTGCTTTGTTTCTCACAATTACCCCACGATCGTATTTTTTACACTTATATACCCACTTAGTCGGAATTGTTTTCTTAACTCTAGCAGGTTTTTCAATAAGATCCCAAACACCTAAACGTGCAAATTGCTGTAATTCTTCTTGCATGGCTTCTACCCAAGATGGATCTTGCAGAGCCACACGAGGAGTTTTCGGCTCAACTTGGATAAAAAGCTAGTGAATTTAGCAACAGTTGCAATTTCAGATGAGTGTAAGTCAGCATAAGCACATAGAGCATTATTGTCACTTGAAGAAGCAACTTGTTGTCGTGTCTGAACCCCTACATCAAGATCACCAATAATGTTTTCTTGTGGATGGTAATTATGAATCCTGAGAGTATGATTTTCAGAAACAGCAACATTTTCAAATAAATTAGTGTAATGTTCACCCAATTCAGGAGATGAAACATCACTATCAAGTTCAATAACTTGATCTACAATTACATTATCATCAGATGATGTAGAAGCATTATCATAATGAACAGGAGACTCATTATCAGGTTCTTCAATTGGATCAGCAATTGGAGCTTCAACATCATTTGAACTTGCGAACCTTGGAATTTCCAAATGTTCTTCAAAATAAGCACGAACTAAATCTTCATCTGGATGATCAGTTGATGGAGTGAATGAATTAAATAAGGCATCATAGTCAAACATCCAGTCGAGCCCTTTCCCTTGTGGAGGACTAGTGTACTTTTGACAGTCAACATGGTACCACTCTTCAACACAACCAGACGTAAAGTTAAACACTCTTTTCTTATGAGACGCATACCCCAAGAAATAACCCTCAATGGCTTTTTCATCAAACTTTCCAACATCCTTTTTCAACATAGTACACGGACACCCAAATGGTTCCAAGTACTTTAAATTAGGTTTACGATTATTCAATAATTCGTAACTGTTCTTCTTGAGTCGTTTAACAGTTAGAACTCGATTGAGTGTATAACAGGCCGTATTCACCGCCTCATTCCAAAACTGGACAGGAAGCTTTGAATCAGCAAGCATCGTACTAGCAGCTTCAATCAACGTTCTATTCTTCATTTCAGCTACACCATTCTGTTGTGGTACATATGGGGCACTGTATTCTCGATGAATTCCCTTTTGGATACAAAAGAAATCCAATACAGTATTTTTAAATTCAGTACCATTGTCACTTCGAATTCTCCTCACTTTCAGTTTGTAAAGTGATTCGATCTTAGTGATTAGATTTTGAACAAGACCCGGTGTTTGATCTTTTGAACTCATAAATAGAACCCATGAATATCGTGAATAATCATCTGTAACAACTAGGCAGTACCAGTCTCCAGAAATACTCGCACGATTCACTGGACCGAATAAATCCATATGAAGACGTTCAAGCGGAGTATCAATGGAATTTAATAACTTAGATGGGTGTAATTTCTTCTTCTGTTTGCCTTTCTTGCAAGCAACACAGTGATCGGATAACTTAAAATTCTTTAACGACACCCCCTCTACCAGATCGTTTGCCATTAAATAATTCATCTTTCGAACATGTATGTGACCCATTCTTCGATGCCAAAGCACTAAGTCTTTCTCGGTTGCTTTCGAGACAAAACACGTTTCGATCGATGTAGATACTTTAGTATTCATATTTAAGACATAAATATAATTTGATCGAGGCGATCGCATGACAACCATGTCCTCGGGAATTACGTAACCCGGTTTCAAAATCAGACACTCTTTATCTGTAAATACTGTCGTGTATTGCTTATCACAGATTTACGACACACTCAATAAATTATGGTCCACTTTATCACAATTGTTAACCTTTTCAAAAGTAATCTTCCCATTTGAAACATCACCTTCCTTTGTAATCATACCCCCAGAATTCCCAACAAACGCCACATAACCCCCTTGAATATTTCTCAAGTTTGATAAGAGGTTGAGATTTCCAGTAATATGACGAGAACATCCACTGTCCATGATCCAGTTTTCACCAGAAATGGTCTTGGATGAACCCTACACACAAAAGAAAATGATTAGTTCAAAAAGGCAGCCTAGGCCTCGGTCTTGGGCACCTTTTGGTTTCCTTGAGAAAAGTTAACTTTAGTTGCATTCAATTGTTGTTCAGCAACTTGAGAATAAGTTACTGGTTTCTTTGACTTTCGTCTTAGATATACAGCTTGAACCACATTTGAATTAACATTTTCGCATAATGGTTCAGTAAGAATAAACTTAGGTTTAACGGAACCATGAGTTTCATTCACATGAACAACTTTTCGAGGATGTATGTTCGAAAACATAGTATGAGTATCATCGGCATACGACATAGGTCGTTTCAGAATCTCCTTTACCAAAGGAACTGGTTTTGAATGATTCTTGATAAAATGATAAAGATTCTGATAGCTCTTCTGACTACAATTCCTCAATACAAGACCCTGCTGACCGCAAAGAAAACAGCTTCGCATGTCTACACGATGATGTTGAGAGGTAGTTGGAACGAATGACTCAGAAGTTTGATGATGACACATATTTTTGGTCATGCTCTTAGCAAACTCATCAGATAATTCAGATTTCTTTTTCAAGTAAAAAATCTAAATTAGAACAGTTCGAAAAACTTTTCAATGTATCTGTCCCAGTTGACTTCACAAAATTAACTTTTTTAACTTGTTTTAAAACCTGCTTTGTTTTAGTCAATGGGTCAGATGGAACTGATGTTTTCGCTTGAGCATATTGACGTTCAAGTTCACAAACCTTGGAAGTTTCATTGTGAAACACACTCTCAATCAGTTCAGGTTTAATGATACTTATTGGAATGTCTTTCTCAGTGAACATTGTGTCCATCCCTTTAACTTAAACACACGAGCAGATGATGGCTTAGATGCATTAGGATTTATGAAACGCAACAAATCCTCATTAGAAATTTTGGGTTTTTCTGATTTCTTAGCCTTCACTGGTTTGACAAAAACATCTTGTTTCATTTTAGTTGTGTGCGAACCATACACAGCCTCCTCAAATTCACGAGGTTCACACAGTATGTTCTTGTTCTTGTGTATAATTTCCCGTTCAAACACATCCACAATGATAACTTTGTCAACAATTTCAACAAAAACTTTGTTGCTTTGAACATGAGGTTTCTGAGAAACAGATTGGGTTTTAACAGTTTCAAACTTACTAGGTTTAGAATTTTCTAAAATCTCAGGCTCTTTACGAATAACATCCTCCTCAGTTGGAGCATAAGGATTAATTTTATAATCATTATGAAATGGTGATGGAATTTCAACAAAACCTATACCTTTCTTTGAATCCTTTTGTTTTCCTGAAACTTCAATAATTTCATTCAACAGAAAGGATGAATTTCGAAATTTACCCAATTTGTTCTTTAACTCAAGAACCTCATTCTCAAGCTCGGTTATCTTTGAACGATGTTTCAAAATTTCTTGAAACTTTTGATCATTAATTGTCATTTTCACAGATAACTCAGCTTTGAGATCATGATTACTTGTCGACAATGCTTCAATCTTTTCACCGGATCTCATTTGAGATTCAAGAGATTGTCGATAAGTATCTTTTAGAGAAGAAATTTCTCTCACTAAATTGTCATTGTGGTCTTTAAAGATTCTAACTTAGATTTGTTAGATTCACAATCAGCACAATCTACTTTAACATATGAGGTAGTAGAAATAGAATGACTAACCTCGTTTATCTTAGCCATGCATGCAAAGACTGTTGTCGGCTTGTCACAGGAATCATCAGAATCCGATCCAGAGTCATTATCAGAAGACACCTCACTTCCATGGAAATCTTGAGTCAACCCGAACAAAGCCAAATTAGCTTGATTATCGTTGCACAGTAATCGTTGTGACCAATCATCTCCATTGGCTAACATCGCTTATGACCCAGAACTTGATGGTTTCTTCTCAGCATCATTACCTCGTGGTGTTGAAGAGTTTGAACTTTGACCACGAAGACCATTATATTCCTTTTTCGGTTTGTCACATTCTTTTGCAAAATGACCGAATTCTTGACAATTATAACGTTTCACCTTCAACTTGTCAAATCCCAACTTCTTGTTTAGAGCGGGAAGATCTTTTCCAGTTCTTTGCATGAATCTTTTCACCTTTCGAACAATCATTGCCATGTTCCATTTTAAACCCACGATTTCTAAGTCGTCTGGGTCAATCTGATCATAATCTTCATCAGTTAAATCACTAGTGGCAATTTTGCTACTAACCAGATTTTCATAAGACGTCATGAAAGCTGATAGAAAGGCAAAGTTTTTTTCAGCTTCTTTCATATTGACGTTTGGAGGTGATGAGTATTGATTTGATGAAGACGAACTTCCTGTACCAGAAGAAACATTTGGTGATCCAGAATTACCAGCAGTATAAAAACATGCTCTAGGATTACTATAAATAGTTGTTTCATTCTGTTTTGCGTTATGTGTCAGAAAATCAGTGATCGGTGAAAGTGTTGAACTTAAAGGCATGCTAGCCCCATAGAAAGCAGGATCTTGACTTTCCTCTAATGATTTTTGACACTTGAGATCATACTCACGAGCTTCAATCTTTTGTAAAAACTCACTTGCAGTCAAGTCTTCATTGAAGTAGCTGTTTTCTTTTAATACCATTAGAAAGGTAGAGTATGAACTTGGTAATGCACTCTTAATAATATCAATCTTGTCAATCTCATAAATTTCCATTTTCATTTTATCCATTTCTGCAATCAAGTGATTGAATCTCGTAGTCATCTCTTCAACCATTTCACCTTTAAGTAAGTTAAAGTTTCTGAATTGAAACTTAAGCATCACCTTTTTGCTTTCAGCCGTATTTCCCATACTTTTCATTCTGATATGTTGAAATAGAGAAGCACATATCTTAATACTACCCACTTGATGAAATATATATTCAGGTAAAGCCATAGTTAGAGTAGAATATGCTTTCGTCTCTATCTCTAGTGCCTTCTTCTCCTCTTGAGAGTATTGAGATATAGCTTTAGGTATAAATCCGATAGTCTCATATCCAATCATAGGAACAGTATAAACTTCATCTAAGCAATATGAACAATCAGGATGAACTGATCCTAGATGAGCACGAAACCGAGGTTCCCATTTGGCAAAGTCACTGAACTTCATCAATCTTGGACATTTCGAATGTGAACCTATCTCGGTATCAAGTTGCAACATTTGTTGCATCAACATGTTTTGAGAAGCTAATGCATACATACCGGCCATTTTTGACAGTTTTTTTTTTAAATTTGAAGGTGTAAAGAATCAACCAACGAATAAGTTTAACGAATGAGAATTTTGACGAACTGTAAACAGTTGTAGCGAACTGTGAACAGTAGATTAACAAATCAAATCTTAACGAAGTTAAGATTGATCAGATAACGAATCAGACAACGAATCACAATTGAGTTTAACGAATCAATCTAACGAATCAGAAGGTCAACGAATCAGAAGGTCAAACTAACGAACTGATAAGATAGACTAAACGAATTAGAAAGTATTCAGTAGCGAATCACTAAGGAAAACTTAGTGAAATAGATAACGAACCAGCTACAATTGATTAGCGAATCAACTATAACGAATCCAGTTGTTACAACCGTTTGTAACAAACTCTGACACCTTATGCCACGTGACAAAGGTTATTATGACATAAATTCCAAAGTGGAAACGTGTCACACGAATCAGTTATCCCTAAATAACGACTTAGATCACACGAATCAACTATTATAGCGAACTGGCTAGCGAATCACTTGAAATGAATAACGAATTAACGAACTTAATGAACGAATCAAAATAAACATGATAGCGAATCAACATAGCGAATCATGTTCATCTTTGAATCTTCAAATCTTCAACAAGAATTTCAAGAAATCTGGAAATGATAAGCACCAACCCAGAAACCCAGAAACTTAAAATTTGTAATACAAACTCGATACTAAACCAAATCACACAAGTAACCAACCAAAACACTCGTAATACGATCGCGAATTCAATACATCTAACCTCATAATCAATTTCCTCTGATAACCAACTCGATTATACCAAAATACACCCCTGTTTCGGCCTTAAACCAAAACCGACACCAAATTCACTCAAAAACAATCCAAACTTCAATTCCAACTCACAATCCTTTACCAATACTCATATCAACTCAAACTCAATCCAAACCAACCATATTTTATTCAATTAACTTTAATTTGATTCAAATTCGTTAAAACAGAACAATTGCAATCTAAAATTCTAAATAAACACCAAACAAAGTGTAATTGAGCCCCAACGGCTCTGATACCACTTGTTGGAACCCGAGTCGTATCAATCCAATAACAATTAACAGATCTCAGATCTGTTTATAATAGATTAATACCTTAACTATAGATCAAGCTCATAATTAACTTTGATTCAGTGTTGTATGTATGTATGTATTATCAGTATGTATATAATAGTAATTGTATAATATTAGGATAAAGATTGAGAGAGAATCTGGTCAGAGTTTCGTTAATTAGATCTCAAAACATTAATTAAATGTGAACAGTGTTCACTATATATAGAAGATAGGTCTGGTTCGCTAACATCCCCTAGCGAACCAGACGCTACTTCGTTACATACATTAATAAGACGAAACACCCCCTAATTCGTTAACATCCCCTAACGAATCAGGAGGGAATAAGCTTAAATCTTAGTTCGCTAACATCCCCTAGCGAACTAGACCTTACACATAACGAACTAGATAATAATTAAACTAATTATTACATTAAATATAAAACAAATATGTTAACGACAATTACAAAGACTCAAGACGCAAAACCGTGCACTAACATAGGGTAAGTGTATTAACATTCACATTGAGTATGCACACAAGCCTTAAAAACATAACAAGGAAATGGTGCTAGAAACTCACCTGAGCTCGGTTACGCTCATCGTTTTATGGTTATTCCTTTCTTGAGCTGTGCACGACTAACTGTATAACAATTACACGTATCAATTAACTATCGCTACACATATCGTATTTCTAGTTTAATTATAACCCTCAACGAACGGGGGTCCGGGGGCAGCGCCCCTGGCAGCGGGGTCCAAGGGGTAGAGCCCCTGGCTGGGGTTAAGCTACAAGGTCAGCTTGGAAAAAAATTATTTTCATTTACTGTCTTAACACATTATCCATTAGGAGTTTAAATTATTTTCTAATTCGTTAACTCATTCGTTATAGAGAATTGCCTCTGATTCGTTATGTAATCTTCCTTAATTCGTTATCCTGATTCGTCCCTTATCATCATCTGATTCGTCATTCCAATTCGTCATTTGAACCTGACTTGATTCGTTATCTTAATCGTAACGAACTGGCGAACAACGAATCACCTGATTCGTTTTCTGGTTCGTTATCCTACTTTGCTAGCCTAATTCTTTATCTTGACGTGACCTGATTCGTTATCTTAATATAACGAATGGGTAGATAACGAATTAAAGGCTCATTCGTTACCAAGTCACACGAATGAGTCCCGTTCGTTATGAACGCGTAACAAATTGATCAATCATAACGAATCATCCCTGTTCTTATCCAGACTTTGACTTAGGGTCAAAGTCAAAATTGTCAAGAACACGAATTATTCAACATACACCAGATCTTCAATTAAACCTTCGATTCTCAACGAAATATCACGATTTAAGTATCAATGAACTCGGAATCATAGCGCCTTCAAACCCTAGGTGTCCAATCAGCCAAACATTCGTGTTTAAAGGCTACGATTTGAACATATATACATATGGCTCATTTATCCAATAATTAAACCATCAAATGTTATCGAATTCCAGTAAGGTTTGATGCATTGGGCTCGTTTTTACCATTTAAACATAGATTCTAGATTTCTAGATATAAACCGGACCTAAACGAACAAGTTCTCGATATAAACGTACCTTAAACGAGTCGAACTACGAATTCGAGATGGTCTTGATGTAGTTTTGGCTCGTCACAACGTTCCAGCACCAACGGGTTCGGGTTTTTACCTTCGGATCTTGTCTCGGGATATATGATGGTGTTAGTGTGTGGTTTTGATTGTGTAGGCTATGTTGTAGAGATAAAAATGGAAAGGTATAGGGTTTAAGGGGTATTTATACTCCCTTAAGCCCATGGACCTAAGGCCCATTCCATCTTTTAAAGTCTAAGCCCATCCTCATATAATTTATTTATCTAAACCGACACACGACACTTTATAGAATAAATGAAATTTCATTTATTTATTATAATCAAAAGTAGGATGTTACAAGTCTTCCCTCCTTAGAGAGGTTTCGTCCCCGAAACCTAACTATTACATAAACAAATTCGGGTAAAACTTGCGCATCTCATCCTCAACTTCCCAAGTAGCATCTGAACCATTGCGATGCTTCCATATCACCTTCACCAAAGGTATAACCTTGTGACGAAGTTGCTTCTCCTTGTGGTCAACTATCTCGATCGGATGCTCGATGTAATTCAACTGTTCATCAACCTCTGTTGAGTCAAAGATTTGACCAAAGTGAGATATATGGAAGATTGGAATCTTCTCAACCTCCTCAGAAATCGCTAAGTATGGATCCGGGCACACCTTAGACCTCCGAGCAAGCTTTTACTTAGCCGGGTATGATATTTTATCTATCGGGCAAAGTTATCTTCAAGAAGTCTTCTTTAGTGGATATCCGAGCAGGGTTTGCAAATTAGTGCATTGCCGGGCAAGGTTCACTAGTTATGTAGATCCGGGCAAGGTTCACTTTATCAAGCAAGTCTGTTCTTCAAAGCTAAGTAAAGTTCACTCCCGAGTAAGCTTTTGGCTATCCAAGCTCATGAAACCAAGTGACTGGAAGACCGGGCAAGGTATTCATTAATAATTGTGGTTCAAGTAAGCTTGATATTTTAATGGAATATCTCTAAGTAACATCGGGCAAGGTTCAACTCGAGCAAGGAACAGTGCTACCGAGCACACTTTGCTAATAAGCTATTCTCTAGCAAGGAGTTGAATGGACCATTGAAGAACAAGGTTGCTCGTAAGGGTTTGTTGGGCAAAGTCTGGCAAATTCAAGAAGATTGAAGTCTACCCGGTGAGTATTTTACTTGGTAAAATACTCTTAAGTAATTTGAATATGTATTTACATTTAGGGTTTCTAGAAGGAATGACAGCTGTAAATGAGGTGTTAGGCCTATAAAAGGAATAATTTAGGGCACACCTCCTAAGGCAGATAGACTCATTAATTCAGTGAGAATATTATTGAGTTTGACGGCTTTCTTAGAATAGTACGGATAAAACTTTCCTCAAGAAACCCTAAATCGATTACCCTTTGTATGATGAATGTTATATAAATGGAAATCTTTTGAGTGAATCCTGAGTGTGTTAGTTACCTTTGATTATTAATTGCATCTACCGTGTTTGTTATTGATTCCGCCTTTAACAAACTGTAATATTTCTAAATATGACAACTCGTCATTAACTCCCTTGTCGACACATCTATTTTCGTGAGTTATGACATGATTTGTGTAAGATCCAGTTGAAATCGGGGACCTGACAAGTGGTATCAGAGCTTTTTGCTGCTATTTTAGAAAGATTGTTGCTAATTGAAGATTTGAAGAAAGATGAGGTAAGCAGACCACTGTTCCGTTGAAAAGTGACGTCAGCATCTCTGTTCTTCATTTTTCTTCCAGGTCTAAAATCATTTTGTGTTTGCTCTTCCTTATTCTATTTAAAGCTTTAATTTTTATATATAAATCTTGTTCTAATCGCATCAGACACATCAGATCTGAATAACCGGTTTTCAGATCTGATTATTTTTTAACTCTGTTTTTGCAAAGAAACTACTTTTGATTTCTCAAAATGTCTGGTTACAAGGAACAAGAAGTGTCTACTAACAAGATTCCTAGACTGTATGGAGAGAAAAATTTCACAAAATGGAAGGTCTTATTTGAAGCAGCCGTTTGCTATAATGATGTTGATATGTGGAACTCCATCAAAAATGGTCCACAAGGCACTGATGAGGAAAGTGCAAACACAGCTGCAACTGTTGTTGTGAGAGAAAGAATGAGAAAAGTAGATGACAAGGCTTTAGCTATGTTAAAGCTAGGTCTGTCTTGGGAAATACTTACCAAGGTTGCACATCATCCCAATGCCAAAGCAATGTATGATGCAATACTTGAAATGTTTGAGGGAAATGTTAAGCTCAAAAACATCAAGAAGCAGAGATTGAAGCAGCAACTAGAAAGATTTAAGTATAAAGAAGGAGAAAGGTTGAAATCTATTCTTGAAAGGTTCTTAGCAATAGTGAATGATCTCAGAACCACAGACTATGTCATGACTGATTTTGACCTTAATACCAAGCTGCTCAACTCTATGCCAAAAGAATGATACACTGCCTGCAAATTCATCCTTCAGAAGCACAACTTCAAGGACTTGAAATTGGATGATGTAGTATGCTTTCTTCAAGCTTCAGAGATAGAGATGATAGAGAATGAGATGATTAAGGAGGAAAGACCCTTCTTCAATGTTTCAAATGCATTGATTGCACCTATGGGTAATTTGACTACCAAGAATCAACAGCAGATCCCTATCATTGAAAAACATGTTGAACATAATTCTGATACTCCAAAATCATTTGTTGGTGGTAGCACAAGTAATCATGGAAACCAACAAAGATTGAATGTGCAACTGATTGATGACACTGATTCTGCCTCTATGGCAAGTGGGAATGTACCTCACACTAGTGGTGGAAATGGTCAAGGCAGTGAAACATAGGCCTTGCTTTCAATGTTTACAGAATCATATAATGCTTATGTTGCAAAAAAATTGATTCACACAAGTGTGGTACAAGATGATCTTGAGTAGATAGATGTTGATGATTTGGAGGACATGGATTTAAAGTGGCAAGCAGCCATGTTGGCTTTTAGAAGCAAGAGGCTTTACAACAGGATTGGTAGGTCACTCCTATCAGGGACTAATGAAAGAATTGGTTTTGATAAGTCAAAAGTCATTTGCTATAATTGTCAACAGCCTGGTCATTTTGCAAGAGAGTGTAACATGCCAAGAAACTTTCAAATCAACTAATTTCAAAACCAACCAAGAAATCAGCAGCCTCAATATCAACAGAATCAGCAGAGACCCAACAACAACAACTTTAACAACAATCCCAACAACTATAATCCCAACTTCAACAATTTTTAGCCTCAAATGAACAATCATGATCAAGGAGTGCCTCAGAATCAAAGTTTTCAGAGAAACAACAACCAACACCTTCAAAATTTTCTGAACAACACTGTTCCAGCCAACCAAAATCAGATCAGAAATCAAGGAAATGTTGTTGTAACAACACAGCATGAAGGTAACTTTGATTGGAGTAATCATGAAGAAGACATTGCAGATGATATCAAGAAAGCAAATGTGGCATTCATGGCCATACTTGAGAAAGAAACTGGATCATCATCTCAGGGACAGTCCACTCCTCTGAATGACATATGGTATATGGATAGTGGTTGTTCTAGGCATATGACTTGTGACACGAGATCTCTTGTCAATTATGAAGAAAAGTTTGAAGGTCCTGTAGCATTTGGAAGTGATGAAAATGGTGAAAGATTGTTGGGAAAGGAATCTTAACAAATGGAAAAGTTTCATTTGATAATGTATTTCATGTTGAAGGTTTTCAGTATAATCTACTGAGTATTTCACAAATGTGTGATAAGGGATACAAAGTCTGTTTTGATGATTCCCACTGTTTCATTCTAAAACCTAAATTTTTAATTCCACCTGAAATGATTATGATGATGGCACCAAGAAATGGCAACTTATATGAATTGAATATGAAAGAAGCTGTTTCAAGAGGGGGTGCATGTTTTGTGTCCAAAGCCACTGAAAATGAGTCAAAATTGTGGCATAGGAAACTTTGTCATGTAAACTTAAAGAACATGAATAGACTTGTCAAAGGTGAGCATGTAATAGGCCTACCTACAAGTGAGTTCAAATTGGAAGATCATTGTAGTTCATGCCAAAAAGGAAAACAACACAAATCTACTCATAAGCCAAAACTCATCAACTCAATTGATCAAGTACTTGAATTACTTCACATGGATCTCTTTGGTCCTGTGAGTGTGCCAAGTATAGGAAAGAAAAGATATTGTCTTGTGATCATTGATGACTATTCAAGATATACTTGGATTTATTTCCTAAGTACCAAGGATGAGACTGCAGAGTTGATTAAGGGTTGTGTAACAATGAATGAGAACAAATTGAATAAGAAGGTTAAAATGATGAGAAGTGACAATGGTACAGAGTTCAAGAATGGAGTTATGCAAGAATTTTGTATAGCAAAAGGAATCATTCAACAATTCTCAGCTCCTAGAACTCCTGAACAAAATGGTGTTGCAGAAAGAATGAATAGAACTTTGATTGAAGCTGCAAGAACCATGTTAGCAGATACCAATTTACCTGTTACATTTTGGGCTGAAGCCACAAATACTGCTTGCTATGTTCAGAACAGGGTACTTGTCAATAAAAGGCATAACAAAACTCCATATGAAATCTTCCACAACAGAAAGCCTTATATCAAGTTTTTCAAACCCTTTGGATGCAAATGTTTCCTTCTGAACACAATGGACTATTTGAATAAGTTTCAAACAAAATCCCTAGATTGTTTCTTTGTTGGATATTCTACACACTCAAAAGCATACAGAGTATATGTGAAAGACCATTTGAGTGTTATAGAATCATCTGACATCATCTTTAATGAGAATCAATTCAACACAGTTGATGGTGCAGCATGGCTGTTTGAGTATGAAAAGTTGATAAGGTCCTTCAAGATTTATCTTGAAGACTTTGATGACTCATTCTACAAGACCAGTGTAATTGAAGAGAAGAAGAATAAGAAACCATTGGACTTAGAAGAGTTATAGAAAAAGGTTGCTAGAAAAGAAAAGGAATATACTTTTGTCAAGAAATCCACAAGTGATGTGGTTGCACAAGATCAAGAGAATAATCAAGAAAACAATCACAGTCCTGAAATTAATAAAGACATTCAAGAAGTACAGAATGATCAACTTCAGAATGAGGGAAACACAAGAAACCAAGAAAATGAAGAAGAAGTTGCATCTAATACAAGATTTCAAGATCTATTTCAAAGACTGAATTTAGAAAACAATGGTGCATCTACTTCAGGACAACATAATGAAGAAACACCAGAATTTCATGATGTAGAAACTGATTTGATCATTGAAGAACCAGATCTAAATGAATCAAATCTTGACACAAATGTGTTTACAGATATGATTGTTCAAACTCCTTATGTGGAAAAGAATCATCCTTCTGAAAACATCATTGGAGATTTGCATGAAAGAGTCACAAGAAGTCATTCTGAAATTGCAAATATCTGTCTTTACTCATGCTTTCTATCCTAAATAGAGCCAAAGAACATTGCTTAAGCATTAAAAGACAATAGTTGGGTGGAAGCAATGCAGGAAGAATTTACACAGTTCAGAGACCTACATGTGTGGGATCTTGTTGATAGGCTAATAGACAGATGTGCAATAGGAACCAAATGGGTTTTTAGAAACAAAAGGGATGAGAGGGGTTTGGTGATTAAGAATAAAGCTAGACTTGTTGCACTAGGATGTCTTCAAGAAGAAGGAATAGACTTTGAGGAAGTCTTTGCACCAATTGCAAGACTTGAAGCTATCAGGATCTTTCTTGCATATGCTGCCTCAGAGAACATTAAGGTGTTCCAGCTTAATGTTAAGTCTGCATTCCTAAATGGAAAGACTGACGAAGAGGTGTATGTAGCTCAACCTCCAGGTTTTGAGGATCCTTTGTATCCAAACAGGGTGTATAAGTTGAACAAAGCCCTATATGGATTGCATCAAGATCCTAGAGCTTGGTATGATGAGCTGTCAAATCATCTTCTTGAAAATGGTTTTAAAAGAGGAGCCATTGACAAGACACTCTTCTACAAAAGAAAGGGATCAGACTTGCTTCTGTTACAAGTGTATGTGGATGACATCATCTTTGGATCTACAAATGAACAAATGTGCATGGAGTTTGAATGGATAAGGAAGTTCAAACACAGCATGAGCTCTATGGGAGAAATGAACTTCTTCCTTGGATTGCAAGTTCAAAAGCAAGCTGAAGAGATCTTCATTTACCAGACCAAATATGTGCAGGACATTTTGAACAAATTCAATTGTCATGAATACAAAACTACTTCAACTCCAATGGACACTAAAGAAAAGATGATTGCTGATGAAAAGGGGGAGCCTGTAGATGAACATGAATATAGAGCCAAAATTGGATCCCTGATGTACCTTACTGCAACAAGACCAGATATCATGTTTGCTGTATGTGTATGTCAAAGATTCCATTCAAATCCTAAAGTCTCCCACATGAATGCTGTGAAGAGAATTTTTAGATATTTAAAGGGAAGACCAGACTTGGGAATTTGGTATCCAAAGAATAAATCTTTTGATCTGATTGCCTACACAGACAGTGATTATGATGGTTGTAACATGAGCAGAAAGTCTACCTCAGGAGGATGTCAATTTTTAGGTGAAAGGCTAGTGTCATGGCAATGCAAGAAGCAGACTACTGTCTCAATCTCCACTGCAGAAGCTGAATACATTGCTACATCTGCCTGTTGTGTACAAGTTCTATGGATTCAAAATCAGATGCTGGACTATGGTTTGAATTTTTTGAACACCTCTATTGTTATTGACAATACTGATGCATATTTTACTGTTAAGAATCCAATTCAACATTCTAAAACTAAGCACATTGAAATCATACATCACTTCATAAGAGATTGCAGTGAAAAAGGTTTGATTGAAATGCAAAAAAGTTGATACCAGTGACAATTTGGCTGACCTATTCACCAAACCACTTGACAGAACCAGGTTTAACTTTCTTCTGAAAGCCCTGGGAATGATCAACTCTAATGAAATCTGATTAAGGATGTGTTCCTAGTTGTGTACCTTTCTGTGCTAACTGACTATTTTGTTAGAGGTCACACATAATGAATGTTTAGTGAATATGCTTGATTATGTTGCTTGATATGTTAACTGTTATGTGATTTAACTGATTATGTGTGCAAAATTTAACAGGATTAATTTGATTGATATGTTTGCATGTTTATCAATTGATGTGCATGTGTGATTTTAGGATAAGTGTTCTTGTTATGAATTACTTGTTAATGTAAGCTTATCTAACATCATTGCTTAATTGCTTGAATATGTGCTTTATCTAATCTACTGATGTTATTAAGATAGAATAGACCTTGAAAGTTAGTACTGTCTACTTTTCTTGATGATATCATGTTTGATTAGGATTTGATTATGTTACAACTGTTTGTGTCAAAATGAGTCTTATGTCAAAATTAAGTGATAAAATGAAGTTTTCTAATGTATTTTGCATAAATACTTTATTTTAGTCAAAACATGAGCGAGTTGTTTAATGGTGCAGAGATATGATAAGATTATTCAATTCAAGTTTTAAAGAATCTTAAAAGAAGGATTTTTAAAGAAAAGTCTCAAGTAGTTGTTTTTGCTAAAAATTATGTCATTTGCCCAGTTGAAAGGACATGCACTTGTGTATTTTTGGTCCTTAAATCTCTACAGATTAATAGGATAGCCATTGACCTGAAAAACTGAATACATTTGGGGCAATAATGACTTGTTACTTATTCCTTCACTTAAAGCTATGTCAATAGCTCTGACTTTGAAAGGACATATATTCACATGTATGTTTGGTCCTGTTAACCACTTGTGGTCAAACAGGATAGCCATTTACCTGCCAATCAAGAGACATTGGGGTGATTGAATACTAAACTGAACTTATAATGGGAAATGATAGTACATTGACTACTTAGCCAATCATATGGATTTAATAGGCTAAAAGGACCTTAGTGTAGTCATTAACATGTATGGTTGCTTTCTCATGATGATGTAAAATCTAAGGTGATATAAACATAATGAATATGCTAATATTTATGTGGAGATACATAGGTGTCTTTGCATGTCTCAAGATAAATCTCACCAAATAATAGGCAGAAAAGTGATTACCCAGTCATACACAAGCCTGTTGTTATTTGGTCAACCAAAAATGAAACATCTTTAAATATGACAAAGAACATGTGTTAGAAAATTTGAGAAAATATCAAAAACAAGGGGAAGAATGAATAAATCAACCAAAAGTTGATATGTATTTTAAATATTTTATTAAACAAGAGGGTTACAACAAGAACAACAAAAATGTTGACAAAATCTGTCTCATCTTGAATGAAAGGCCTGTTATTTAACAGTAAGTCCAACGTTCAACCTCTATATATGTTTAAATATCAAAAACAATTTAATTACAAAAAGATTCAATAAGTTCTGTCATACAAAAACAATTTTTGACCAAATACAGGAGGTTAGAGTCAAATTGGGGTGATCTGGGGAAAGCCAAATAAGCTTTGAGAAGAGATATGAGGCATCATAGCAGAGTGTTGACCATTAATGCATTATGCTACTAAATGAACCTTAATCATATCACCAAAGAGATAAAATTTATGCTAAGTTTATACCTGCTATTAACCTATCTATGTTGTCATAATAATGCTGAGAACGAAGTATTGAGAAAGCTATTTAGTCAATATGATCCCATTCTTGAGATCTTTTCAGAAAATGGAAGAAACTGTTTTGAAGAGAAATACGATTGAAATTTGATCTCTAAATGCAATATTTGCTCTTAAACTATGATCTTTAATGAAAAATATAATTTGACAAGTGGTTTAAGTCAAAAAGTGTTGCATTTTGCCTTTAATAGGTTGAATATGTGAGTTCGGGTAAGGTTTGATGTTTTATAACCTTTCCGGGCGCAAAACAGTTGAATATGTTTGAATATGTATTTCCGGGTAAGGTTTTATGCTTTATGACCTTTCCGGGCAAGCTTAATCATTTTTTTGGCTAAGTTTATGATTTCCGGGCATGCTTTGAAGTGTTTACACTTTCCGGGTAGAGTACACTGTTGTACTAATTTCCCGAGCAAGCTTGAAATCTTGAGATGAATATGTGTTATAGCTAGCTCTTAACAAGAAATTCTTATTCCGAGCAAGCTTTGTATGATGATTGTTACACCTAGTAAACTTTGTGAACTTAGTTTAGTACACCAAGTAAGCTTTGTGATTTGTGTGAATATGTTGTTAGGAAAGCTTTGTTAACCTTTCCAGGCACACTTAGATACTATTATTTAAGTTTGTCATTTTCGGGTATGGTTTGATATGTTGAAGTCTCTCGGGTAGACTAAACTGTTTAGCTTAGTTCTCAGTCATTCCTGATGATTGAATATGTGTATCCTAGTAATCTTAGTGCTAACATAGGATCCTCGGGCAAGCTCTTTGAAATTTTAGACTATAGCACACTTAAATGTTTATGTGTTTTAATTTCATTCCTAGCATGCTCTGTGATATTTGTGTTTATGATTTCTTTGAGATTACAAGTGTTTCCGGGCAAACCTTGTTTACCGGGCACACTTTATATTTCAGGTACACTTTTGTTCCCTTAATATACTTGGTAATTTCAAAACTTGACTTTCCAAGTACACTGTCTGCTAGAAGTTCTTTTCTGGGCACACTTTGTACTCTATGGAGGTTATTCGGGTATACTTGGCATATGAAGGTTGTTCGGGCACATTAAACATTGTGAATGTTGCTCGGGCATACTGTGCAACCAAGTATGCTTGATTGAATATGATTCTTATTTTGATAGGGTTTATGCTAGATTAAGCCATTAAATTTGAATTTAAGAAATTTATACGGGTGTCTTAACTGATTCCTAGCAAGGATGTTTATCTGATATTTTAGGCTTGATTATTTGTCTTGTGATTAAGTTCTCAAGAAATCTGGTATTTCGGGTAAGCTTTCTTCATAATGTCTTGACTTTAAACTACTTAGCTTGACCAAGCAATGTTTATGAGAGAAAGGAATCGGGCAAACTTTGTAAAGTTAAATGAAAATGTTACCAAGCAAGGTTTGATATTTTTATCGGGTAAGCTTTGTGTAAGTGGAAGTATACCGAGTAGACTTTGCAAAGGTTTACTTTTCCGAGTAAGGTTTGCTAAGCCTAAAATGATAAAGAGTTATATGTTTTACAAATGTTTTAAAATATCAAGTGGATAATGTTACTGTTTGACAGCTAATAACTCACTAAACGACAAAAAGCATTTAAAACCCACTTTCAAAAGGTATATAAGAGGGAGTTAGGCTTAATTTTTCAATATTACTTTTCCCTCTCTCTCCTTCCACTGCAACTGCTTACTCACAAAGAAACCTAAACCGACTTATCACATTCATTCCTAATCCAAACCCTAACTTGAATTAGCCCTCTAATTCCGACTCGGTAAGCAATAATAATGTCTTTTCGGATTACGATTAGACTATAATGGGCTATGATTATGTATTTGATTACTAATACTCTGTTTATGTGTTTAGGTTATAAACTTGTCGAAGAACAGGTTCTTGATGATATTTCTCTCTTTCTTCTTCATTTTTATAACTTGAAATTACTTAAAAGTAGTGAACTTTATAACTAATTTTATTTTGAATGTGTTTGATTGTGTTGTTCAGAAATGGCAGAAGAAGAAGAAGAAGTTCAACCGAAATACTTCTTTGAAAAGAAACACAATATGTGTGAACTTCTGCAAGTCACACCTGATAACGAGCCGGTGGCTAGAATGATTACATGGATGGCTAGATTGAATGTCAGATTTGCTTTTACAGAATGCCCAATCATCTACAGAAATCATTCACTAGATTTATGGAGATCTACAAAATTTGTTGATGACATTAATGGGAAAAGAATCGAAGCAACAGTCGCAAGCCATGAAATTCAAGTGACAGAAAAGAATGATAAGAAGATGCTTGCGGTTGAATGATGATGGTAATAACCCAATAAACTTCAATACAGCACACCTGATGAGGATATTTGAAGAGACGATGGGTTATCAGGGAACTCTACATGATCGGCAGTTTCAAAAAGGGATGTTTCCTATGATGTATAGATTCCCTATTCATCATGTGATACAGGGGTTTGCTCCATGAAAAGGATCATGGACTCTGATGATTCATGATTTAGCAAATGCCACTGTGGGGATTATATATGATTTGCCATTCAATTTTTCAAAGATGATCTTTCAAGGTTTGGTATCAAATTTGAAGAAGGCTGAGGTGCATAGATTCTTGCAATACCCAAGATTCCTACAGATAATCTTTAACCATGAATTACAAGATCTACCCCCTATTGGCATTACACACCTACTGCAGAATCCCGACACATATGGAAGAATTAGAAATCCAGGTGTTGCCAATAGATTTGACTCAAACATTCCGTTTGAGATCTTGCCATGGTTGTTGGACCATGACTTGAATGTGATGCCATTGCCTGAGTTGAGATCAGATGAGGAAGGAGGGGAAGATGATTCTGGAAGTGATAGTAATGACTCTGATGGAGATGGTAATGCTAATGATGGAGATGACGGAGGGGCTGGAGGAGCCATGATTGCTAGTGCACAAGATCAGGGGGAACAACCTGAGGAACCAGAACAACCCATTATACCATCACCACCACAAACTTCACCACACCAAATCACTCAATCCCCACCCCAAACCTTAAGCCAATCACATCCTGTAACATCAACACATATATCCCCAACACCACAAACACCACCAACATCTAGCCCAATTCACTCAGATCCTTTTATTCCAAACCCACCTCATATACAATCACCAACACTATCCATATTCCAAACTCACACAACCCAAGACCCACCTGAGTATGAACCATTTTCTACATCACCACTTACAACCCTACATTCTGACACAGACCTATTCCTAAGAAACTTGGACTTATTGAAAGAAAATGCCGAATTGAAGAAGAGGAATGAGGAGGTCACTATGGAGAATGTCATGTTGTTGGATAAGTTGATTAGAGCTGAAATGAGAATTAAATCCCTGGAGCAGGAGGTTGAGAAGACCTCAGCTGCCCCAAAACAGGTGAGCAACGATCGGTGGTTGTGTCGGAAGAAGATGGTGGTCGCGAAGGTGGATGGTGGATGTAATCGTTGAACGACGATGGCGAAGGTGGACGGAATCGACGACGGAGGCCGGCTCGCGTATTTGTGATTTTAGGTTAGGATAGTTATTGAAGATGAACGTTTCAGGATGTCGCGTACCTGTTGTACGATAAAGGATTTTCGTATTCCATCTTTTACCTATATATATATATATATATATATATATATATATATATATAAAGGAATAGTATTCTATGAATATAATGTATTTTTGTTGGATAAAATGAAGATGATGTAAATAAAAAATAAAACTAAAGTAGTGTTTTTTTAATTTTTATAGTTAATTAGTTAGATATATTAATTAAATAGAGAATTATTATGATTATATTAGTTGTATTAATAGAAATTAGATAGCGCATTTATTGTTGCATTTACATCTTTTTTATTTATTTTTAAATATTTAAAACCTAAAATAAAATAATGGCTCATATTCGCACTAATATCATCTCTCATGAACTTATATATATATATATATATATATATATATATAGGGGTGAGTTATTGTACAATAATTACTTATCGTACATTACGTACGCGACACTGTTGGTCATCGATTTCAATTTCACGTGGTGGCAGTTTGGTAAATAACCGAAATAGTAGTTCGCGATCAAATTCATCGATTTAAAATCGAATCTGATCCAAATTCAGAACTCCTTAATCTATCTCATCCATTTCTAAACTCTAATCACAACTTACAATATGAAATCTCAAAAGTTAAAACCCAAATTGAAAAGAACGTCTCTGAACATTAAAAATCTTCAAATTGATAAAAAATTGATGATTTAATCATTTCAAGCTACCAGATTGTTTTATTTATAACTAGCTTTTATCCTTTGTATTATATTTTTTACTATAAAATTATTTCTTAATTATAAATAAGTAGTGTTTATTTATAAATAAAACGATCTGATAGCTTGAAAGGATGTGAGGAGTAACCAGTGAACTTTTAAAAGTTTCGTATATATATATTTAAAAATAGATACATGCATTCCCCCTTTAATTTAAATAATTATATGAATTAAAATGTTTTGATTAATTAAAAATAGAAAATAATTTGAGTAAATAATTTAGAATGTGAATAAATCTTCAAGTTATACGTGTAATTATGTAACCGGTATGTATATAGATAATTTATTTTATTAAAATAGATAGAAAAGACCAGATAACCAAACAATTTATTAACTTGAATATCGACCAACTAAAAAACAAGTCCAACAATTTATTTTATACTTAATTAATAAAACCAAAACACAAGTGATACATAAAATAAAATCTATGCTCTTTCCTCGCCCCGTTGATTTAGCAAGATTTCCTCCATTTTCTCTCTCTTCCGCAATCGTCGCATTGATTTCTAGAGAGAGAAAGACCAAAGTCATAAAAAACAAAACAAAACAAAAGGTCTCTTTTAATGCTTGAGGGAAGAAACACACATATATATTTAACAGCTCCCGTGATCTACACAACTCTCTCTGTTTCAAAAACTAACTTGAGTTCCCCCCCAAACCTGAATTTTTAATCAGTTTCCATGAATTGTTGATAAAACAACATGGGCTGCGTTACATCAAAGCAGGCGGTGTCTGTAACTCCGGCGGCGGATCATTCCGGGGTTTTCCAGGACAATGCGGCGGCGGAATTGGAGAGTAAGAACAAAATAAAGAAAAAGAGTAAGAACGAGTTAGGGGTCAGTGGGTATACGACGGGGAGTGACTCGGGTAGAGCGAGTTCCTCAACAGGTGCTGCTGACTCAGTGAGTTTTCGGTTGGGGAATTTGCATAAGTATGTTGAGGCGGAGCAGGTGGCCGCCGGTTGGCCGGCTTGGCTAAGTGCGGTGGCCGGTGAAGCGATTCAAGGGTGGGTCCCACTTAGAGCGGAATCGTTTGAGAAATTAGAAAAGGTTTGTTTTATTGTTTAATAACTAGGTTAGATCTCGTGTTACAACATGTGAATATATATATATATATATATATTAGTTTTTATCTCCTTTATTACGTGGGTTGTTTTATATTGTTTGTTCTAATATTTATTTATTTTTTGAATTTATATTTTTTATTGTATGAAAGTTAATAATATACTTATGGTTTGATTATAAATTGTTTCACAAATAAATGAGATGTTATAATGGTTTTGATGAGACCAAAACCCGTTTTTTTACTATAAAATTGGTATTTTATTTATAAATAATATTTATGAAAGTTAATAATATATTTATGCTTTGATGAGACCCAAGACGTGTTTATTTTTTTTACTATAAAATTGGTTTTTTAATTTAAATAACATATATATCTTTTTTAAAATAAATAAGATATTAATTTTTAGTATATCCTATTTTATAGGATTTTTACATCAAATTTGGTGACTCCAAAAAAAGTTGGAGCGACCACATCGTGACACGTATGATTTTTATGTTTTCGTTTATATATATTATAGATATATATATGTGTGTGTGTTTGTGTGTTATACATTTTATTGAATTGTAAACATTAAATAATCTAATATTATTAATATAAAGTATCACATTGTTGTTTTAATAAAAAGAATCAGAAACATAGCAAAATGATAACTTAAAATATATATCTAACTTATACCCCACATTTCTAACTTATATTATGAAACAAAAAAACATATTAATTAAACATGTAGATATTGTAACATAAGTTATGTGTTTTAAAAATTATTTTTATTGAAGTTATAAAACATATAAGGACAGAACATAAAGAATACTATAAATATGAATGTAACAATGAGATATATCAATAATAATTTTTTATTAAAACGTTTAATAAAAAAACAATAAAATCCAAACCTCGTGACTTAAACCGCCCTTTCAATCCAAACATCCATACATCGAGTCCAAACGTTCATAAATAATTTTTCAAAATCAAAAATGAAATAAAATAACAAAGTCTCAAAATTTTAAAAAATAACAATGAAGACAATTAATTTTCTTTATTACTCAATAAATGGTGATTATAACCATTTATTTTGAAATCTTATTCAACTTAGGAGTTAATGTTTAAAATTAAATTGTTACTAGATGGATAATTTATTTATAAAAATTATATACTTGGCATTCTATGTGGATAACCTAGTTAAATGACATGTGAAAAGTATATATTATTTTAATAGTATAGGTAAATAATTTCGAATTTGGAGGCCAAAGTTGTTAATTCAAAAAATAAAAAAAGTAAAATGCGATTTTCATCTTTCACTTTTCGTTAGATTTATCCAAATTTGTTATTTTTGCTGAAAATTTTATAATTTGTCCTTTTCGTTCCTAGAGTTTCTTTTTGTTTGCAGTTTTCATCCATCTCATGACCATATTTTGGACTGAATAGCAGATTTTAACTAACTATAAGGACGAAAATTGCAACGGAAGTGAAACTTTGAGGACAGAAATAACAAATTTTAAACTATTGTATTGAAATTGCAAATTTGAATAAATCACTTACACGAAAACCACTCTTTACTAGGAAAAAATAATTAAATTGTGTAATTTAATCTAATTTAATTTTAAAACTGCAGATTACAAAACTTTGTTAAAATTGTGTAATGTGTAATTTTGAAGTTTCAAAATGAAATCTTTTCATACAATATTGTTTTTTTAATTGTGATTATCTAATATTGAATTTGGTTGAATAGGTTGGACAAGGTACATACAGCAGTGTGTTTCGAGCTCGAGAGCTCGGAACTGGTCGGATAGTGGCGTTAAAGAAGGTTCGATTCGACAATTTTGAACCCGAAAGCGTTAGGTTTATGGCACGGGAAATAGTGATTCTTCGAAGGCTTGATCATCCAAACGTTATGAAACTGGATGGAATCATAACGTCCAGATTGTCATGTAGCATATATCTTGTTTTTGAATATATGGAACTCGACATATCTGGTCTACTTTCTTGTCCCGACATTAAATTCACTGATTCCCAGGTTAGTTTGGTCATGTTCATGTAAATTTGTTGCTGAATTAAAGGTGTGCATTTGTCGGTAAGGGTCGGTTTTGAGCTTAAACCGACCTAAAATTCGGTTTATGAGCTTTTGAAAACTGTTTGTTTTTAGTTTTTCCAAAAGCTCAAGTTAAATAATTGGGTCTAAATTCTTTTGTTAATTAGTAATTAATTGATTATTATTATTATTATACATTTTAGCTAAAATATTTGTATAACATAATTTAGTAAATTATTTACTTATAACTTAAAACTGAAAATGAAAATCAATAAATCCGGTTCGGTTCAGTTATTTTTGGTTTGGGTTTGTTTTGGTTATGGTTTTTCAGTTTTACCATTTGGACTTGAAATTTTTGGCTAAAAAAATGGTCCAAATTAATGAAGTTGGGCCTAAATCGTTTTCTTAAATAATAATTAATTGATTATTATACATACTAGCTAAAATCTTTAAGTAACCCAATTTATTAAATTATTATAAATCAGTTAAAGTCCAAAATAAAAAAATGAAAATCTAAAAATTTGGTTAGGTCCGTTTATATTTTTATTTGGTTTTGGTTTTGGTTCAGTTTTGATATCTCGGTTAATACCATTTGGACTTGAAATTTTTGGGTTAAAAACAAATTTGGCCTAAATTAAGTAATTTGGGCGTAAAACATTTTGTTAATTTAAAATTAATTTAATTGATCATTAGACATTTGGGCTAAAATATTAAGTAATGGTATTATTAAATTCTTATAGATTACTTAAAAAAACATATTAACGGATGAAAATCGATATATTTGGTTTGATTCAGTTTTGGGTTTTTTAGGTTTATCTATATGCAAAGTATATAACTGTAAAGAATGAAAATCGATATAAACTGAGCCAAAGTTCAGTTTCTACAAAAACCATAAAAGTAAAGTGTTGGTTTTTGTTTGAGATTAGTTACATAACAATGTTGTACTGAAGACGTTTTACTTTTGTAATATGAATAATGAAACAGATTAAATGTTACATGAAGCAATTATTATCCGGGCTTGAGCATTGTCACTCACGAGGTGTGATGCATCGCGATATAAAAGGGGCGAACCTTTTGGTGAATAACGAAGGAGTTATGAAAATTGGGGATTTCGGGTTGGCGAATTTTTGTACCACTTTTGGTGAAAAGAAACAACCTTTGACTAGTAGAGTTGTGACATTATGGTACCGACCACCCGAGCTTTTGTTGGGATCCACGGATTATGAAGCGTCGGTGGATTTATGGAGTATTGGGTGTGTTTTTGCAGAGTTGCTTCTTGGTTCACCTATTTTACAAGGAAGAACAGAGGTATGCTTTATTTACTTTGACTTTTGAAAGTCAAACTACTAGTTTTTGAGTCCAAAATTGGTTCTAAGATGTGTGATGGCTAGTGTAACGATGGATTGTTTGAAACTGTTTTTCTTAAAATTTGTTAGCAGGTTTATAAGATTTTGTAGTTTAAAAACGGTTATCTTTGTAGTTATGTAACATCGATTGCCTGATACTGTTTTTGTTGAAAGTTATTTGCGGGGGGTTTATTAGTTTTTGTAGTTCAAAAAGCTCTATCTTTAACTCTTGGAAAGCTGTAAAATCTAAAAGGGAAAACTAACTGCTTTTCAACTTCAAAAGGTGCTTATTAAGTATGATTTTTGTGAAAACCGCATGGCCGATAGTAACATATGTAATATTGATAGTACCAGCTAATGACTCCTTTTGACTACTGAAAGACAAACTAACTAATTTTCAACTAAAAGTGATGTCTGTAGTATGAGTTTTAGTGAAAAGCGTTCGATAGGCACAATAATTATGTAATAATCGATTATCTTAAACCATTTTTGTTGAAAATGATTAACGAGTTTACTAACTTTTTACTTAAAAAAGCTCTATCTTTGACTTTAACAAAGTCACTGTTGCATCTTAGAAACCTTACATATCTTTTTAGATTTTTTTGAATTATTAATAAGAGATGTGCACAGGTGGAGCAATTGCACAAAATCTTCAAACTTTGTGGATCGCCACCGGATGACTATTGGAAAAAGTCAAAGCTTCCTCATGCCACATTGTTTAAACCGCAACAAGCATATGAAAGTTGTCTATGGGAGACTTTTAAAGAACTGCCAAAATGTAATGTGGAACTTATTCAAACCTTGCTGTCTGTTGAACCATATAAGCGTGGGACCGCCTCTTCTGCTCTTGCATCTGAGGTACCCCTTTTAATTATTTTGTCCAGCTGTCCTGTTTGGACTCTGACTTTGAAAGTCAACCATGTTATTTGAAATTACAAGTAAAATAACTTAAGTAATATATATTATGTTATATATGAAAATTATAACTAAAATACCCAATAAAATAATTATAAATGTAAATAATTATAATTAATAGTTTATAATTAATAAACAATAAAGAGTCGATCTCGAGCTTGAAAAACTACTTCTGATTCATGCTCCAGCATTAGCAGCAGAGCTTGAAACAAGCGGCTCGGCTCGTTTACACCCTAGTGTTCAATTTTATTGGCTTGTTTAAATAACTGTCAAGTTGCTTTAAATGACTTTGAAAATCAACCGTGTTATTTGAAACAGAAATAGTTGGTTTAGCTTTTAAAAAAGAGTTTGATAAGCATGTAAAGGTTAAAAGTATCAGTATAACTAGAAGAATTGACGTTGAGAATGTAATAGTGTGCAAGAATTTTGCACTTTGAAACTACAAGTTTGACCTTTTAAGTCAACTCCTAATAATGATTTTGCATCATTCTTTGCTATTCAACAAGTATTTCAAGACAAAGCCATACGCGTGTGATCCATCAAGTTTACCAAATTACCCTCCAAACAAAGAGATCGATGCAAAACATCGTGAAGACTCAAGAAGGTAATTTCATTGAAATTAAGTTTACCAAAATACCCTTTTCGTATCCGATCCAATTATTAAAGAAACTCATGTCTTTTAGGAAAAAACCCGTTGGGAGAACTCGTTGGCCTGAAGTCTCGAGACGGTTAGCCCGAAAACAAAACGGGTTGACTAAATTGGCACCCGAAGAGGTCGGTTTCTAACTTTCAATACCTAGGTTTGTAAACAAACTGAACGAACAAGAATGGGACATGTTCACGTTTGTTCGCTTAACTTAACCGAACAAGCGATCGAACACGGACATTTAAACGAATAGGTTTTCTTGTTCGTGTTCGCTCATTAGGAAAACTAGTTTGTTCATGAACACCAATCTGTTGGTCCCAAAAATAATAAAACTGGATTATTAAGTTATAATTGGTGACATTTTAATTTCATAAAATTAGATTAAATTGTAATGAAACTGAAATATTTCAATGAATATATAAATGAGCAAGCTTAAAAAATGTAAACTAATGAACATAAACCAACAAGCGAGGCACGTGTTCATGTTTGTTCGTTTTTTAAATAAATGAATTCCCCGCCGAACGGCTCAGGTTTATCAAAATCTCCTTGTATTTGATCCAAATTTGGCCATTTTTTCATTTTTCATCGAATCTTTTGATTAATTTACCTTTATTTACAGAGTTTACCAAGTCAAAGTCAAACTAAACTAAAAGTCAACGGAAACAGTTTGGATAATAAGAAAGCAGGAGATATAATTTTAGGCTTTGAGTTATTAAAGCCTTCAATAAACGCAACCGATGACGGTTCACACGCGAAACATGCTTCTCAAAGAGACATTCCGTATTCTGGGCCATTACAAGTTCCGAGTTCAAGTGGGTTTGCGTGGGCCCGAAGACGGTTAGATGATTCGTTATCTGCAAGGGCACGAAGCCGGTCCAGTTCAAGAAGCCTGATTTCTGAACCTTTTAGATGTAATGAAAATGTTGATCGGGCCAATTCTAGAGGTCAGGAGTCAAACGGGCTGGTTATTAAGAACTGGAACCAGTTTGACCGACCCGAGTCATTTGATGCAGGGTCAGATGGGCTTGTCAAGAGAATGAATATGGTAAGCAACACGGGTGTCAATCGTGTCGAGCTGACGGGTTTGGTGGGTCAAAAACAGTTATCTAAATGTGTAACCCGAACTCGACCCTGTGTAACTCGTTTATCTAAATGTGTCAAACGGGCTGGTGGGTTGTAAGTAAAAGGGGCATATACAGGTTAATGGGTGTAAACAGGTTCACAGGTTGACTTTTTTTTAGCTAAATGGGTTGGCTAACTTGTTTTAACTAAACGGATTGTGGGTTGACAGGTTAGTTTGTTCAACCTGAACAGCACTCGTATTTTTAATTTGTTTAAAAAAATCAACTCTAACATGCACAGATATAAAATCGGTTAACCTGAACTTGACTCGTTTAACACATTTATCCAAACGTGATAAACTGGTTGGAGGGTGATAACCTAGTTGTAAACATGCTAACCCGAACACAACCCATGTTTTATTCATACCAAAAATATCAACCTAACCCACACTTAAATTCGTGTAACCTGAACATGGTCTGTTTAACCCTTTTATCTAAAAGTGTCAAATGGGTTGGTGGGTTGTGAAAAATGGGTTAATGGGTCAATCTATGTAACTAAACGGGTTAAACAGGTCAACCCGAAAGCGGCCCCCTTTTTAAGCGGGTTAGGTACGCCAACCATTGTGAGTAAGTTCATTAAGGATGCATTTTCTCATTGGTATGACAATTGAATATTTAAAATGTTTTGTAGATTTATCACGATCACGAAGAGAAGGTCGAGTTTTCAGGACCGTTATTATCTCAACCGAATCGAATCGATGAGCTTTTAGAGAGACACGAACGGCAAATTCGGCAGGCGGTTCGAAGATCATGGTTCCAAAGAGGTAAAACCTTGTTTTACCAATTTTGACTTTTAGTCAACTGTTGACTTATGTAATCCTATTGTTTGTGCAGGGAAGAAAGTGGGCTAGTGAAGACGTTTCTGTTTCTTGACATGGTTGACCCTTATATTAAAAACAAGGTTTCATGATGGTTCAAATGTTGTGGAAATTTGAACCTTTGAAGGATGAAGGGTTCATGGTCAACCTCTATTGTTGGTGGCCTTGAATACTTATAATGAGTTAAATTTAATTATATTTATTAGAATTATGTTGGGTATTTAATATAGGTTCTAAATCAATATCAGCCTCTTTCATAATACAATATATGTAAAGGCATACACAGTGTTATCTCTTTTTGTGTTTTTTTTTACAAGCAAAGCAAACTATTAAAACTCAACCTTACGCTATATGTAGTGGAGGGGTTACAAAATTTAGCGAGTTGCGACACGTGCCGTTCAGTCATGAAAGGGTATGAATTTGTTTTTGAGGTGTAATGGTGTAGTAGCCCCTTGTCACCATTTTTTATTATTTTCTTTTAATAACTAAACTAAACAAATAAAAACCCATTAAATTAAATAATCAAAATAAAAATACATTAAAATAAAAAAAATACATTAAAAAATGCATAAAAAAACTAATATCTATAATATTCGTGTCTTTTTTCAACTCGTCGTTGCTACAATAATGCGGCATCCTCGTGTAACTCATTCACTTTGCGGGATTCGTAGTCTTCTTTCATTTGTCGTAGTTGAAGCGTCTGGGCTATCATTCTGTGATATTCGTTGGTTGCTTTCATGTCGTTTCCCATATTCACGGCATGTGTTTCGAAACGACTGAAGTTCCCGTTTAGATGTGCGACTTCTTCACTAGCCAAGGGTTGAATCGTGACGACGACAAACCCTCACCTTTATTTGTATTATTTTTTCTTGCTCTCCTGCGGGGTCGAGCCAACTCAAGTACTTGGTCTTCGTCTAAATTAACCGCGTCATTTGTGACAAACTGAAAATTTTTGCCTTTTTCAGGCAGCCATCGCGACATGATACAAATTTTCGAGACGAAAATTCTTTCAACAAGGGAATGATGTGACACTCGTCAATTTCAGGTTAACTCCGTTAACCCGAATTCCGTTAATTCAAACTCAAGATCACATGAACTATGTCATTCCAATTAACGTATTCCTCATTGCATTTAATCGGGGTTTAAATTAAATGTGTCAATTATTATACAAGTAGTCTTTCGGAGTTTCACCGAAACGCACACGAGTCGACTCAAACCATTGGTGAACAAACAATAATTAATATGAACAAGTACTTGGTATAAATAGGTATTATGTTGTTATAATATATGTTTATATATGACTACGTGTTTACATGTGTAACATTATATCAAAGAACTAAACAAAATTTGTTCTAGAATTAAATTAACTAGAAGATTAGGGGGTAAAGTGTAACATGTTAATATTAAACAACTTATTTACCCAACCCTAATCCCTCCCCACCTTTGGTACGGCTGCCCATCCCCTCTCCTCCCCACTTTCGGTCGCAAACACACACACCCACACACACAAAATCGTTTTCAAGCTTGTTTGAAGGATCCAAGTTGCTAACTAGGTAATTAACACCCTCTCTAGCCTTCCTATTGATTTAGTTGCATCATTAAACATGTTAATCAAGAACCCTAAATCTTAAAATTGATGAATAATGATGAGTTAGGGTTAATTTATGCATTTGTTGATAAACACAAGTAAATTGATTACTGGTTATGTTGTTATTAATTGTCAATTGCATGTTTGTTTGAAACTGAAGTTTTATGTAAACCCTATATGTGCATGAAAAGTGAAATTGAGATGCATGGTTGATGGATTATGGGTCTAGAGGATTGTATGCATGATTAATTGTTCATAGTTTATTACTTTGTTGGCATTTTGGTGAAATCTGATGCTGGACAGAATCGTAGATGCGTGTTAATACAGATGTAACTTGATGTTAATTATATGTTATGAAGTGGTTACCAAATTCGTAATTTTTGGACGTATGGAAGTCACTTTTTATGAATTTACAAATTTGTTGCGCAGTCCTGATTCGGGAGGCCTGTTTACATACTGATTTATTGATAGCATATCTCACAAACTACAAGATCAAATGGGTTGATTCCACTTCTGAAAGTTAACAAATTGAATTTGGAATCTAACCCAATCGGTCTTGCATTAATTGGATTAGCCATGTAATGGGACTAGTCGATAAATTTTTGTTGCGCATGATAATGACTGCTGTGTACCTACTGTGTTGATTTAATTATTGTGATAAAACCATAGGTGCTAAAAATATAATAAAAATATTTCCCGAAACCTAACACACGTGTGCTTTTGTGGTAAATTTTTGTGATTTTATCTACATGTTATGAATAGTGAAATAGAGTCTTCTTGACGTGCTAAATTCTGTCTCGGAAAACATAGCTGCTGAATTCTGGTGGAATGTGAAAAATTGATTGCTTGATTGATGTTTGAGTTCTGTTTGACACATATGCCCTTCAAGTTGTTGACTCACTGAAAATATATCATAGTAACATTTAATTCCATACTTGATCACACCCGTAATTTATCACCAACGTGTTGTTGAGTCTCACTTGTTTCACAAATGGAACACAAACACACCTTATGCATAATGTTGGGTCAAGAGTTTGACCCAAATGAGGAGATTTGACCTAAACGAAGAACTTTGAAGATTGGAATCTTCTCAACCTCCTCAGAAACTGCTAAGTTTTGAATCCGAGCACACCTTGGACTTTCGAGTAAGCTTTTACTTAGCCGAGTACGAGATTTTGCCTCCCGGGCAAGGTTTACTTCAAATAGTCTTCTTAAGTGGATATCCGAGCAAGGTATGCTTTTTAGTGATTTCCGAGTAAGGTTCATTGATTTGGCATATCCGAGTAAGGTTCACTTTGTCAAGCAGGGCTGTTCTTCAAGACCAAGTATTTTACTCTTCCGAGTAAGGTCTGGTCAACCAAGTCCAAGAAGCCAAGTAATTGGAAGACCGGGCAAGATATTCTTTAATAATTATGGTCCGAGTATACTTGATGAGTTAATAGAATATCTCTAAGTTATTTCGAGTAAGGTTCTGCTCAAGTAAGGTATGTATTCCCGAGTACGCCTTATCAATAAGTTGATCAACTAACAATGAGCCGAACAGGACCATAGAAGAACAGAGTTGCTCGTAACGATTTGTCGAGCAAAGTTTGATAAGTCCAAGAAGATTGAAGTCTACTCGGTGAATATTTTACTTGGTAAAAAATTCTTTAAGTAAAGTCTACCCGGAAACTGATTCCGAGTACACTTCTATTTTTACCAAGTGTGAAGGAAGGCCGAGTACACTGCGTACTCGGAGATTGAAGTTTAATGAAAAGCCTACCCGGAAGACTTGTTTTACACTTAGTATATTTTTGAATATGTAAATTGAATATGTACTATCGGATAGGGTTTCTAGAAGGAATGGCAGCTGTCTTAGGTTGGCAGGCCTATAAATAGAATAATTAGGGCACGCCGCCAAAGGACGGAAAGGAAGAGAGATGACACAATACTGATAAGACCAACACATTAATTGAGAGAATATTTTGTGTGTGACGGCTGTCCTAGGATTCCTTCTAAACTCTAATCGATTATCCTTTTGTATGATTAACATTATATAAATGGAAATCTTTTGAGTGAATCCGGTGTGTGTCTTCTGTCATTGAATATTCATTGCAACCGTATGTTTGTTATTGATTTCGCCTTTAACAAACGGTCATCTTTCTAAACATAGTAACCCGTCATTAACTCGCTTGTCAACACGATTAATTTTGTGTGAGTTATGACATGATTGATTGAAGATCCGATCCGAATCGACCATCACAATTTGGGACCTGACAAGTGGTATCAGAGCAAGTTGATTAATGGTGAATAGATATGATAAGATTATTCAGTTCAAGCTTTTAAGAAGCTTAAAAGAAGGATTTTATAGGGAAAGGTCTCAAGTAGTTATTTTTGCTGAAAATTATGTCATTTGCCCAGTTGGAAGGACATGCACCTGTGTATGTTTGGTCCTTAAATCTCTATAGATTAAAAGGATAGCCATTGACCTGAAAACTGAATGCATTTGGGGCAATTATGACTTGTTTCTTATTCCTTCACTTAAAACTATGTCAAAAGCTCTGACGTTGAAAGGACATATATTCCCATGTATGTTTGGTCCTGTTTACCATTTTTGGTAAAACAGGATAGCCATTAACCTGACAATGAAGAGGTATTGGGGTGATTGAATATTAAACTGTATTTTTAGGAAATGATAATACATTGACTACTTAGCTGATCATATGGAATTAATAGGCTAAAAAGCCCTTAGTATAGTCATTAACATGTATGGTTACTTTCTCATGATGATGTAAAATCTAAGGTGATATAAACATAATGAATATGCTAATCTTTATGTGGAGATGCATAGTTGTTTTGCATGTCTCAAGATAGATCTCTCCGAATGATATGGCAGAAAAGTGATTACCCAGTCATACACGAGCCTGTTGTTATTTGGTCAACCAAAATGAAACATCTTTAAATATGACAAAGAACATGCTTAAGAAAATTTGAGAAAATATCAAAAACAAGGGGAAGAATGAATAAATCAACCAAAAGTTGATAAGTGTTTTAAATATTTTATCAAACAAGAGGGTTACAACAAGAACTACAAAGATGTTGGCAAAATCTGTCTCATCTTGAATGAAAGGCATGTTGCTAACTGTAAGTCCAACGTTCAACCTCAATATATGTTTGAATCTAAAAAATTCAAAAAATACAATAAGTTCTGTCATACAAAAACTATTTTTGACCAAATACAGGAGGTTGGAGTCAAATTGGGGTGATCTGGGGAAAGCCAAATAAGCTTTGAGAAGAGATATGAGGCATCATAGCACAGTGTTGACCATTATTGCATTATGCTCAAATTGAACTTTAATCATATCACCAAAGAGATGAAAATCATGCTAAGTTTATACCTGCTGTTAACCTATCTAAGTTGTCATAATAATGCTGAGAGTGAAGTATTGAAAAAGCTACTTAGTCAATATGATCCCATTCCTGAGATCTTTTCAGTTTATAAAAGAAATTGTTTTGAAGTGAAGTATAACTGAAATTTGATCTCTAAATGCACCATTTGCTCTTAAACTATGTTCTAAAATGATACATAACTTAGAAATGTCTTTGAAAAGTGATTTAAGTCAAAAAGTGTTGCATTTTGCCTAAAATAGGTTGAATATGTAAGTTCGAGTAAGGTTTGATGATTTATAACCTTCTCGAGCACAAACTGTTTGAATATGTATTTTCGGGTAAGGTTTAACCTTTCCGAGTACAAAACAGTTGATTATGTGTAAATATGTAAGTTCGAGTAAGGTTTGATGATTTATAACCTTCTCGAGCACAAACTGTTTGAATATGTATTTTCGGGTAAGGTTTAACCTTTCCGAGTACAAAACAGTTGTCTATGTGTGAATATGTTGTTTCGAGTAAGGTTTGAAAAATTTCAACCTTTCCGAGTAAGCTTAGTCATTTCTGACTAACTTTATGATTTTCGAGCATACTTTGAAGTGTTTACACTTTTCGGGTAGAGTACACTGTTGCACTCACTTTTCCGAGTAGCTTGAAGTCTTGAGATGATTATGTGATGAAATAGCTATCTTTTAACAAGAAATTCTTGTTTCGAGCAAGCTATGCATGTTATATGCTAGTTTCGAGTAAGCTATGCATATTATATGCTGATTGTGTTTCCAAGCAAACATTGTGAACTTAAGTGAGTACACCGAGTAAGCTTTGAGTGAATATGTTGTAAGGAAAGGTTTGTTAATCTTTTCGGGCACGCTTAGATGTTACTGTTTAAGTTTGTCATTTTTCGGGTATGGTTTGATATGATAAGTTCCCTCGAGCAAGGGCATACCTGATGATTGAATGTGTTTATCCTAGCAAGCTTAATGCTAACTTAGGATCTTCGAGCAAGCTCTATGAAATTTTAGACTATTGCACACTTAAATGTTTATGTGTTTAATTAGCATGCTCTGTGATATGTGTGTTTATGATTTCTTTGAAATTACAAGTGTTTTCAGGCAAACTTTGTTTACCGAGCACATTTTATATTTCGGGTACACTTGTGTTCCTTCAATATACTTGGTAATTTTCAAAACTTTAACTTTCCGAGTACACTGTCTGCTAGAATTTCTTTTCGAGCACACTTTGTACTATATGAAAGTTATTCGGGTATACTTTGCATAAGTTTGTTGTCCGAACACACTTTACATTTGAAGAGTGCTCGAGCACACTATGTATACAAGCATACTTGAATGAATGCTTTGATTGAATATGTAAGTTAGTATGATGAAATTGTTTAGATTCATACTTGAATGAATACGTTTGAATATGTTAGTTAATATGACAAAATGTGATTATGATTTTTAGGGTTCATGCTAGATGAGTTTTAATTTGGATTTGAGAAATCTTTGTGAGGATCTTAATTGATTCTTAGTTAGAATGTTTATTTGATAACTATATTTGATTATTTGCCTTGTGATTAATTTCTCAAGAAATCAAGTATTTCGGGTAACCTTTCTTCATTATGTCTTAACTTTAAATTAAATTACTTGATCGAGCATGGTTTGAAAATAAAAGAATTCGGGCAAACTTTGTATATTCTAAATTGAAAATTTGAGCGAGTAAAGTTTGACCGAGTAAGGTTTGTTAGTGGAAGAAGACCGAGTAGACTGTGGATATATTAATCTCTCGAGTAAGGTCTTATAAACTTAAATGAAATTAAATGCTTTTAATATATCAAGTGGATAATGTTACTGGTGACAGCTAATATAATTCACAAAATGACAAAAAGCATTTAAAACCCACTTTCAAAATAAGTATAAAAGAGGGACTTAGGCAAATTTTTCAACATTATTTCCCTATCTCTCTCTCCTTCCACTGCAAATCCTTCCTCACTAAGAAACATAACCGACTTATCGAATTCAACATTAATCCAAACCCTAATTTTTGTCAGCCTTCTAATTCCGACTCGGTATGCATTAAATATTATGTTTTCCGATCACGATTAGATTGTAATGTGACTTGATTATGTATTCGAGTACTAACACTCTGTTTATGTGTTTAGGTTATAAATTTGTCGAAGAGCAGGTTCTAGAAGATTTCTCCCTATCTTCTTCATTTTTTATACACTGAAATTGTCTAAAGTACTGAACTTTATGTCTAATTTCACTTTGAATGTGTTTGTTTATGTATTGCAGATATGGCAGATAACGAGCCAAAGTATGTTTTTGAGCCAAAGCACAACATGTGCACGTTACTACAAGTTACACCAGAGAATGAACCGATGGCTCGTATGATTTCATGGATGGCGCGGTCAAACATCAGCTTTGCTCTTACTGAAAGCCCAATTATTTACAGAAATCACTCCTTGGATTTCTGGAGATCAGCAGAGTTGGTTGAAGATGTTGATGGAAAACGAATAGAAGCAACCGTGGCCAGACAGGAGATCCAGATCACTGAAAGGTTGATCAGAAGGTGTTTAAGACTGAATGATGATGATCACAACCACATAAACTTCAACACAAAACACTTGTTGAAAATCTTTAAAGAAACGATGGGTTATCAGGGAAATGTCCATGAAGGACAGTTTCAGAAGGGTTTATTTCCAATGCTGTACAGATTTCTGATTCACCACATTATTCATGGATTTGCTCCGAGGAAGGGATCATGGACTCTGATGAGTCTTGATCTAGCAAATGCCACTGTTGGAACAATTTTTGATCTGCCCTTTAACTTTTCCAAGATGATTTTTGATGGGTTAGTGGGGAATCAGAAGAAACCAGAAAGAAAAAGATTTTTACAGTCCCAAGATTCCTGCAGATCATATTTAATAGTGTATTATAAGATTTACCAACAATTGGAGACACACATAAACTGCAAGATCCTGATGCGTACAAGAGAATAAAAAATCCAGGTGTCTCTAATAACTTTGATGCAAGTGTTCCATTTGAAATTTTACCTTGGTTGTTAAACCATGATCTGGCTGTAATACCTGTGCCTGAGCTGAGCTCAGAGGAGGAAGAAGGGGGTGATGATGATAGTGATGAAGGAGATTCTGATGATGATGTTGATGGAAATGAAGGTGGAGATGGTTTGGAGATGGGAATTATGTCACCTGAACAGGGGGAGTAAAGAGAAGAACTTGAACAACCTATTCCTACACTACCACACTCACCACCACCAACCTCACCACATCAAACACCACCTCAAACCCTTACCCTAGACCAACCAGAAACATCCACACATCAATCACCAACACCACAAACACCTACCACCAACCAACCTGACTTTGAACCATTTCCTACATTAAACCCTACAAGTCCACATGATGATATGTTACAAAGAAATGCTGAGTTGATGTTTGAAAATGATGAATTGAAAACACAAGTTGAGGAGGTTAGAGATGAGAATGTTGATTTGAAAAGAAAGAATGAAGAGCTAACTAGTGAAAATGAAATATTATTGAAAAAGTTAGCTGATGCTGAATTGATGATTCGAACCCTGGTGCAGGAGGTTGAGAAGACCTCAGCTGCCCCGAAACAGGGGGAGAATATGGATGATAATGATGTGGTTATGACTGATACTGAAAGTGTTGAAAATATTGATGGTTTGAAAATGATTATGAATGATTATGATGTTAGTGATGAAAATGAAGTAGAAGTGTGTGGAGAGGAAACAAATGAAAATGAAAATTCAAATGATGATGAGAATGTGATTACAGAAGAACTGACTGAGATCATGGATGAAGAGATGACTGTTGAGAATGTAAATGTGGATGCTGCTACTGAGGAACTAGAACACACTGAGCCAAATGATGATCAAGAAGCTAGCTCCAAGAGGGTAGAGCATGACTCTGAGTTGGAAAACTTATTTAGAGAAATTGATGAGTTTGGAAGTGATGAACAAGAGGATGAAGAAGATGTGAGGAAAAGGAAAGAAAAGGGAAAAGGTTTAGCAACTGATGATGAACCTATTGTATATGTTGAGAAGGATGTATCCTTTGTAGATATTGCTGCTGCTGCTGCTCTTGAAGAGCAAGAAAGAATAATCAAAGAAACTTTGGAGAGGGAGAAAATAGCCCTATCTCTAACTCCAGAAGAAATAGCAGAGCAAGAAAATCTGATCAGACAAGCCAACATTGAAAAAGAACTGACTGAAGATGAGGCTAATCAAGAAGTTATTGAGGTATTGATTAAGATGAAAAGAGTTGAGGAAGTGGACAACTCTTTGGGCATAGTGGTCAGCATGTTTCAATCTGAAAGTCAAACATCAGAAACTGCTGCTGAACCAACTACTGGTATAATTCCTGAAGAAGAAATTGGCGAGTCAATTGCAACTATGGCTGCCAAGAAATGGGTTGAACAAGTAAAAGAGGATTTGAGAAAGAACCCTACTAGTAACTGGCCAGAAAGAAGTTTTGAAAAGACTTATCAAAGAAGGAAGAGATCTGCTGAGCAGGCTGAAGCTGAAAGAGCTGATAGGAGGGGTATATGGGATGAAAAGAATAAATGTTATGTGGAGACCCCAGAAGATGATGAACCAATCAGGGCAATCCCCTTACAAACGCTGAAACCAGGAGAAAAATTACCAGGGGTCCCTGATGTTAATATTTCTGAACCAGAGCATCCTGCCTCTGATGAACCCAAAATAGATGCCATGATTGATCTATCAGATGATGAGGAGGATGACTCTGAGGAGTCTGATGAAGAGGGTGATGACAACCCTGATCAAGGAGGTGAGAAAGTTGGTACAAGCTCCACTGCTGAGACCCCTCAAGCTGAAAAGACTTATATTCAAAGAGGCAACATTGAAATCAATGCAGAGGAAGTCTTAAAGAAGATTGAGAAGAGAAAGAAAAATACTGAGCATTATAAAACTTATTTGAAAGTTAGAGGCTATCCTGAAGCTGCCTTAGAAAAATACACTGTTGACCAAATTCAAGATCTTTACAACAGTGAGAAAGAGATAGTATCAGAAAAATTTGTAAAACAGGATGATAAGATTGAATTGGAAGAGTTAAAGAAGAAATATGATGGTATGTGTAGATACCTGATTGAGAAAGGCATGAAGCCTGGGGTTGTAAGAAATCTGAGTAGAGAGGCAGTATTTGACCAGTATTCCAAGAAGAAAGAGAAAGAATTAAAAAGGGTCTATACTGAGAGCTCAATCTTAAAAGAAACATCTGATGAGCCACCTGCCAAAAGAACAAGAAGACTCAGGAGTGTTTGGGAAAAGGAGATGGAACAAGAAAAGACAACTGATCAACCTCTGATCCCTCAGCCAGAACAGCCTGAAGTTAAACCTGATGATGAACCATTTATGCCTTGGGAGAATGAGGAAATGATCAGCATCATAAGAAACCAAATGATAAACAAGAGAGGGATGACTGAAGTAGACTTTAATATTTTGGAGAAAGAGGATTTGAAGACTCTTTTCTATCTGCAAAAAGATGAGTGGGATAAGGCATTGAGGGAAGGAGAAAATCCCAGATATTATGCTGATGGCAGATTTGTACCTACTGGACTGGCAAGAACTCCAGGAGTGATAAAAATGTTAATTGAACTGGAGGCTGCAGGACATGACATGGTGGAGATAGCCAACCTTCCTACTGAGATGGTGGAAGCTATTTATGTGAAGACATTTAACTTGGGACCTCAAAAGCCCAAGAAATCAATTCCACTCAGACCTCCACTCCATCAAAGATTCCCAAGAGGAAGAGGCCAAGGAGGAAGAGGAGAATTAAGCAGCTCAGTACATGTAACACCCCGTAACCGCAGCGGAAACGTAAACGGGATGCAACAGACACGTCTGATATCAACAGCATTGCTTATAAAGAAAACACCACTACATTAATTTACAACGTATTACATTGTTCCGAGTTTCGTTACCTTCTAGGCGTTAACACATAAGTTTTACCGATAGTACATTAACATATTTAATACAAAATAAAGATCCTTAAGCTTCCACAAAATAGCACACATCATCAAACACGTATCACTCATTCCAATTTGGGTGTACCTAGAAAGCATGTAAAGAAAACGGGTCAACTACGAATAGTTGGTGAGTTTCACTAATTTAAATAAACCATGACAAATCATTATGATAATCATATATTAGCGATGAAAGTATGCTGAGCCTACAAGTGAAACCTCTGTTAACCCAGAGACACATCCAATAACCTCTGGGGACACTGTTAACCCAGAAACCCATTTAATAACCTCTGGGGACACTGTTAACCCAGAAACCCATTTAATAACCTCTGGGGCACTGTTAACCCAGAACACTGTTTCGGGCCTTACACTGTTAGCAACTCAGACAATTACCATCTTAATACATTACCGTACGATTCCCGTACAATAAACATTATATAAATACATTCATTTCCATGCGATCAGCATGTACTTAAACATTTTGATAGAAACATGCTTTCCGCCCCGGGAAAATATTTAAAACAGTTCAGTAAAAAGGGGCTCGTGAAACTCACCTTCTCGTGAGTCAGTATGTAGTACAGTGAATAGCTATGAGCCTGAATCTGTAATATGATACCTAAGTCGTTACTATACAATTTCCATAAATTAAATCCGTGTCAACCGGTACATCTGGGAACACTGTTAACCCAGTACTGTACTCGATCCGGGGACAATGTTAACCCAGGGACACTTCTCAGGACTTAGATTGTGATATCTCTTAGAGTTTATCCGTCAAAATTTATTATTATTATGTTTTCCCCGTTTTGCGTGCCTAGCACGGTTATCCGTTTTTATGTTTCAAAAATGAGTTTGGTCACACACGACCCGAAAATAGTGTTTGACTGATATTTTAGTTAAAGCCGTGAATTTAGAGCTCGGTTTAGACGCCTCGTTTGGCTGCGGGACCCGTTTCCGTCTTGAGGGTGCCGGAAACTGTTATTTCGGATAAAAATACCCAAATCATCCGAATTATTTTCGGATGATTTATTTTTACTTGATTAACTTAGTTTCATGAAAATGGTTCATTTTTAAGGTTTTTATACACCAGTCAGTTCGCTTAGGCGAACTTTGCCGGTTTACGCGTTTTAAGCTTTAAAAGTTTGTTTTTATGTTCTTTTTAGCACAAATAATTATCCGTTTAGTCTCGGATCTTGAAATTTTGCACAAATCACTTTTTGACAGTAAGGAATTTTATACAAATATTTCCAGAATTAATTTTTATATTTAACATTTATTTATCTATTTTTTAACGTCATTTAACACCAAATATATCGAAAATATCAAACGACCTTAGAAAAATCCCAAATTTTTCTGGGATGACCCCTGCCATCCACATAGTTCCGTGTAATTTTTTCAGAACCAAAATCTCATTTTTCATGCCCTTTTCACCAAAACCGAGCTAGAAAACCCTAGAACTCGTTTTACCGAAAAGCCTACTTAGACTTCTCCAACGGATCTGAAATTTTGTGTGTGACTTTTATATGTTATAAAAAGCTTATCTGGAATTTTCCTGAATTGTTTATGATGTTTAACAATTTTTCATCATTTTTAGCCAAAACCGAGCATTAAATTCACCAAATATTCATCATTTGTCCAAAAATTACCAAATTTTCACAGATCTCATATTTTCATGTGTAGATCATCTCTGTGAAATTTCATGACCCAACTCTAAGTTTATCACAATCTGTCCAAATCATATAAATCATACGAAAAACCGAACTACCTTGTGTTTCTAGCTTTAAATCGCAAAGATCTTGCTTTCTAGCCTTTGCTAGCAACTAGATATAACGATACCATGTTCTGTAACACCCCGTAACCGCAGCGGAAACGTAAACGGGATGCAACAGACACGTCTGATATCAACAGCATTGCTTATAAAGAAAACACCACTACATTAATTTACAACGTATTACATTGTTCCGAGTTTCGTTACCGTCTAGGCGTTAACACATAAGTTTTACCGATAGTACATTGACATATTTAATACAAAATAAAGATCCTTAAGCTTCCACAAAATAGCACACATCATCAAACACGTATCACTCATTCCAATTTGGGTGTACCTAGAATGCATGTAAAGAAAACGGGTCAACTACGAATAGTTGGTGAGTTTCACTAATTTAAATAAACCATGACAAATCATTATGGTAATCATATATTAGCGATGAAAGTATGCTGAGCCTACAAGTGAAACCTCTGTTAACCCAGAGACACATCCAATAACCTCTGGGGACACTGTTAACCCAGAAACCCATTTAATAACCTCTGGGGACACTGTTAACCCAGAAACCCATTTAATAACCTCTGGGGCACTGTTAACCCAGAACACTGTTTCGGGCCTTACACTGTTAGCAACTCAGACAATTACCATCTTAATACATTACCGTACGATTCCCGTACAATAAACATTATATAAATACATTCATTTCCATGCGATCAGCATGTACTTAAACATTTTGATAGAAACATGCTTTCCGCCCCGGGAAAATATTTAAAACAGTTCAGTAAAAAGGGGCTCGTGAAACTCACCTTCTCGTGAGTCAGTATGTAGTACAGTGAATAGCTATGAGCCTGAATATGTAATATGATACCTAAGTCGTTACTATACAATTTCCATAAATTAAATCCGTGTCAACCGGTACATCTGGGGACACTGTTAACCCAGTACTGTACTCGAGCCGGGGACAATGTTAACCCAGGGACACTTCTCAGGACTCAGATTGTGATATCTCTTAGAGTTTATCCGTCAAAATTTATTTTTATGATGTTTTCCCCGTTTTGCGTGCCTAGCACGGTTATCCGTTTTTATGTTTCAAAAATGAGTTTGGTCACACACGACCCGAAAATAGTGTTTGACTGATATTTTAGTTAAAGCCGTGAATTTAGAGCTCGGTTTAGACGCCCCGTTTGACCGCGGGACCCGTTTCCGTCTTGAGGGTGCCGGAAATTGTTATTTCGGATAAAAATACCCAAATCATCCGAATTATTTTCGGATGATTTATTTTTACTTGATTAACTTAGTTTCATGAAAATAGTTCATTTTAAGGTTTTTATACGCCAATCAGCTCGCTTAGGCGAACTTTGCCGGTTTACGCGTTTTAAGCTTTAAAAGTTTGTTTTATGTTCTTTTTAGCACAAATAATTATCCGTTTAGTCTCGGATCTTGAAATTTTGCACAAATCACTTTTTGACAGTAAGGAATTTTATAAAAATATTTTCAGAATTAATTTTTATATTTAACATTTATTTATCTATTTTTAAACGTCATTTAACACAAAATATATCGAAAATATCAAACGACCTTAGAAAAATCCCAAAGTTTTCTGGGATGACCCCTGCCTTCCACATAGTTCCCTGTAATTGTTTCAGAACTAAAATCTCATTTTTCATGCCCTTTTCACCAAAACCGAGCTAGAAAACCCTAGAACTCGTTTTACCGAAAAGCCTACTTAGACTTCTCCAACGGATCTGAAATTTTGTGTGTGACTTTTATATGTTATAAAAAGCGTATCTGGAATTTTCCAGAATTGTTTATGATGTTTAACTATTTTTCATCATTTTTAGCCAAAACCGAGCATTAAATTCACCAAATATTCATCCTTTGTCCAAAAATTACCAAATTTTCACAGATCTCATATTTTCATGTGTAGATCATCTCTGTGAAATTTCATGACCCAACTCTAAGTTTATCACAATCTGTCCAAATCATATAAATCATACGAAAAACCGAACTACCTTGTGTTTCTAGCTTTAAATCGCAAAGATCTTGCTTTCTAGCCTTTGCTAGCAACTAGATATAACGATACCATGTTCTGTAACACCCCGTAACCGCAGCGGAAACGTAAACGGGATGCAACAGACACGTCTGATATCAACAGCATTGCTTATAAAGAAAACACCACTACATTAATTTACAACGTATTACATTGTTCCGAGTTTCGTTACCGTCTAGGCGTTAACACATAAGTTTTACCGATAGTACATTGACATATTTAATACAAAATAAAGATCCTTAAGCTTCCACAAAATAGCACACATCATCAAACACGTATCACTCATTCCAATTTGGGTGTACCTAGAATGCATGTAAAGAAAACGGGTCAACTACGAATAGTTGGTGAGTTTCACTAATTTAAATAAACCATGACAAATCATTATGGTAATCATATATTAGCGATGAAAGTATGCTGAGCCTACAAGTGAAACCTCTGTTAACCCAGAGACACATCCAATAACCTCTGGGGACACTGTTAACCCAGAAACCCATTTAATAACCTCTGGGGACACTGTTAACCCAGAAACCCATTTAATAACCTCTGGGGCACTGTTAACCCAGAACACTGTTTCGGGCCTTACACTGTTAGCAACTCAGACAATTACCATCTTAATACATTACTCTACGATTCCCGTACAATAAACATTATATAAATACATTCATTTCAATGCGATCAGCATGTACTTAAACATTTTGATAGAAACATGCTTTCCGCCCCGGGAAAATATTTAAAACAGTTCAGTAAAAAGGGGCTCGTGAAACTCACCTTCTCGTGAGTCAGTATGTAGTACAGTGAATAGCTATGAGCCTGAATATGTAATATGATACCTAAGTCGTTACTATACAATTTCCATAAATTAAATCCGTGTCAATCGGTACATCTGGGGACACTGTTAACCCAGTACTGTACTCGATCCGGGGACAATGTTAACCCAGGGACACTTCTCAGGACTCAGATTGTGATATCTCTTAGAGTTTATCCGTCAAAATTTATTATTATTATGTTTTCCCCGTTTTGCGTGCCTAGCACGGTTATCCGTTTTTATGTTTCAAAAATGAGTTTGGTCACACACGACCCGAAAATAGTGTTTGACTGATATTTTAGTTAAAACCGTGAATTTAGAGCTCGGTTTAGACGCCCCGTTTGGCCGCGGGACCCGTTTCCGTCTTGAGGGTGCCGGAAACTGTTATTTCGGATAAACATACCCAAATCATCTGAATTATTTTCGGATGATTTATTTTTACTTGATTATCTTAGTTTCATGAAAATGGTTCATTTTTAAGGTTTTTATACACCAGTCAGCTCGCTTAGGCGAACTTTGCCGGTTTACGCGTTTTAAGCTTTAAAAGTTTGTTTTTATGTTCTTTTTAGCACAAATAATTATCCGTTTAGTCTCGGATCTTGAAATTTTGCACAAATCACTTTTTGACAGTAAGGAATTTTATAAAAATATTTCCAGAATTAATTTTATATTTAACATTTATTTATCTATTTTTAAACGTCATTTAACACCAAATATATCGAAAATACCAAACCACCTTAGAAAAATCCCAAATTTTTCTGGGATGACCCCTGCCATCCACATAGTTCCCTGTAATTTTTCCAGAACCAAAATCTCATTTTTCATGCCCTTATCACCAAAACCGAGCTAGAAAACCCTAGAACTCGTTTTACCGAAAAGCCTACTTAGACTTCTCCAACGGATCTGAAATTTTGTGTGTGACTTTTATATGTTATAAAAAGCTTATCTGGAATTTTCCAGAATTTGTCATGATGTTTAACTATTTTTCATCATTTTTAGCCAAAACCGAGCATTAAATTCACCAAATATTCATCCTTTGTCCAAAAATTACCAAATTTTCACAGATCTCATAGTTTCATGTGTAGATCATCTCTGTGAAATTTCATGACCCAACCTTAAGTCTATCACAATCTGTCCAAATCATATAAATAATACGAAAAACCGAACTACCTTGTGTTTCTAGCTTTAAATCGCAAAGATCTTGCTTTTTAGCCTCTGCTAGCAACTAGATATAACACCTACAAGCACAATAACACCACACCAAGCAAGTTACACCCACAATCAAGCCATTGTTTTCATGGTTTCGGTTAAGACATCAAAAACAAAGATTTTAACCGTAAAAATTCGTTTTTGACTCTTTTAACTCCTTTCTTGGACCAAGATCCCTTGTATAACTTGTGTACATCACTTGATCATGCAAGAATCGGTTTCATCTCGGGTTCTCACCCATTTTTCATTTGAAACCTCATTTTCTTGTAAATGACTCGAGAAAAGAAGATGAACACGACTATAATACGATCTTTACCTTGGTTTCTTGGTATAAATCAAAGTGAAGTTGGATGAATGTTTGAAGGGTTGAGAGAATTTGAGTTTGGTTGATTGAGAAAAAAAGAAAAAATGAAGGCTAATGCCCTAAGCAAGACCGATCGGTCTTCATAAGGTGTGGGGGTGGGGCCCACACCTCCAATCTTGGCCACACATTCAGATTGTGTAATCCGGATAATGTTTTGGATAATCTGGTTCAGTTCGTTTTTCGGTTAAACGTTTAATTCGGCTTAAAACGAGGCTAAAACGGTCGTATTTCGGCTTAAAAATGAAATTTATATAAAACCGATTTAAAAACTTTAAAAACTTAAACCATGACATTTATTGACTTAAAACATCATATTATTAATGTCTGCATATCTTTTTCGGCTTGGTTGATCATCTCTTGCTTGGTTTGGTATTAAAGGTTTCGTTTAACGTACCGACGTACCATTAAATCGAAATTCTTTTTCCGTGCTATAATTCACTTATCCCGAAGCTTTAATGCTTCGTAAACATTACTAAACATCATATATTTCGTCTATAACGTAATCCCCGATTCGTTCGGGTTTCAATAACCGTTCATCGGTTAATCGTAATTCCAATACGATTAGCCGTATAATCGAGTATAATTCGTACTGTGAATCATTCATACTCGTATAAATTCATTATAATTCATATATTCCATATTAAATAACACATAAATAGTATATACCGACTAGGGTATACCTGAATTTGCCGGAATCGTTACAGTACAACAAAGAACAAGACCACAATCTGGTGTGGATCTACCAAGAGAGCTCTACTATGATTCAGTAACTGATACTTTGAAGGTGATCATGGAAAGCAGGCAGTTGAGGGAAATTATTGTGAGAAGTGACTTCAGAGAATACAATGAAGAACAACTGAGCAGAATGGAGTCACTTCAACTTTATGATTTCAGGGACAGAAGCAGATCTGCAGGGAGACAAATGAATGACTTATCTAAATACCTGTATGAGCAAGCTGGAAATGGGTTCAGATTCTTAAAAGACAACATAAGCAGAGGTGTAGCTTCAATGAACAAAGCAAGAAGATCTGCAAAGGTAAAGAAGATGGATATTGCTGAAAGAGACTTTAAGATGTATGTCAGAGATGAAGACCCACTGTCCAACATGAGTAAGTGTATAAGTTTGAGAAGAAGAATGAAAAGGCCAAACTACACTGTACAGAAGAATGGCATCATTGCTCAAGTTGAATACAAGGAAAATGGAGAATATGCATTGATGAATTCTGATGGAAAGGTGCTGGCTGTGATAAAGAGAGATGCAGATCTTGCTTGCTTGCATAATGAAGATCTACCAGAAGGACACACTCACTACCAAGTGCTCAATATCTTCAGAGAAAAAGCAGCATCTGTAATCCAGCTGAGAAGACAAGCAGCCTACAATGAAAGTAAAAGACAAAATAGATAGAATAGGCTTTGCTTTGTAATGTGTTCGGACAAACTTTTGATTATGTAATTTTGTTTATGTAATTTGATTATGAAATTTGGTGTGTATTTTGCTAAGTGTAAGTAACCATAGAGTGTTTTGGGTCAGTTGAGGTGTTCCAATCTAGGGGGAGATTGTTGGGTCAAGAGTTTGACCCAAATGAGGAGATTTGACCTAAACGAAGAACTTGGAAGATTGGAATCTTCTCAATCTCCTCAGAAACTGCTAAGTATTGAATCCGAGCACACCTTGGACCTTCGAGTAAGCTTTTACTTAGCCGAGTACGAGATTTTGCCTCCCGGACAAGGTTTACTTCAAATAGTCTTCTTAAGTGGATATCCGAGCAAGGTATGCTTTTTAGTGATTTCCGAGTAAGGTTCATTGATTTGGCATATCTGAGTAAGGTTCACTTTGTCAAGCAGGGTTGTTCTTCAAGACCAAGTATTTTACTCTTCCGAGTATGGTCTGGTCAACCAAGTCCAAGAAGCTAAGTAATTGGAAGACCGGGCAAGGTATTCTTTAATAATTATGGTCCGAGTATACTTGATGAGTTAATAGAATATCTCTAAGTTATTTCGAGTAAGGTTCTGCTCAAGCAAGGTATGTACTCCCGAGTACGCCTTATCAATAAGTTGTTCAACTAACAATAAGCCGAACAGGACCATAGAAGAACATGGTTGCTCGTAAGGATTTGTCGAGCAAAGTTTGATAAGTCCAAGAAGATTGAAGTCTACTCGGTGAATATTTTACTTGATAAAAAATTCTTTAAGTAAAGTCTACCCGGAAACTAATTCCGAGTACACTTCTATGTTTACCAAGTCTGAAGGAAGGCCGAGTACACTGCGTACTCGGAGACTGAAGTTTAATGAAAAGCCTACCCGGAAGACTTGTTTTACACTTAGTATATTTTTGAATATGTAAATTGAATATGTACTATCGGATAGGGTTTCTAGAAGGAATGACAGCTGTCTTAGGTTGGCAGGCCTATAAATAGAATAATTAGGGCACGCCGCCAAAGGACGGAAAGGAAGAGAGATGACACAATACTGATAAGACCGACACATTAATTGAGAGAATATTTTGTGTGTGACGGCTGTCCTAGGATTCCTTCTAAACCCTAATCGATTATCCTTTTGTATGATTAACATTATATAAATGGAAATCTTTTGAGTGAATCTGGTGTGTGTCTTCTGTCATTGAATATTCATTTCAACCGTATGTTTGTTATTGATTCCGCCTTTAACAAACGGTCATCTTTCTAAACATAGTAACCCGTCATTAACTCGCTTGTCAACACGATTAATTTTGTGTGAGTTATGACATGATTGATTGAAGTTCCGATCCGAATCGACCATCACAATTTGGGACCTGACACATAACTTTTATGTGTCGAGTCTAGAGACTGACTCACGGTTCAAAACACTTAGAAATCTCATTTTTGTTTTAGAGCACTAGTGAGGATTTACTTTACGCAAGCTTTTTCTCGGACTTCAGTAACTTCGCAATCAATAAGTTTCACGACCCCTTTTTCTTTTTAACGTTTTATTAGGGGAAGATAACATACTCCCAACGCTGTAGATTTTGTTTATTATGTATGTATCACTTGTAAGACTAAGTTGCAACAAACCAACTACGTCCTTTAGAAACAATAGGACTGGTTAATATTGGATGATAGCGAGTCCGTGTTAAGTAGTACTACCGGGTTTGACAAACCCCACCCGACTCTAAACTCGACTGTAGGTCGAGTGGGTGTAATTTTGGCTAACACATTACCATGGTCGTGGTTAACATGGAGGCAACGCAAACGTATAATCAGTCAGCTTTGGTGTCGAACACTTAGTAATACATGCTTGATAGGTTAGCTACCTATTGATATATATTTGAATAACTAAATCTGGTAATGCTAAAACGCAACGATTATTTTACTTAAACCTGTGAGCTCACCAACCTTGTGTTGACACTTTTAGAATGCTTATCTCAGGTAGCCGAGGCGGGCGCGCGGTTTATGACATGCATGCACTATTCTCATTTGTTTTAGATTGCTTTTAACTTTATCACATCAACTGTTGCTTAGGTCGTCCTGTGTTGACGCAATAATTTACACTACTGTTTACGCTTCCACATTTATTTCAGACTTATATGTTTTTAAAACTTTAGTAATGATGTTTGATATAACTAATGACTACGATCTTGTTAGTTCACACCGTCTAACGGTAAAATTCCGTTAGTATATTTTGAGGGTGTGACAGATTGGTATCAGATCCATTGGTTATAGCGAACTAGAATTTACATTCATACTAGACTATAATCGCAACGACCCATTTGTTATGATCTTACACAATACATATATATATATTATATTTATTTATTTTTTTCTCTATTTCTTTTTCCTCATTCACTAGTATACGCATAAACCATACACGACCTATTTTGTAGGGATGTCAACACCATCATCATCATCATCCAACCCGGTGTCCCACTCCCCAGGAAAGGAACCGCATATTTCCAAACCATCACCACCTCGAGCAGGCCCAACACTGGTAGCCCCCGCACCAAAGAGGCACTGCCCACTTGGAGTCGCACACGAGAGCAACGGTAATTGGAGTTGGTACCCAACTTTGACCGAGCAGTATGTTTACCGTGAGGAAGTTCCCCCACTACCCATCTCTGGCTGTCCTATGTCTTTCAACACACTACCACCTATAACCCTTCCGATGGAGCGCGTTTTCGCAGCTTTCGTCTCCTGCTTGGATCGTGAAGTTAACATCATGCACTCAACGAGGGCGAAGGTTACTGGGTTGCTAGGGGATGGAGCGGAGGCAAGGAAGAAAATTTCATACCTGACTTACGCAATGAAGGAAACTCAAGATGCTCATGTCCATCTAATGAGGCTAGTACTTAAGATGAAATCAGAAATCTTGGACTTGAAGGAAGAAATTTGTGATGCAAAAGGCAATGCAGTGGTAGCTCTCGCCCGTTGCGCAACACTAGAGGCACAGATAGCTCCGAACGCAGCAGAACCGGAGGAGGATCCTGAGGAGGATCCTAAGGAAGACCCAGAGGAATAGCCGGCTGATGAGGATACACACTCGGACGTGTCATTAGGCGACGACATCTCAGGATAATAACACCTAGATGGAGGGGTTGTCTCCATCCAACTTATATTTTCTATAATTTTAAGGATTGATTTTAAATACTTTGTAGCAAATACAATGGTTTTAATCAAGAATTATATTTGGATTATTATATGGTTGTGTTGCGATGTGTGAGTATTATATCTCTTTTCTTTCTCTTCTTTCCTACCTTTTATTACATGTATAGTGTATTGTATATGAAACTGTGTGTTCATGTCTAACATTGTATGCTGTGATTTTTAAGGAGATGGCCGGAAGAAACGTTGGACGTGGTCGCGATAACATCAACATGACCGCAGCATAACTCCAAGCATTACTGAATGACCACGCAGCGGCAGCTCTGGCTGCCCATGTTCAAAATCAAGCCGGAGGTCCAGTAGTCTGTACCTTCAAGAATTTCCTAGATTGTACCTTCAAGAATTTCAAGAATTTCCTAGATTGTCCATCACTGAGGGAGCCATAGGGTTCCTGCGTTGGGCTGGAAAAGCTGAGTCAGCCTTTGAAATGTGCAATTGCCCACCGGCCAACAGATTCAAGGTTGCTGCTGGAATGCTGCAAGATTCAGCCCTCACCTGGTGGAATTCCAATGTGCAGATACTCAGTTTGGATTTGGCGAATGCCATGAACTGGGATGAATTCAAGAACATGATGAAGGAAGAGTATTGTCCTAGAGAGGATATCTCGAAGCTGGAATCAGAATTTTGGCCTTGAAGATGGTGGGCTCTGAAATTGAAGCCTACATCACATGTTCTGACGAACTGGCGGTGATGTGCCCGCGGATGATAGAGCCACCTAGTAAAATAATTGGGATGCACATTGATTGTTTAGTGCCCCAGATTCAGGGTATGATAACGTCCTCCAAACCGATCACCATACAGCAGGTGATTCAAATAGCCCACAAGCTGACGGATCAAGCAGTGGCCTAAGGTGCATTACCCCCTAGAGGTTCCACCTCTAAAACCCTTGACAACTCGGGTAACGACAACAATAACAACTCTGGGAATGGAAAAAGGAAGTTTGACAATATGAGATCCTCATCATCGAACCCTCCACAACAACACCACCGTAAACCCAAACCCACACGGAACTTCAATAATCAGGGTTTCAACAACAACAACAGTGGCAGACAGGGTCCGAGTAGCTATGCTGGAAAGTACCCAAAGTGCAATGTAACATCCTAAAAATTATAATGTTGAATAAAGAAAGTTATGTTAGTGATTTCGCGTTTTTAATTATTAATATCGGGTAGGAGCGGATCAGGGACTTGGATTAATTGAGATGGGTTAAATGAGAATGGGATTTAAGGGATATAAATATCCCCTAAACCCAAAAATATCTTCATTTACATCTATTCCTTCACACTTCCAAAACACACACACCCCATACACAAGCCGACCGGCGGCCGAGATCCGAGGAGAGAGAGAGAGAGGCCGAGAGCCGTAGAGAGAGAGACCAAGATCTGAGAGAGAAGAGAGAGCGGTTGGTTGTGATTAAGCAAGGAAACAAGATCCAACAAGCTCAAAAAGGTAAGATTCTTGAACTTTGAAGTTTAAAGATCCAAGCTTTTTAGTGTTAAGTGACCGGAAATGGTCGGGAAGCGTAGTGGGTGATATTGAACCATAGCGGGGGTGTTAAAATCGCTCGAAATGTTGGACAGAAACCAAACAGCAGGCTGTCTGGGCAACTTCGCCTTCATCTGGGCAACTTCGCCTTCAAGCGATGAACTTCGCCTGCAAGCTAAGTTCGCCTGCAAGCTAAGTTCGCCTGATGACAAGTTCGCCTGATGACAAGTTCGCCTGAGGTTTAAGTTCGCCTGATCACAAGTTCACCTGAGGTTTAACTTCGCCTAAAGCTAAGTTCGCCTGAGGTTTAACTTCGCCTAAAGCCAAGTTCGTTTAGAAAATAAATTAAAAATCTAATGAAAAATGTGTTAAGACAGTTAATGGAAATAAAATTTTTCCAAGCTGACCTGGCAGCTCGACCCCAGCCAGGGGCTCTGCCCCTTGGACCCTGCTAGGGGCTGCCGCCCCTAGACCCCGCTGCCAGGGGCGCTGCCCCCGGACCCCCGTTCGTTGTGGGTAGTAATTAAGACTAGAAAGATGTTATAAGTAGTGATAGTTAAATTGATATGTATACTTGTTATACAGTCAGCCGTGCACAACTGAAGAAAGGGATTACGCTCAACGGAGAACGTAACCGTATTCAGGTGAGTTTCTAGCCCCATTTATGTGTTACGTTTTCGGGGCTGTGTGCATACTCAATATGTTTGTTAATACACTTATCCTAAGAGATAAGTGTATGCCTTATGTGGATAATGTGAAATGTATGAATGATTGCTTGATAGTACGTGAACGATCTTCGGATATTGCACGTACTGTCAGGTTGTAACGCTATGTATAAGGTAAGTATGTTATGTATGTTTATGTGTATGAACATGATAGAGATAATAGAAGAAAGAAATGATAATGTATGGTTACGAAAAGGGTACCGAGCCCTAATAATACTCGAGGTATGATGTATGGTTGTATGGTTACGAAAAGGGTACCGAGCCCTACTAATACTCGAGGTATGATGTATGGTTGTATGGTAACGAAGAGGGAATCGAACCCTTCTAATATTCGAAAATTAGGGACCAGACCCTTATAATATCTGTGATGATAGGGACCAGACCCTTATAATATCTGTGATGTTAGGGAATCGAACCCTTCTAATATTCGAAAACTAGGGACCAGACCCTTATAATATCTGTGATGATAGGGACCAGACCCTTATAATATCTGTGATGTTAGGGAATCGAACCCTTCTAATATTCGAAAACTAGGGACCAGACCCTTATAATATCTGTGAGGTTATAGGGCGAAAGGCTCTTTAAAAAGTATGATTTTGTATGTAAGGAAAGCATGAAGGTAAAAATGAACGTATGATTATGAATGTAAAGAAAGTATGAAAGTAAAAATGAAAGTAAAAGCACTTAGGTGTATATGAAAGAAAGTTAAGAGATTAAGTATGAAGCGTAAGAATGTATCGTATGATTATGTGATTAACTAGAACTCACTCAGCGTAGCTGACTTTTAGTATGCACGCAGGTGAGTAGGATGAGGCAGCTCGCTTGAGGAGACACATGGCACTGAACAAGAATCTGGCATCTGAAGACTTATGATGTTTTAATTTTAATGCTTTAATGTTGAAAGACAAAGGATGTTTTGAGACAAGTTATGAATTATGTAAAGTTTTATGAAAGTTTTATATTCCGCGTAAATGTTTTAATTAACTCTGATATTTAGAACTGTGTTTATGAGTAAATCCAACACGAAAGTAGGGCTACCGGTAACGGGGTCTTACATGCAACAAGTGTAACTATTACCATTCTGGCCCATGCGACCGGATCAAGTGTCAGCAATGCGGTATGTTGGGTCATCAAGCCAAGGACTGTAGAGGGGAACTCACGGGTAAGAGCGCTCCTAAACAGTCTATAACTACGGAAGGGTGCTTTGAGTGTGGCCAGGAGGGTCATTTCTGGAAGGACTGTCCTAAACTGAAACAAAATAAGGACAATGGAGGCAACAATAACAACGTAGGCGGTACTAGAGGTAGAGCCTTCGTCATTGGATCGGGCAAGGCCTGCAGCGATCCAAACGTGGTTACCAGTAAGTTTCCCGTAAACGACTGTTTTGCTTCTATTTTGTTTGACACCGGAGCTGATAGGAGTTTTGTGTCGAAAACCTTTAGTAAACTGTTAGACTTAACCCCGACACCTTTAGATGCTAAGTTTCCTGTTGAATTAGCTGACGATATGTCTATAGAAACAACACATGTACTAGCGGGATGTAAGTTGAATATGTCGGGTCATACCTTCGATAAACCTCATACCCTTTACACTTGGTAGTTTCGACGTTGTTGTCGGCATGGACTGGCTATCCGAGAATAGAGCTGAAGTATTATGCAGCGACAAAATAGTTCGTATCACTATTCCTTCCGACGAAACCCTCTCCGTACAGGGCGAAAAAAACGGCATGACTACTAGCATCATCACACTCATGAAGGCACATAAATATTTGCGAAAGGGTCATCCGGCGATTTTAGCTCATGTTATTGGAAAACCCGTGAAGGAGAAGCGTATCGAAGATATACCGATTGTGCGAGATTTTCTGGAAGTCTTCCCGAAATATTTGCTAGGACTCCCACCCATTCGAAAAGTCGAGTTCCAAATCGACTTAACCCCGGTGCTGCACCCATAGCACGAACCCCATACCGGCTCGCACCGGCGGAGCTTCAGGAATTGTCAAATTCTAATTTGTTAGAAAACATATTAAACTTTGATAAAACATTTCTCTCATCAAATCAACTCATCGATTATCGATTCTAACTTATCCTCAAGTTATAAATAAACATCATCATCACATATCTAAGTTTCGTTTTACACAATAACTCATATTAAATCTACACAACTATCCAATCTTCTCATTAAATCATGTCTTTATCAGTTATAGAATGTCTCTTCTCAACATCAAACAACATCAATCATTAATTTTCTATGAGCACCTCATGGCCACATGATTAGTCAAAGGGATAGCTCCTGCGATCTCTAATATATCAACTCAATTTCCAAAACATAAATGCAATCTTGTTCATTAAACTAATTGTTGGTAATTCAATTTATTTACCCCTACTAATTCTCATAACAACAACAATAACAAACGCAAGTCTAAGTATCAGCTATATGTCATTAATCAAATTAACAATCAATGTCAACAAAATCTTAGCGTCTCAAACAAGGAACGTTATGTCAAAATTAACTCATTACGCCTCACTTGCCACTATCACTGTTTAATTCAATCCTCATATCGTTTTATACCTAATGTAATAATTTGTTTATTTTGTTAATACTTGCCACAACTATGGAAATCCTAATCACCTACGGCATGTGTGTTCCTGATTCAATCATATTCATCAAGCTCAAAATTTACAAACTTACTCTATTAAACCCTATTTTGCGACCTAATCAAAATATTTCAGTTCAATCAACTTTAATCATTCAAAATTTTTATAGAACTAATTAATCAAGTTATTCATAACCGAGTTTATTAAAGAAGGTGTATTTGTCACTTTTATCTAAACATACTTTACATTTCTCAATCGTATATTATCACAGATCTTTATTCGATTTTTGGATTTAAGCAACTTCAATTCTAATAATTTATTCATTTTAAGTGATAATGCTCATACGATAAAACCTATCTTTTCAAGGACAACTGTTTGCAATACTACACTCTCAAAAGAAGTTTTGAACTTTTAATATTTTATTAAAACAACTCAAAAATCAGTTCATTTTTAGCAATATTTTACACAAAGACGATCTTTTATTTGTAACCAAAACGTATTAAGATTATTGTTTTCTCTAAAATTCATGTCTTCCAAATTTTTTGTAACCCACATGATGGGACGAGTTATGTGGACCATCCGACGACCTAAGTAATTATGGAGGCCTACATAATTACCGAAGTCCTCGCATGGAAATCATAATGCATGCAATTGTGTGTCGTAATATAGAATAGGAGTAGTTGGGATAACGATACAAATGTAGAGATGATAAGGACATGGTGGATACGCTGCTAGTACATCCTATATATAAGTGCCCTTATCGGATTTTTATTTAGAGCGTTACTTCAACTATTCAAAGATCTGTATTATGACTAGCTTTTAGAAAAAAAACAATAAAAATAAAATAAAAAAAGATAATAATATTATTTTTTACCTCAAAATTTATTGGTTTTGTTATAATATTATTTAATTTCGGGACGAAATTTCCTAAAATAGGGGAGACTGTAACAACTCGGTTCTTCCATTGTTATTTACTCGACCTGTTTTATGTTCGGAAAATTTTAAATCAACAAAGCATCACGTTATTCAAGTTAATATTATTTTATTAATAATTATTTAGTATATTTATTTAATATATATATAATAATTTTGATTTATGTACAATTCTTACCCTAAAGTAAACTTTAATCTATGTTTGTTTCCACCTCAAATCCACAGGGACTGATCTGCAATATCCATGTATTATGATTCATCCAACCCATTAACCTGTAAACCAGACCCATACCCATGACCAATTACCAAACCCGCAACCCATTTATCATTCCTAGACCACAATTCTCGTCATATTCTTGAAAATCAAATCATAATACTTGTTAATCTTTCCATAAACGACCTCACCGACGTTCTTGATTTGGAAAACAGAATCTCGTTTATACGAATTATTAAATATACGAACCGCCCTTGAGTTAATTGAATATATACTATGGAATCGATGAAAACTCAATTAGTTTTGGCTGAACCATCCTTTACCCGTCGCAAGTGAAACCCCCATATTTAATTTAGTTATATCGACCTGAAATGTCCATTCGTCATCGAGTATAGTCGGCCCTGCCTCATCCAATTAAACCAACGATCCTTCTTCATTTAAGGTAATCGATATACGTATTTGATTCGTTATAATCCATGCAACATTAACCCTAACATTAATTAAGCTGTAACTTCACAGAATGAATGATTTAGATAATTAGGGTTTATGGGAATTAGGGGTTAATCTGGGTCATCATATTTAATATATTCTTGTTGTTCCTTAACCAATCTAATCGCTGGCTCAACTGGTTTGTTGGGTGTGTGTTAAACACTTGTGAGCCGGCCAGGTGCGTGTTCAAGTCCTGGCCATCGCGCTTTTGTGTAAATATTTTATTTTTTAATAATTAATTATTAATTAAATCGTTGTAATCAATATACATGTCAAACAAACTTTATTTTTGCGAATCCGACACGTCTAAGTTGACGTAGCTTGTTGTGAACAACTTTATGAATCGTTAGGATGTGTGTGTATATATATATGTGTGTGTGTGTGTGTGTATAAATTGCTTTATTTAAATAAAAAGGTATAAAACTAATAAACGTTAAGTATACATTTATCAATCGTTCATAACTAACTTTCGTTAATGACTTAAACTACATATTCGCCTAAATATTATTATCATTATAATTATTTAGCTTATCTAATGAGTTTATTATATATATTATGATTATATATTAAATATTTAAATATTGGATTGTCCTTATTCAAATATTACGAGTGTATCTCATATTTAATTAAATTATTTTATTTTAAGTGTTTATCTACTTATATATGTATCCGAATATTGTTATCAGAATATTGTTATCAGTATATTTTATATTAAATCTAAATATTTAACCTACTTCACTAGTATATTTGATTCAAGTACAAACAATGGTATTTTTTTTATAAAAATAATCCTTTTATAAATATATGATAAATAAAATTAAATGGTATTATATTTAATTCATATTTATTTACTTAAGTTAATAATAATGTTTCCGCAATAACCACCATAATAGAAATCCACCGATCAATTAATACACATACTAATCCCAATATAATTTAAATCACATCGAGATATTTATTCATCCAATCATGTTATATCTTTATAATTAATCTCATTACCATTATTTAACTAGGAATCCTTGTAAGTGTATCCCGAAGGGTTCATATTTCTCATATCATCACTTGTTTTTCGTTCATCCGATCAGGCGGGTATTTCACTCCCCCTTTTAACTCATTTTTAACTGTTTTGGGGACATATGCATTCTATTTATTTTATTACTATATATTACTCAACTTGCAACTGTTGTCACCTGTGTTTAACAATTTATACCTTACTTGTTTATGTGCTTACTTGCTTTATATGCTCCCGCATTCGGAGAGGTCCAACATAATCTCAATCTAGTATGATCATACGACCGTCGTACTGGCCGGCGTCCGACGCATTGACAATGGTTTCACCGACACCTTATTTTTGGTAACCCATGACCATTCGCATGGCAGCGGTTTAGCCCTTTCTTTATGGTTTGATTGATTTGTTTATATGCTTGGTTAAATTGCTTATCACTTGAAACAGTCTGCTCTCTTATTTATTATTACTATTATTATTATTATTATTATTATTATTATTATTATTATTATATAATCATGAAAATCTGGTGTTTTACTCACTCAACCTCGTGTTGACAAAACTATTTTATTTTCAACGTATATGCAGGTCATTGTATGATGTAGTTGAAGTTAGAAGATCGTTTAAGGACTTATGCTAGAAGAAATTCAATGAGACAATTAATTTTATGATTTTGATTTGTGTTTGTTTTGAGATATTGTAATGAATAATTGTTTATTTGAAATAATTAAATAGATATTGAAACTTATAATGTTGCATGATAGTAACCTTGTGAGCTGTGGAAATCAGATCACGCTCCGACATTTCCGCCTTAGGTTGGGTTGTAACAGTATTGACCACCGTATAGTGTTTTGGTCACGATTGTCATTACGATAAAATAATAACAACTATATATATATACACACACATATAATAATAAAACTAGAGAAAAAAATATATATAAAACAAGATTGTCGGGAATGCAAGATTAAAGCTTAGAAAACTCGGTTTATTCACCCGAATAGAGATCAAGTACGAGTGATTAACCGTTTACTCGTCTAAAGTTTAATTTAATAAAAATAATTCCTGACATTCCATCGACACGACAACGAACCAAAACAAAAGTAAACAAATCCTTTCCTCGACATTAAAATATTTCCGATTCTAAAATTTACCAACCCGACAAAATCCGACCTTAAAAAATCGTCCCAACACATTCAAAAATCCCCACACATTGAAATAATCATATTTATTTAAAACTCGACAAACACACTTTTCATTCAAACAATGGTTTTCATCTTCAAATTATCACTTGTTAATCCCGAGCATGCCCGACACCCAAACCACATAACCCGGTTCTCACTTAACAACGATTTTTTTCATTCCAAATAACTCATACCCAACACCCATACAACCCAAAAAATCATAACAAGTACATAATCAAAGCATAATAACTCGCACTCGTATCTGGTTTCGGTTGAACAAGAAATGAAAAAGTAACTTGGTGTGTGGTGAGTCGTTAATGGTGACGGACAGACAGACTGTGGTAGTGTGTGATGTTGGTTTGAGCCGGATGGTGGTGGGTATGGTGGCCGGCGGTAGTGTGTGTTGTAGTTGTGGTTCGATGGACGGTGGAGAAGGGGGAGAGGCGGTGGTGGTGTGGCGGTGGTACGGCTATGAAGACGGTCGGAGATGGCGAAGTGATGGTGCGACAGAGGAGAGTGTGAGTATGGCGGTGACGGACGGCGTGGTGGAGAGAGAAGTGACAGTGGAGTCACGGGAAGGAGATGGTGGTCGGTTGTGATGGCGGTGGTGATGGCGGCCGGAGTTACGGGAGACGGGAGGCGGTGGAGTGACGGGAGGGTTTTGGTGATTGTTACAAACAAAGAAGAAGATAAAGTGTATTATTTTTGGTGGTGGGTCCCACCTGCACCAGCCCCCATTATTATAATCTTTTTAATTTTTTTATATATAATAAGAGTTAGCGCGGCGCTAATGTCTCATAAGAGATCCTAGCGTCGCGCTAAAAACACGTAAATGAGAAGATCTTAGCGTGGCGCTAAAGTGTTCACCCAGTGATGTTAGCGCCGTGCTAAACGCACTTTTAACAGAAAGTTTTGCCGATTTTTTGATGTTGAAAAATTTTTCTATCTTTCAAAATTTTCATTTTCTTGAATTCCTTTCAACCTTTTAACTTAAAATACTTACCTAGCACTCGTTTTACTTGATATTTTTCTTACCAACACACCCGAAAAACACCCTGCTTTGCGTCTTCCCCACACTCGATCTTTGCAATATCTGAACATTCGAGACAAACGATTAGAAAAACAAGACTCATAATACAAAAATATACACTTACAAAGCTGGGTTGCCTCCCAGTTAGCGCTGAATTTAGTGTCTACACCTCTTGGTTTTATTCAACCGAATACGTCGGTTCGTCTGCAATGAAGCAAATCTCCAACTCGTGCACTTCTTTATTCAAGTCCGCATCTTCTAAATATGGCTTTAATCGGATGTCCATTAACAACTTGCCTCAAATGATCATCAAAATCCTCGGTTTCCACTTCACCATTTTTACCAACTTGTTTGACTTGATATGGTCCCGTTCATTTGCTCTTCAACTTACCCTGTTAGGTCCACGATTTTAGCTGGATCTTACTCAAATCATGTCATAACTCACACAAATGGATGCGTCGACAAGGGAGTTAATGACGGGTTGCTATATTTAGAAAGATTACCGTTTGTTAAAGGTGGAATCAATAACAAACGGGGTAGTTGCAATTAATAATCAAAGGTAACTAACACACTCAGGATTCACTCAAAAGATTTCCATTTATATAACATTCATCATACAAAGGGTAATCGATTTAGGGTTTCTTGAGGGAAAGTTTTATCCGTACTATTCTAAGACAGCCGTCACACTCAATAATATTCTCTCTGAATTAATGAGTCTATCTAACTTTTTCGCCGCTACGGAGGTGTGCCCTACATTATTCCTTTTATAGGCCTGACATCTCCATTACAGCTGTCATTCCTTCTAGAAACCCTAAATGCTAAAACATATTCAAATTACATATTCAAAATTATTCTAAGTGTAAAACAAGTCTTCCGGGTAGGCTTTGCAACAATATTCATTTTCCAAGTAGGCTGTGTGCTCTGCCATCCTTCAGCACTTGGTAACATAGAAGTGTGCTCGGGATCAGTTTCCGGGTAGACTTTACTTGAAGAGTATTTTACCAAGTAAAATACCCACCGGGTAGACTTCAATCTTCTTGACTTTGCCAGACTTTGCCCGACAAACCCGTACGAGCAACCTTGTTCTTCAATGGTCCATTCAACTCTTTGCTAGAAATTAACTTATTAGCAAAGTGTGCTCGGTAGCACTATTCCTTGCTTGAGTTGAACCTTGCCCGATATTACTTTAAGATATTCCATTAAATCATCAAGCTTGTTTGGACCACTGTATTATTAATAAATACCTTGCCCGGTCTTCCAATCACTTGGTTTCATGAGCTTGGATAGCCAAAAGCTTAGTCGAGAGTGAACTTTACTTGGCTTTGAAGAACAGACTCTCTTGATAAAGTGAACCTTGCCCGGATCTACATAAACTAGTGAACCTTGCCCGGCAATGCACTAATTTGCAAACCCTGCTCGGATATCCACTAAAGAAGACTTCTTGAAGATAACCTTGCCCGATGGACAAAATATCGTACTCGGTTAAGTAAAAGCTTTCTCGGTGGTCTAAGATGTGCCCGGATCCATACTTAGCGAATTCTGAGGAGGTTGAGAAGATTCCAATCTTCCATATATCTCACTTTGGTCAAATCTTTGATTCAACAATCTCCCCCTAGATTGGAACACCTCAGCTGACCCAAAACAATTCTATGGTTACTTACACTTAGTCAAAATACACATCAAATTAAAGTCAAATTTCATAATCAAAACATAAACAGATTATATAATTAGAATTCTGTCCGAAGACATTACATAACAAAGCCTAATCTATGAATCTTGTCTCTTCCTTGCATTATGAGCGGCTTGTCTTCTGTTTACTATCACTGATGCAGCTCTCAGCCTAAAGATATCAAGGATTTGGTAGTGAGTATTGCTTTCTGGTATTTACCAAATCCCTTATATCCATTAGATCCTCATCATGCAGGTAAGTCAAGTCTTCATCCTTCTTGATTATCCCCAATATTTTTCCATCAGAGTTCCGCAGCAAGTAATGGCCAACATTTTCTTTGTATTCAACTTCTGTTACGATGCCATTTCTTTGAACTGTGTAGTTGGGGCGTGTCATTCTTCTTTCAAGGCTTATGTATGTGTTCATGTTTGACAAAGGATTTCTGTCTCTGACATTCATTTGGTAGCACAGTTCAGCCTTGTCCATTCGCCTTAACTTCTCTGACCTTCTTGATCTGTGAAGTTGAATCATTCTCCAACCACTCTTTTCTTTTAAGAACCGGAATCCCTTGTCAGCTTCTTCTTTCAAAAACTTTGAGAGATCATTCATTTGCCTTCTTGCCATCATGTTTCTGTCTCTATAATCATACATGTTAGGTGTGGCCATTCTTTCTAGTTGTTCTTGAGTGTACTCATAAAAGTCACCTCTCACAACTATCACTCTCAGCTTTATGCTTTCCATAATCACTCTTAAACATTCAGATACTGAATCATAGTAGTGTTCTCTTGGAAGATACACATCTGATTGTGTTCTTGTTCTTCTTTGTTGTACAGACCTACTTGATTCACCTCTTCCCCCTTGTTGATGTCTTCTTGAAATTGGATGCCTGAATGGAATGGACTCCTTGGGTTTTTCAGGCCTTAAGTTGAAGGTGTTGATGTAGATTGAATGTACCATCTCAGGTGGAAGGTTAGCTAGTTCAACAAGATCCTATCCTACTTGTTCTTTAAGAGTCATCATCATTTTAGCTAACCCAGGACTGTTTGATAATCCTGCAGGTATGAATATTCCTTCAACAAAGCTTCTGGGTTATCACCTTCCCTCAAAGCTTTTTCCCACTCAGCCTTTTGGATATAGAAGAGTTCTTTCAAGTCTTGCTTTTCCAAGGCATCAAATGAGGCTGCATCCATTCCCCTTTGATTAATCATTATACCCCTTAGAATATTTAACATCTCTTTATTCTCCCAAGGGACAATAGGTTCATCTTCAGGTTCAGGTTTGACTTCTTGTGGGGTTGATGTGTCAACGGTAGGTACTTCCTTTGACATTTCCTTTTCACCCTGAATCTTCTGTTTCTCCCTTAGAGTCATTATCTTTCTTTTCTTTGTTGGAGGCTCAATAGATGTTTCAGATTGTTTGGTAGCCCTCTCAGTTTGTACCCTCTTCAGCTTCTCTTTTCTTTTCAGTTTATTGTACTGGTCCACCACTGATATTCTTGATAAGATCTCAACTATTTCAGGCTTCAATCCTTTTTCAAGCAGGTATCAACACATACCTCCAAACTTCTTTTTCAAAGTTTCTATCTTTTCAATCTTCTCATTCTCCTTTACACACTTTTCAATCACTTTTGCTCTTTCACTGTTATAAAGATCTTGAAGTTGGTTAAATTTGTAGTGTGTGAGATCCTTTTCTGAATAACCATGCCTTCTAAGATACTCTCTGTACTTCTGATCATCTCTGTTCTTTTGTTGCATGGCCCTTTTGATCTTTTCATTTTCTTCCTTAAGTTTCTTATTCAACTCATCATCATTCATATGAGCCATACTCTCAAACTTCACACCAAGTGCCTTCAACTTCATAATCAATGGATTGTTCAGTTTGGCATTCAACAAACTCTGCTCAATGCTATCCCTCTGTTCATCAGTCATTGTCATATGTGGGGACTCAATATTGGCTGTCTTGGCACTTTTTCCTTGATCATCATCAGGATTATCATCATCATCATCAAAATCATCAGACTCATCCTCCTCTTCAGTTGAGTCATTTACAACATCTATTTTGGGTTCATAAGAGGGTGGATGATCTGGATTTGGTTCAGTTCTAAGAAACGTTGGATGTGTGGGCACACAAGGCTAGACCGAATAAGAAACGTTGTGTTTCGCGAGAGATTAGGGGTGGCGAACATAGCAGACAAGATAAGAGAGTGGAGATTGAGATGGTTTGGACATGTAAAGAGAAGACAGACGACGAATCCTGTTAGATCCGTAGAAAACATTACTATAGAGGGGAGGAGGGGTAGAGGACGACCGAAATTGACTTGGGATGAGAGGATTAGACATGATTTGATAGACCTAAACCTCTACGGGGACATGGTTGAGGATAGGAATTCGTGGAGAAGTAGAATTAAAGTTAAGGATTTTTAGAGAGAATTGAATACCTTAGGGCTTAGACTTTACTTATTTAGGTCACATACCATAATGGTATTTCCCTTACATATATTATTATTATTATTATAATTATTATTAGCTTTTATATAGCTGTTTAACTGTGATCTTATTATTAATATTATTATAATTAGTAGTAGTTTTTATATAACTGTTAAACTTTGATTTCCTTTATTTTGCTTCATACACATGTACTTAGAGCCGAGGGTCTCTTTGGAAGCCACCTCTTTATTCCTTTGGATAGAGGTACGGTGCGCCTACATCCCACCCTCCCCAGACCCTACTTATAGCTTTGCTATCGGTGGGATTTTACTGGGCATGATTGATTGATCTAATAGGCACATCAGGAACACCTTGAACCCTTCACCTGGTTGCAAGGTTTGCAATGGGACTGCCCTGATAGGACTTGCATCATCATCCGGAGTTTCAACAAAGTATTTGTTCTTATCATCCCATTTTTCTCTCTTTTTGGATCTTTCATGCTCAGATTGTTCTGATGTCCTCTTTCTTCTCATGTAGGTCTTAGCAAACCTATTAACTTTCTCAGCAAATTCTTCATACAGATTAGAAATCCTTTCTTTCTTTTGATGAATTGTTTCTGATCTTTGAGGTTGAGTCACATTTACCCTTTCAGACCAGCTGTCAGTTGGGTTCTTCTTTAGATCTTCTTTCACTTGCTCAGCCCATTTCTTGGCAGCTATTGCAGCAATGGACTCACCAATTTCTTCTTCAATAATCATTTCAGTATTCAGATTGGTTGGTTTAGCAGTTTATGTTGACTTACCTTCTGTTGACTTTGTGATTAAAACATGCTAACCACCATAGCTAAGGAATTGTTAGCTTCTTCAACTCTTTTTAACATAATCAAAGCATCCATCACATCTTGATCAGCCACTTCTTCATTTATTACTTTGGCAAAATTGGCTCGATTGATCAAGGCTTCCTGCTATGACAGTTCTTCTGGAGTTAGGGTTTGGGCCAGTATCTCCCTTTCCCTTGTCTCTCTCATGATGTTTTCTTGTTCTTTCAAGGCAGCAGCAGCAATAGCATCATCTTTGAACAAAATGTCTTTCTTTGGATATGCCTTAACAGGCTCTTCTTCTGTAACCTTTTCTTTGCCTTTATCCATCCTTTTAGGCACTTCTTCCTCCTCATCAGTTTTCTGATAATCATCAATTTCTTTCTCAAGTGCTTCTAATTCGGTCACACTCTACCCTCTTGGAGCTTTCAGGTTGCTCAACTTCAGTAGTAATTGGCTCCTCAGTAGCAATATTCCCTTCATTAATTTCATCAGTTTGGGTCGCTTTCAACACATTAGTAACCATATCAGTGGTAGTCACTATCTCTTCATCGTTAATCTTTTCAATCTCATCTTCTTTCTCAGCATTCTCTTCACTCCATTCAACATTCATTATTTCATCATTATAATCATAATCTTGTTCTCCAATATCTGATTTATCACCTTCATACTCATCATCTTCAACTCTCCTCTCCTCACTATCTTACTCTCCATCATCATACGCATTCAAAATTAGTTTCAAACTGTCTACAGTCTCTACACCTGTTTCAGTTTCGGGCTCAACATTTACCCTTGAGTCAGTTGGCACATTTTCATTCTCCCCCTGTTTTGGGGCAGCTGAGGTCTTCTCAACCTCCTGCTCCAGGGTTTTAATTCTCATTTCAGCTCTAATCAACTTATCTAACAACATGACATTCTCCATAGTGACCTCCTCATTCCTCTTCTTCAATTCGGAATTTTCTTTCAATAAGTCCAAGTTTCTTAGGAATAGGTCTGTTTCAGAATGTGGTGTTGTAGGTGGTGATGTAGAAAATGGTTCATACTCAGGTGGGTCTTGGGTTGTGGTGTGAGTTTGGAATATGGATAGTGGTGGTGATTGTGTATGAGGTGGGGTTGGAATAAAATGATCTGAGTGAATTGGGCTAGATGTTGGTGGTGTTTGTGGTGTTGGGGATATATGTGTTTGATGTTTCAGGCTGTGATTGGCTTAAGGTTTGGGGTGGGGATTGAGTGATTTGTTGTGGTGGAGTTTGTGGTGGTGATGGTATAATGAGTTGTTCTGGTTCCTCAGGTTGCTCCCCCTGATTTTGTGCACCAGCAATCATTGCTCCTCCAGCCCCTCCTTCATCTCCATCATTAGCATTACCATCTCCATCAGAGTCATCACTATGACTTCCAGAATCATCTTCCCCTCCTTCTTCCTCTGAGCTCAACTCAGGCACTGGCATCACATTCAAGTCATGGTCCAACAACCATGGCAAGATCTCAAACGGAATGTTTGAGTCAAATCTATTGGCAACACATGGATTTCTGATTCTTCTGTATGTGTCAGGCGTCTGCAGTAGGTGTGTCATGCCAATAGTGGGTAGATCTTGTAATTCATGGTTAAAGATTATCTGTGGGAATCTTGGGTACTGCAGAAATCTATCTACCTCAGCTTTCTTCAAATTTGATACCAATCCCTCAAAGATCATCTTTGAAAAATTAAATGGAAAATCATATATAATCCCCACAGCGGAATTTGCTAAATCACGACTCATCAGAGTCCATGATCCTTTTCTTGGAGAAAACCCCTGTATCACATGATGAATAAGGAATCTATACAGCATAGGGAACATCCCTTTTTGAAACCGCCCATCATGTAGAGTTCCCTGATAACCCATCGTCTCTTCAAATATCCTCATCAGGTGTGCTGTATTGAAGTTTATTGGGTTATGGTCATCATCATTCAACCACAAGCATCTTCTTATCATACTTTCTGTCACTTGAATTTCATGGCTTGTGACTGTCGCTTCGATTCTTTTCCCATTAATGTCATCAACAAATCTTGCAGATCTCCATAAATCTAGTGAATGATTTCTGTAGATGATTGGGCATTCTGTAAAAGCAAATCTGACATTCGATATCGCCATCCATGTAATCATTTTAGCCACCGGCTCGTTATCAGGTGTGACTTGTAGAAGTGCACACATATTGTGTTTCTTTTCAAAGAAGTATTTGGGTTGTTCTTCTTCTTCTGCCATATCTGTTCTTCGACAAGTTTATAACCTAAACACATAAACAGAGTATTAGTAATCAAATACATAATCATAGTCCATTATAGTCTAATCGTAATCGGAAAACACATTATTATTGCTTACCGAGTCGGAATTAGAGGGCTAATTCAAGTTTGGGTTTGGATTAGGAATGAATGCGATAAGTCGGTTTAGGTTTCTTTGTGAGTAAGCAGTTGTAGTGGAAGGAGAGAGAGGGAAAATTAATATTGAAAAATTATGCATAACTCCCTCTTATATACCTTTTGAAAGTGGGTTTTAAATGCTTTTTGTCTTTTAGTGAGTTATTATCTGTCAAACAGTAACATTATCCACTTGATATTTAAAACATTTGTAAAACATATAACTCTTTATCATTTTAGGCTTAGCAAACGTTACTCGGAAAAGTAAATCTTTGCAAAGTCTACTCGATATACTTCCACTTACACAAAGCTTACACGATAAAAATATCAAACCTTACTTGGTAACATTTTCATTTAACTTTACAAAGTTTGCCCGATTCCTTTCACTCACAAACATTGCTTGGTCAAGCTAGGTAGTTTAAAGTCAAGACATTATGAAGAAAGCTTACCCGAAATGCCAGATTTCTTGAGAACTTAATCACAAGACAAATAATCAAGCATAAAATATCAGATAAACATCCTTGCTAGGAATCAATTAAGACACCCGTACAAATTTCTTAAATTCAAATTAAATGGCTTAATCTAGCATAAACCCTATCAGAATAAGAATCACATTCAATCAAGCATACTTGGTTGCACAGTATGCCCGAGCAACATTCACAATGTTTAATGTGCCCGAACAACCTTCTTATGCCAAGTATACCCGAATAACCTCCCTAGAGTACAAAGCCCGAAAAAGAACTTCTAGCAGACAGTGTACTTGGAAAGTCAAGTTTTGAAATTACCAAGTATATTGAGGGAACAAAAGTGTACCCGAAATATAAAGTGTGCTCGGTAAGCAAGGTTTGCCTGGAAACACTTGTAATCTCAAAGAAATCATAAACACAGATATCACAGAGCATGCTAGGAATGAAATTAAAACACATAAACATTTAAGTGTGCTATAGTCTAAAATTTCAAAGAGCTTGCCCGAGGATCCTATGTTAGCACTAAGCTTACTATGATACACATATTCAATCATCAGGTATGTCTGAGAACTAAACTAAACTGTTTAGTCTACCCGAGAGACTTCAACATATCAAACCATACCCGAAAATGACAAATTTAAATAATAGTATCTAAGTGTGCCAGGAAAGGTTAACAAACCTTTCCTAACAACATATTCACACAAATCACAAAGCTTACTTGGTGTACTAAACTAAGTTCACAAAGTTTGCTAGGTGTAACAATCAGCATAAAAAGCTTGCTCGGAATAAGAATTTCTTGTTAAGAGCTAGCTATAACACGTATTCATCTCAAGACTTCAAGCTTGCTCGGGAAATTAATACAATAGTGTACTCTACCCGGAAAGTGTAAACACTTCAAAGCACGCCCGAAAATCATAAACTTAGCCAAAAAAATGATTAAGCTTGCCCGGAAAGGTCATAAATCATCAAACCTTACCCGAAAATACATAGTCAAACATATTCAAATGTTTTGTGCTCGGAAAGGCTATAAAACATCAAAACTTACCCAAACTCACATATTCAACCTATTAAAGGCAAAATGCAACACTTTTTTACTTAAACCACTTGTCAAATTATATTTTTCATTAAAGATCATAATTTAAGAGCAAATGGTGCATTTAGAGATCAAATTTCAGTCGTATTTCTCTTCAAAACAGTTTCTTCCATTTTCTGAAAAGATCTCAAGAATGAGATCATATTGACTAAATAGCTTTCTCAATACCTCATTCTCAGCATTATTATGACAACATAGATAGGTTAACAACATGTATAAGCTTAGCATGAATTTCATCTCTTTGGTGATATGATTAAGGTTCATTTAGTAGCATAACGCATTAATGGTCAACACTGTGCTATGATGCCTCATATCTCTTCTCAAAGCTTATTTGGCTTTCCCCAGATCACCCCAATTTGACTCCAACCTTCTGTATTTGGTCAAAAATTGTTTTTGTATGACAGAACTTATTGAATCTTTTTGTAATTTTTTTTTGATATTCAAACATTTATAGAGTTTGAACGTTGGACTTACTGTTAAATAATAGGCCTTTCATTCAAGATGAGACAGATGAGACAGATTTTGTCAACATCTTTGTAGTTCTTGTTGTAACCCTCTTGCTTGATAAAATATTTAAAACACATATCAACTTTTGGTTGATTTATTCATTCTTCCCCTTGTTTTTGATATTTTCTCAAATTTTCTAACACATGTTCTTTGTCATATTTAAAGATGCTTCATTTTTGATTGACCAAATAACAACAGGCTTGTGTATGACTGGGTAATCACTTTTCTGCCTATCATTTGGAGATATTTATCTTGAGACATGCAAAGACAACTATGTATCTCCACATAAAGATTAGCATATTCATTATGTTTATATCACCTTAGATTTTACATCATCATGAGAAAGCAACCATACATGTTAATGACTACACTAAGGTCCTTTTAGCGTATTAAATCCATATGATTGGCTAAGTAGTCAATGTACTATCATTTCCCATTATAAGTGCAGTTTAGTATTCAATCACCTCAATGTCTCTTGATTGGCAGGTAAACGGCTATCATGTTTGACCACAAGTGGTCAACAGGACCAAACATACATGTGAATATATGTCCTTTCAAAGTCAGAGCAATTGACATAGTTTTAAGTGAAGGAATAAGAACCAAGTATTTATTGCCCCAAATGCATTCAGTTTTTTCAGGTCAATGGCTATCTTATGAATATGTAGAGATTTAAGGACCAAACATACACAAGTGCATATCCTTTCAACTGGGAAATGACATAATTTTCAGCAAAAACAACTACTTGAGACTTTTCTTTAAAAATCCTTCTTTTAAGCTTCTTTAAAGCTTGAACTGAATAATCTTATCATATCTCTGCACCATTAATAAACTTGCTCATGTTTTGACCAAAATAAAGTATTTATGCAAAATTCATTAAAAAACTTCATTTTATCACTTAATTTTGACATAAGACTCATTTTGACACAAACAGTTTTAACATAATCAAATCTTAATCAAACATGATATCATCAAGAAAAGTAGACAGTACTAACTTTCAAGGTCTATTCTATCTTAATAACATCAGAAGATCAGATAAAGCACATATTCAAGCAATTAAGCAATGATGTCAAATAAGCTTACATTAACAAGTAATTCATAACAAGAACATTTATCCTAACATCACACATGCACATCAACTGATAAACATGCAAACATATCAATCAAATCAATCATGTCAAATTTTGCACACATAATCAGTTAAATCACATAACAATTAACATATAAAGCAACATAATCAAGCATATTCACTAAACATTCATTATGTGTGACCTCTAACAAAATAGTCAGTTAGCACAGAGAGGTACACAACTAGCCACACATCCTTAATCAGATTTCATCAGAGTTGATCATTCCCAGGGCTTTCAGAAGAAAGTTAAACCTGGTTCTTTCAAGTGGTTTGGTGAATAGGTCAGCCAAATTGTCACGAGTATCAACTCTTTGCATTTCAATCAAACCTTTTTCACTGCAATCTCTTATGAAGTGTTGTCTGATTTCATTGTGCTCAGTTTTAGAATGTTGGACTGGATTCTTAACAGTAAAATATGCAGCAGTATTGTCAATAAGAATAGGGGTGCTCAGAAAATTCAAACCATAGTCCAGCATTTGATTTTGAATCCATAGAATTTGTGCACAGCATGCAGATGCAGCAATGTATTCAGCTTCTACAGTGGAAATTGAGACAGTCGTTTGCTTTTTGCATTGCCATGACACTAGCCTTTCACCCAAAAATTGACATCCTCCTGAGGTTGACTTTCTGCTCATGTTGCACCCAACTATTGTCTTTTAGTGCTTGAGCAATGTTCTTTGGCTCTATTTGGGATAGAAAGCATGAGTAAAGACAGATGTTTGCAATTTCAGAATGACTTCTTGTGACTCATTCATGCAAATCTCCAATGATGTTTTCAGAAGGATGATTCTTTTCCACATAAGGAGTTTGTACAATCATATCTGTAGACACATTTGTGTCAAGATTTGTTTCATTGAGATCTGATTCTTCAATGATCAAATCAGTTTCTGCATCATGAAATTCTGGTGCTTCTTCATTATGTTATCCTGAAGTAGATGCACAATTGTTTTCTAAATTCAGTCTTTGAAATAGATCTTGAAATCTTGCAGTAGATGTAGCTTCTTCTTCATTTTCTTAGTTGCTTGTGTTTCCCTCATTCTGAAGTTGATCATTCTGTAGTTCTTGAATGTCTTGATTAATTTCAGGATGATCATGTTCAGGACTGTGATTGTTTTCTTGATTATTCTCTTGATCTTGTTCAACCACATCACTTGAGGATTTCTTCACAAAAATATATTCCTTTTCTTTTCTAGCAACCTTTTTCCATAACTCTTCTAAATCCAATGTTTTCTTCTTCTTCTCTTCAATTACACTGGTCTTGTAGAATAAGTCATCAAAGTCTTCAGGATAAATCTTGAAGGACCTTATCAACTTTTCATGATCAAACAGCCATGCTGCACCATCAACTGTGTTGAATTGATTCTCATTAAAGATGATATCAGATGATTCTATAACACTCAAATGGTCTTTCACATATACTCTGTATGCTTTTGAGTGTGTAGAATATCCAACAAAGAAACAATCTATGGATTTTGTTTGAAACTTGTTCAAATAGTCCATTGTGTTCAGAATGAAACATTTGCATCCAAAGGGTTTGAAAAACTTGATATAAGGCTTTCTGTTGTGGAAGATTTCATATGGAGTTTTGTTATGCCTTTTGTTGACAAGTACCTTGTTCTGAACATAGCAAGCAGTATTTGTATGTTCAGAAGCCATAAATACAGCTTGCTATGTTCAGAACAGGGTACTTGTCAACAAAAGGCAAAACAAAACTCCATATGAAATATTTCATAATAGAAAGCCTTATATCAAGTTTTTCAAGCCCTTTGGTTGCAAATGTTTTCTTCTGAACACAAGGGACTATTTTGAACAAGTTTCAAATAAAATCCCTAGACTGTTTCTTTATCGGATATTCTACACACTCAAAAGCTTACAGAGTATATGTGAAAGAGCATTTGAGTGTTATAGAATCATCTGACATCATTTTCAATGAAAATCAATTCAATACAGTTGATGGTGCAGCATGGCTGTTTGATCTTGAGAAGTTGATAAGGTCCTTCACGATTTATCCTGAAGACTTTGATGAATCTTTCTACAAGACCAGTGAAATTGAAAAGACAAAGAAGAAATCATTGGACTTGGAAGAATTATGGAAGAAGGTTGCTAGAAAAGAAAAGGAGTAAACTTTTGTGAAGAATTCCTCATGTGACATTGGTGAACCTGATTAAGAAAACAATCACAATTTTGAACATGATCATACTGAGAACAATCAAGACAATCAAGATGTACAGAATGATCAAGTTCAGAATGAGGGTGACACAAGCAACCAAGCAAGCGGAGAAGAAGCTGCATCTACAACAAGATTTCAAGATCTATTTCAAAGATTGAACTTAGAAAACAATGGTGCATCTACTTCAGGACAACATAATGATGAAGTACCAGAATTTCATGATGCAGAAACAAATCATTGGAAATGAAGAACTAGATCTCAATGAAACAAATCTTGACACAAATTTGTCTACAAATATGATTATACAAACTCCTTATGTGGAAAAGAATCATCTTTCTGAAAACATCATTGGAGATTTGCATGAAAGAGTTACTAGAAGTCATTCTGAAATTGCAAACATCTGTCTTTACTCATGCTTTCTATCCCAAATAGAGCCAAAGAACATTGCTCAAGCACTAAAAGACAATAGTTGGGTGGAAGCAATGCAAAAGGAACTAGCACAGTTCAGAGACCTACATGTGTGGGATCTTGTTGATAGGCCAAAAGACAGATATGCAATAGGAACCAAATGGGTTTTTAGAAACAAAAGGGATGAAAGGGGTTTGGTGATTAAGAACAAAGCTAGACTTGTAGCACTGGGATGTCTTCAAGAAGAAGGAATAAACTTTGAGGAAGTCTTTGCTCCTTTTGCAAGACTTGAAGCTATCAGGATTTTTCTTGCATATGCTGCCTCAAAGAACATTAAAGTGTTCCAGCTTGATGTTAAGTTTGCATTTCTAAATGGAAATATTGATGAAGAAGTGTATGTAGCTCAACCTCTAGGTTTTGAGGATCCAATGTATCCAAACAGGGTGTATAAACTAAACAAAACCCTTTATGGATTGCATCAGGCTCCTAGAGCATGGTATGATGAGCTGTCAAATCATCTTATTGAAAATGGTTTTAAAAGGGGAGCCATTGACAAGACACTCTTCTACAAAAGAAAGGGATCAGACTTACTTTTGTTACAAGTGTATGTGGATGACATCATCTTCGGATTTACAAATGAACAAATGTGCATGGAGTTTGAAGGGGTAATGAAGTCCAATTATAGCATGAGCTATATGGGAGACATGAACTTCTTTCTTGGATTACAAGTTCAACAGAAAGCTGAAGGGATCTTCATTCACCAAAACAAATATGTGCAGGACATCTTGAACAAGTTCAACAGTCATGAGTACAAGACTGCTTCAACTCCAATGGACACCAAAGAAAAGATGATTGTAGATGACAAGGGGGAGCCTGTTAATGAACATGAATATAGAGCCAAAATTGGATCTCTGATGTATTTGACTGCAACAAGACCATATATCATGTTTGCTGTATGTGTGTGTGCAAGATTCCAATCAAGTCCAAAAATCTCCCACATGAATGCTGTTAAGAGAATATTCAGATATTTAATGGGAAAACCAGACTTAGGAATTTGGTATCCAAAGAACCAATCTTTTGATCTGATTGCATATATAGACAGTGATTATGATGGCTGTAACATGAGCAGAAAGTCAATCTCAGGAGGATGTCAATTTTCGGGTGAAAGGCTAGTGTCATGGCAATGCAAAAAGCAGACTACTATCTCAATCTCTACTGCAGAAGCTGAATATGTTACTGCATCTGCCTGCTGTGCACAAGTTCTATGGATTCAAAATCAGATGCTGGAATATGGTTTGAATTTTCTGAACACCCCTATTCTTAATGATAATAATGCTGCATACTTTACTGTCAAGAATCCAGTTCAACATTCTACGACTAAGCATATTGAAATCAGACATCACTTCATCAGAGATTGCAGTGAAAAAGGTTTGAGTGAAATGCAAAGAGTTGATACAAGTGACAATTTGGCTGACCTATTCACCAAACCACTTGATAGATCCAGGTTCAACTTTCTTCTGAAAGCCCTGGGGATGATCAACTCTGATGATATCTGATTAAGGATGTATTCTTGGTTTGTGTACCTCTATGTGCTAACTAATCACTTAATTTTGAGGTTTCACAAAGTGAATGTTATGTGAATATGTTTAAGTATAATACTGATTATGCTACTGAATGTGTTAACCATTATGTGCTTTAACTGATTTTATGTGCAAAACTTAGCATGGTTGATTTGATTGAAATGTGTGCATGTTTATCAGTTGATGTGCATTTGTGATGTTAGATTAAGTGTTCTTGATATGATCTACTTGTTAGGACAAGCTTTTCTGATATCATTGCCTAATTGCTTGAATATGTATTTTATCTGATCTTTTGATGTTATTAAGATAGGTTAGACTTTGAATGTTAGTGTTGTCTACTTCTCTTGATGGTATCATGTGTGATTAAGATTTGATTATGTTACAACTGTTTATGTCAAAATGAGTCCTATGTCAAAATTAAGTGATAAAATGATGTTTTCCAATGAATTTTGCATAAATACTTTATTTTGATCAAAACATGAGCATGTTGTTAATGGTGTAGAGATATGATATGATTATTCAGTTCAAGCTTTGAAGAAGCTTAAAAGAAGGATTTTTAAAGAAAAGACTCAAGTAGTTATTTTTGCTGAAAATTTTGTCATTTGGCCAGTTGGAAGGACATGCACTTGTGTATGTTTGGTCCTTAAATCTCTATAGATTCAAAGGATAGCCATTGACCTGAAAACTGAATGCATTTGGGGAAATTATGACTTGTTTCTTATTCCCTCACTTAAAACTATGTCAATAGCTCTGACTTTGAAAGGACATATATTCACATGTATGTTTGGTCCTGTTGACCACTTGTGGTCAAACAGGATAGCCATTTACCTGCCAGTGAAGAGATATTGGGGTGATTGAATACTAAACTGAACTTATATTGGGAAATGATAGTACATTGACTACTTAGCCAATCATATAGAATTAATAAGCTAAAAAGACCTTAGTATAGTCATTAACATGTATGGTTGCTTTCTCATGATGATGTAAAATCTAAGGTGATATAAACATAATGAATATGCTAATCTTTATGTGGAGATACATAGTTGTCTTTGCATGTCTCAAGATAAATCTCTCCAAATGATAGGCAGAACAATGATTACCCAGTCATACACAAGCCTGTTGTTATTTGGTCAACCATAATGAAACATCTTTAAATATGACAACATGCTTAAGAAAATTTGAGAAAATATCAACAAAACAAGGGGGAAGAATGAATAAATCAACCAAAAGTTGATAAGTGTTTTAAATATTTTATCAAACAAGAGGGTTACAACAAGAACTACAAAGATGTTGACAAAATCTGTCTCATCTTGAATGATAGGCCTGTTATTTGAACTGTAAGTCCAACGTTCAACCTCTATATATGTTTGAATATCAAAAATACAAAAAGATCCAATAAGTTCTGTCATACAAAAACAATTTTTGACCAAATATAGGAGGATGGAGTCAAATTGGGGTGATCTGGGGAAAGCCAAATAAGCTTTGAGAAGAGATATGAGGCATCATAGCACAATGTTGACCATTAATGCATTATGCTTAAATTGAACCTTAATCATATCACCAAAGAGATGAAATTCATGCTAAGTTTATACCTGTTGTTAACGTATCTATGTTTTCATAATAATGCTGAGAATGAAGTATTAAGAAAGCTACTTAGTCAATATGATCCCATTCTTGGATCTTTTCAGAAAATGGAACAAACTGTTTTGAAGTGAAATACAACTGAAATTTGATCTCTAAATGCACCATTTGCTCTTAAACTATGATATGTAATGAAAAATATATTTTGACAAAGTGGTTTAAGTCAAAAAGTGTTGCATTTTGCCTTTAATAGGTTGAATATGTAAGTTCGGGTAAGGTTTTATGTTTTATAACCTTTCCGGGCACAAAACAGTTGAATATGTTATTTCGGGTATGGTTTGATGATTTATGACCTTTCCGGGCAAGCTTAGTCATTTTTTACTAGGTTTATGATTTTCGGGCATGCTTTGAAGTGTTTACACTTTTCGGGTAGAGTACACTCTTGTACTAATTCCCCGAGCAAGCTTGAAGTCTTGAGATGATTATGTGTTATAGCTAGCTTTTAACAAGAAATTCTTTTTTCGGGCAAGCTTTGCATTTTATATGCTGATTGTTAGTTCAAGCAAACTTTGTGAACTTAGGATTAGTACACCGAGTAAACTTTGTGATTTATGTGAATATGTTGTTAGAAAAGGTTAGTTAATCTTTCCGGGCACACTTAGATATTATTATTTAAGTTTGTCATTTTCGGGTATGGTTTGATATGTTGATGTTTCTTGAGTAAACTAAACTGTTTAGTTTAATTCTCGGGCATACCTGATGATTGAATACGTGTATCCTAGCAAGCTTGTGCTAATATAGGATATTCGGGCAAGCTCTTTGAAATTTTAGACTATAGCACACTTGAATGTTTAATGTGTTTTAATTTCATTCTGAGCATGCTCTGAGATATTTGTGTTTATGTTTTCTTTGAAATTACAAGTGTTTTCGGGCAAACTTTGTTTTCCGGGCACACTTTATATTTCGGGTACACTTCTGTTACCTCAATATACTTGGTAATTTCAAATATTGACTTTATGAGTACACTGTATGCTAGAAGTCCTTCTCCAGGCACACTTTGTACTATAGGAAGGTTATTCGGGTATACTTTGCATAAGAATGTTGTTCGGGCACACTATACATCAGAAGGGTTGCTCGAGCACACTATGCTTCCAAGTATACTTGAGTGAATATGTTTCTTAGGAAGATTGATTGATTATGATCATTATTCCTTTAGGGTTTATGCTAGATTAAGTCAATTAATTTGAATTCAAGAAATATATAAAGGGATCTTAATTGATTCTTAGTAAGAATGATTATTTGATATTTCATACTTGATTATTTGTCTTGTGATTAATTTCTCAAGAAATCTGGTATTTCGAGTAAGCTTTCTTCAATAGTGTCTTGACTTTAAATTACTTGGTTTGACCAAGAAAGGTTTGATGTTTTTATTATTCGGGTAAGCTTTGTGTAAGTGGAAGTATACCGAGTAGACTTTGGTTATATGTTAAAATTTTCCGAGTAAGGTTTACTAAAAGGGTAAAGAAATGTTTTAATATATCAAGTGGATAATGTTACTATGTGACAGCTAATAACTCACTAAACGACAAAAAGCATTTAAAACCCACTTTCAAAAAGTATATAAGAGGGAGTTAGGCAAAATTTTCAACATTACTTTTCCCTCTCTCTCCTTCCACTGCAACTGCTTACTCGCAAAGAGACCTAAACCGACTTATCACATTCATCTTTAATCCAAACCCTAACTTGAATTAGCCCTCTAATTCCGACTCGGTAAGCAACAATAATGTGTTTTCCGGTCACGATTAGACTATAATGGGCTTTGAGTATGTATCTGATTACTAATATTCTGTTTCTGTGTTTAGGTTATTAATTTGTCGAAGAACAAGTTCTTAATGAAATTTCTCTCTCATTTTCTTCATTTTTATACCTTGAAATTACTTAAAGTACAAAACTTTATGACTAATTTCACTTTGAATATGTTTGATTGTGATGTTCAGATATGGCAGAAGAAGAACAACCCAAATACTTCTTCGAGAAGAAGCACAATATGTGTGCACTTTTACAAGTTACACCTGACAATGAGCCGGTGGCAAGAATGATAACATGGATTGCTCGATCGAATGTCAGTTTTGCCTTCACTGAAAATCCTGTCATCTACAGAAATCATTCACTGGATTTCTGAAGATCTGCAGAACTTATTGAAGATATCAATGGAAAGAGAATCGAAGCATCTGTTGCTGGCCGTGAGATACATGTGACCGAAAGAATGATCAGAAGATGTTTACGGTTGAATGATGATGATCATAATCCAATAAACTTCAATACTGATCATCTGATGAGGATCTTTGAACAGACAATGGGATATCAGGGGATGGTACATGATGGGCAATTTCAAAAGGGGATGTTCCCTATGTTGTACAGATTCCATATTCATCATGTGATACAGGGATTTGCTCCACGAAAAGGATCATGGACTTTGATGAGTCGTGATCTAGCAAATGCCACTGTTGGAATCATTTATGATTTGCCATTTAATTTCTCAAAGATGATCTTTGAGGGAGTAGTTTCAAACTTGAAGAAGGCAGAGAAGGATAGGTTCTTACAATATCCAAGGTTCTTGCAAATAATCTTTAACAGATAATTACAAGATTTACCAACTATGGGAATTACACACCTACTGCAGAACCCTGACACATACAAGAGAATTAAGAATCCGGGTGTGGCCAATAGATTCAATTCTGAAGTTCCATTTGAGATCTTGCCATGGTTGTTTGACCATGACTTGAATGTGATGCCAGTGCCTGATTTAAGCTCAAATGAGGAAGGAGGAGATGATGTTGAGAGTGATGATGATGGTTCTGATGATGGAGATGATAATGTTGATGGAGATGAAAGAGGAGCTGGAGTAGCTATGGATATAGTTGCACCTGATCGGGGGGGGGGGGGGCAACTTGAGCAAACAGAACAACCTATTCCAACACCCCCACAGTCACCACCACATATTGACCAACCCATTATACCATCACCACCACAATAAACCACTCAATCCCCACCCCTAAACCTAACCATAAGCCAACCTGAAACATCAACACATACATCCCCACCACCACAAACACCACCAACATTTAGCCCAAGTCATTCTAATCCTATTATTCCAAGCCCACCCCATACACAATCACCACCACTATCCATGTTTCAAACCCACACCACAAACCAAGAACAACCTGAATATGAACAATTCACTACATCACCACCTACAACACCACCCACTGACACTGACCTATTGACCTTGTTAAAAGAAAATGCTGAACTGAAGAGAAGGAATGAGGAGGTGACAGAGGAGAATGTGATGTTATTAGAGAAGTTGGTGCAAGAAAATCTGAAAATTCAAGCCCTGGAGCAGGAGGTTGAGAAGACCTCAGCTGCCCAAAAACAGGGGGAGAATGAGAATATGCCAACTGTCTCTGGTGTAAATGTTGCTGAAACTATAACCGTTGTGGAGACTGCAAACAGTTTAAAACTGATTATGAATGTTTATGATGATGGAGAGGAGAGTAGTGAGGAGAGGAGAGCTGAGGATGATGGGTATGATGGTGATAGATCAGATGTTGGAGAACAAGACTATGATTATAATGATGAAATAGTAAATGTGGAGAGGGATAGAGAGAATGTTGAGACAGAAGATAAGATTGAAAAGATAAATGTTGAAGTAAATGTAGCTGCTACTGATACAGCTACTGATGTCTTAACTGACTTTCAGACTGGTGTAGAGACTGAAGTGACTAATGAAGGGAATACTGCTACTGAGGAGCCTATTACTCAAGAACAACCAGAAAGCTCCAATAGGGGAGAGTATGACCCTGAATTAGAAGCACTTGAAAAGGAAATAGATAACTATGAATAGTCTGAGGATTGAGAAAGGAAAAGCAAAAATCAGTGTAGAAGAGCCTGTTAAGGCATATCCAGAAAAAGATGTGTCATTAAAAGATGCTATTGCCAATGAAGATGCCCTAAGAGAACAAGAGAACATTCTGAGAGAAACAAGGGATAGGGAGATACTGGCTCAATCCATGACTCCTGAAGAAATGGCAGAACAAGAAATCTTGATCAAACAAACCAAACTTGCAAAATCAATTTTTGATGATATAGCTGATCAAGAAGCAATTGAAACACTGATTATGATGAACAGAACTGAGGACGTTGACAATTCCCTGGCTATGGTGATAAGTATGTTTCAACCACAGAGCCAACTTGAAAAGGAATCTACTTTGATTCTGTCACTGAATCCTTGAAGGTGATTGTGGAAAGTAGGCAATTGAGGGAAATTGTTGTAAGAAGTGACTTTCGTGAGTATACAGAAGAGCAACTAGAAAGAATGGCCAATCTTAATCTGTATGACTTCAGAAATAGAAACAAGATGGCTGGAAGGCAGATGAACGATCTGTCAAAATTTTTAAGAGATGAAGCTGACAAGGGGTTCAAGTTCTTAAAGGAAAAAAGAAGTTGGAGAATGATTCAACTTCACAGGTCAAAAAGGACAGAAAAGTTGAAAAGTATGGATATTGATGTAACGATTCCGACGAAATCAGGTATACCCTAACCGATAGACGTTAGTTACGTCATATGTAATGTCGGGTACATGAGTTACCATGGTAATCATACGAGAATACATGGTTCCTTGTATTGATTGTACGTGAATATATAATTCGCCGTATTGAATATGCGATCAAACGATCGATAGTTATTGAAACCCGAATGAATCGAGGGTTCAATTATAGACGAGATATATGATATTTAGTGATGTTACGAAGTATTAAAGCTTCGGGATAAGTGGATTAAAGCACATAAAAAGGATTTCGATTTAATAGTACGTCGGTACGTTAAACGAAACCTTTAATACCAAACCGAGCAAGAGACGATCGATCAAGCCGAAAAAGATGCGTAATAACTAATAATATGACGTTTCAAGTTAATAAATGTCATGCGTTAAGTTTTTAAAGTTTTTAAATCGGCTTTATATAAATTTTATTTTTAAGCCGAAAAACGACCGTTTAGGCCTCGTTTTAAGCCGAATTAAACGTTTAACCGAAAAACGAACTGAACCAGATTATCCAAAACATTATCCGGATTGCGGATATCCAAATGAGTGGCCAAAAATGAACTTGTGGGTCCCACCCCACCCCCACATGGAGCCGATCGGAATTGGGGTTATACCCCTTTCCTTTTTATTTTTTTTCATAACTCAATCATCCATCTTCATCCTTTCTCTCAAGTTCACAAGCTAAAACCCGAGTTTTCTAGCAAGAACAACGAGGTAAAGATCGAGTCATAATCATTTTCATCTTCCTTTTTCGAGTTATTTGCAAGGAAATGAAGTTTCAAGTGAAAAATGGGTGAAAACCCGAGATGAAACCGATTCTTGCATGATCAAGTGATGTATACAAATTATACAAGGGATCTTGGTCCAAGAAAGGGGTTAAACGAACCAAGAACGAATTTTTACGGTTTAAATCTTTGTTTTTGTATCATAACCGTAACCATGAAAGAAATGGCTTGATCGTGAGTGTGACTTGCTTGGTATTGTGGTATGTTGTTTGTAGGATCTGTGTTTAGTGGTAGATAAGGCGAAAAGACGAGTTTGTAGCTTTTAGTGGCGGAAAACGAAAGGTATATTCGGTTTATGTCGGTGTATGTGTTTTTGGACAGATTGTTGGTCGTTTAGAGTTAGGTCATGAAATTTTACAGAGGTGTTAAACACATGAAAATATGAGTTTTGTGAATTTCTGGTAATTTTTGGATAAAGGATGAATATTTGGTGAATTTAATGCTCGGTTTTGGCCAAAAATGGTGAAAAATAGTTAAATATCATGAAAAATTCTGGAAAATTGCAGATAAGCTTTATATATCATGTATAAGTCACACACAAAATTTGAGGTCCGTTGGAGAAGTCTAAGTAGGCTTTTCGGTTAAACGAGTTCTAGGGATTTCTAGCTCGGTTTTGGTGAAAATGGCATGTAAAAGAAGATTTTGGTTCTGGAAAAATTACAGGGGACTATGTGGATGGCAGAGGACATCCAGGAAAATTTTGGGATTTTTCTAAGATCGTTTGGTATTTACGACATATTTAGTGTTTAAACGGTGTTTAAAAATAGATAAATAAATTTTAAATATAGAAATTAATTCTGGAAATATTTTTATAAAATTCCCCACTGTTAAAAAGTGATTTGTGCAAAATTTCAAGATCCGAGAGTAAACGGATAAGTATTTGTGCTAATTATCAAACTTTTAAAGTTAAAACGCGTAAACCGGTGAAGTTCGCTTAAGCGAGCTGACTGGTGTATAAAAACCTTAAAAATGGACTATTTTCATATAATTGAGTTAAACAAGTAAAAATGAATCATCCGAAAATAATTCGGATGATTTGGGTATTTTTAACCGATTTAACAGTTTCCGGTACGCCAAAGACGGAAACGGGTCCCGAGGTCAATCGGGGCGTCTAAACCGAGTACTAATTTCACCACTTTAATTAAAATATCAGTCAACAACGATTTTCGGATCGTGTGTGACCAAACTCATTTTGAAACATAAAATTTGATAACCGTGCTAGGCACGCAAAACGGGGAAAACAAGCTATTAGAAGAATTGACTGTCGAACTCTAAACGACATCACAATCTGAGTCCGGAAAAGTGTTTCTGGGTTAACCTTGCCCCCAGAACGGGTACAGTGCTGGGTTAACAGTGTCCCCAGATGTACCGGTTGATACGATTAAAGTTATATTAATATTGAGTGTATAGTAATGATCGTAGGGATCATATTACAGATTGGACGGGTTAACTGATATTGATTGTTGTTACCTGCTTGCATGTGCTAAGGTGAGTTTCACGAGCCCCTTTTTATTGAACTGTTTTAAATATTTTCCCGGGGCTGAAAGCATGTTTTTATCAAAGTGTTTAAGTACATGCCGATCGCATGGAAATGAATGTATTTATATAATGTTTATTGTACGGGAATCGTACGGTAATGTATTAAGATGGTAATTGTCTGAGTTGCTAATATTGTAAGGCCCTAAACAGTGTTCTGGGTTAACAGTGTCCCCAGAGGTTATTAAATGTATTTCTGGGTTAACAGTGTCCCCAGAGGTTATTAAATGTATTTCTGGGTTAACAGTGTCCCTAGAGGGTATTAAATGTGTTTCTGGGTTAACAGTGTCCCCAGAGGTTATTAAATGTGTTTCTGGGTTAACAGTGTCCCCAGAGGTTATTGGATGTGTTTCTGGGTTAACAGTGTCCCCGGAGTGAGTACAGTACTGGGTTAACAGTGTCCCCAGATAATATTATATTATGATATGGATTTATAATGGTTTACTAAAATTGTGAAACTCACCAACTATTCATAGTTGACCCGTTTTCTCACATGCTTTTCAGGTACAATTTAGATGAAGTGATTGCTTACGTGTTAAGTGCTTGATGTGTGTAAGATTTGTGTGCGGGATGTTAGGGTACATTATAACAGATAGAATTATGAATCGTATTGTATGATGTGTGTATCACCTAGACGGTAATGAAAGATGAGATAATGTAATTTTGAAGTATATTAATGCATTCAGTTTTCTTTATAAACAATGTGGTTGATATCAGAGGTGTCTGTCGCATCCCGTTTACGTTTCCGCTGCGGTTGCGGGTTGTTACAATTGATGAAAGAGACTTTGTGATGAATATCACAGGAATGAATCCACTGTCAAACATGAATACATGCATAAGTCTTGGAAGAAGAATGATCCGCCAATTACACAGTACAAAAGAATGGCATCATAGTTGAAATTGAGTATAAAGAAAAGGATGATCATTACTTGCTGAGAAACTCAGATGGAAAAATATTAGGGATCATTAAGAAAGATGAAGACTTGACCTACCTGCATGATGAAGATTTAATGGATATAAGGGATTTGGTTATACAAGAAAGTCATACTCATTACCGAATCCTTAATATCTTCAAAATGAAAGCTGCATCTGAGAAAATCAATAAAAGACAAGCCGCTCATAATGCAAGAAAGAGACAAGATTAGTAGAGTAGGCTTTGTGATGTAATGTCTTCGGACATCTTTTGAATATGTAATTTATTTATGTTATTTGAATATGTAAATTTTACTTTTAATTTGATGTGTATTTTTGACTAAGTGTAAGTAACCTTATAAATATTTTGGGTCAGCTGAGGTGTTCTAATCTAGGGGAGATTGTTGAGTCAAAGATTTGACCAAAATGAAGTATATGGAAGATTGGAATCTTCTCAACCTCCTCAGAATTTGCTAAGTATGGATCCGGGCACATCTTAGACCTCCGAGCAAGCTTTTACTTAACCGGGTACGAAATTTTGTCTATCGGGCAAGGTTATCTTCAAGTAGTCTTCTTTAGTGGATATCTGAGCAGGGTTTGCAAATTAGTGCATTGCCGGGCAAGGTTCACTAGTTTATGTAAATCCGGGAAAGGTTCACTTTGTCAAGCAAGTCTGTTCTTCAAAGCCAATTAATGTTCACTCCCAAGTAAGCTTTTGGCTAACCAAGCTCATGAAACCAAGTGATTGGAAGACCAGGCAAGGTATTCATTAATAATAGTGGTCCGAACAAGCTTGATGGTTGAAATGGAATATCACTAAGTAACATCGGGCAAGGTTCAACTCAAGCAAGGAACAGTACTCCCAAGTACACTTTGCTAATAAGTTATTTTATAGCAAGGAGTTGAAATAGACCATTGAAGAACAAGGTTGCTCGTAAAGATTTGTCGGGCAAAGTCTGGCAAAGTCAAGAAGATTGAAGTCTACCCGGTGAGTATCAATGTTTGGGGTTTCTAGAAGGAATGACAGCTGTCCTAGGGTGACAGGCCTATAAATAGAATGTTTTAGGGCACGCCGCCTAAGACAGAGAGCGACACATTAATTAAAATAGAATATTTTGTGTGACGGCTGTCCTAGAATACGTACCGAAAAACCCTTCTTCAAGAAACCCTAAATCGATTATCCAGTTTGTATGATTAATATTATATAAATGGAAATCTTTTGAGTGAATCTTGTTTGTGTTGGTTACATTTGAATACTTATTAAGCAACCGTATGTTTGCTATTGATTCCGCCTTTAACAAACAGTTACCTTTCTAAATATAGCAACCCGTCATTAACTCTCTTGTCGACACATTTATTTGTGTGAGTTATGACATGATTAAGTAAGATCCAGCTGAAATCAAGGGACCTGACATATAAGTTGCCATTTCTTGGTGCCATCATCATAATCATTTCAGGTGGAATTACAAATTCAGGTTTTAGAATGAAACAGTGGGAATCATCGAAACTGACTTTGTATCCCTTATCACACATTTGTGAAATACTCAGTAGATTATACTGAAGACCTTCAACATGAAATACATTATCAAATGAAACTTTTCCATTTGTTAAGATTCCTTTCCCAACAATCTTTTCACCATTTTCATCACTTTCAAATGCTACAGGACCTTCAAACTTTTCTTCATAATTGAAAAGACATCTCTTGTCACAAGTCATGTGCCTAGAACAACACTATCCATATACCATATGTCATTCAGAGGAGTGGTCTGTCCCTGCACAAAAGAAAGAGTTTGATTAGTTGAGTGATGAAGTGCAAGCTAGATCAACTTGCAGCTCATCAGATTCAGTTTCAAAGGCAGATTGGGAAGTGAGTGTTGTTGGTTCAGGACCTTCATGAGTGACTTATATATTGTCTGAATTGTCTGTTTCATAACCACACTCTCTTGGGGTTTTAACAAATGAGGTTGAGCTTAGACAGTCTTCTGATGCATTGTCACACTCCTTCACCACATAGTCTTTCTTATCAGAGTAGTCTCTTACATCAGCAACTGTCTCAACCTTAGTTTCAGTCTTAGGTTTCCAAAGGAATCCTTCAGGTTCGAACCCATGTTTCAAGAGAAACTTTTCATCACCAGTGAGTTCTGTTGATTTCTTTTTAGGAAACGCACCTCTTTTTCTTGTCTTCTCACTGCTTGATGATCCTTGAGAACTATCAGATTTGACAGATTGAGTATCCTTTTTAGGGATGATTCTCAAGGGTTGAGAGTTCTGTTTGACATTTCTCTCATGCTTTACATGAGATTTACTCCTTGAGCATGCTTAGCCACATGTTTCTTGGCTTTCATTCAAGGCTTGTGGCTTTCTTTCTTCAGAACTTCCATTTCCCAAGCTTTTCCCTTTCCCAGGTATTCATCATACTTTTGCTTGTACACAACAAAGTCTTGTTCATTCTTTGTTTCATCTGGGACATGAAAAGGCTTGAATTTGAGTCTTTCATTACAAGAGTCTGTATGATGATCATACTCATCACACTTCTTGCACCAGACCTTTCCTTTGTATTTTTCATGTTCCTTTTCTTTCTTGAATCTTTCACTTGGTCTAGGTTCTTTGACTCCAATGGTCTTCTGATTCTTTAGACTATCAAAGTTGATTGAGAAAGGGACAAACTCATCAATCTTGATGTCTTGTCTTTCAGTCTTGCTCTTTACAAACACAATTTTTTGCATATTCAGTGGTTCTTCATCTTGACTTTATCTATGTCTTAAAGTTTTAAACATCCACATTTTCTTTTACCCTATTTTTGTTGTTCTCCTTTATCTTTTCCAATACTGCTTGGCTTGGAGGCCTTACAGCATTGTAATTTACCTTCTTTTTACATATGTCAAAGGACACATGCTCTCTCTTTGTTCTTTCATTTTGTTTCTTCATTCTTGATGTGACAGGTGGATACATTGGAAGTTTGTCAATGGATTCTGGTTTCTTGTATTTTCTTCCTCTTTCAGCAGCTTTAATTTTCTCATCAGTGATTTGATCACTTAAATCACTCAAGTCATCTTGATTCAAATCAATTAAATCAAAGTCATCTTCAGAGACTTGAACTCCAATTGATTTTTCTTCTTTCAAATCTTTCTTCACAACAAAGTCTCCTTCTTCACTCACCTCAACATTTTTATACAAATCCACAAGTTCTTCTTTGTCTTGAAAAACATCTTTGAATTGTTGTAGATATGCATTTCTTTTTTCTTTATCAACTTTTGGCATAAAGTTGTTGTTGAAAGGGGGTGGTACTGCTTTGTACTTGTCTTCTTCCTTAACTTGGTTTAAAATTCCACAGATGTTTCCAGTGGAAACCAAGTTCTTCAAGAATTCATTGTCAACTTGCAACTTAGTGTTTTGCACCTTCTCTTTTATAATCATTTTCTTCAACCCATCTATTTTAGTTATGAACCTTTTCTGAGCTCTGTAACTGTTTACACAGTCTTTTTCCAAACTTTTCATCCTTTCGTCACTTATCAGTTCACTTGCCTCATATGCATTTATGACACTTTGTTTCTTAAAACACTCACTTTCCATCTTGCCTACTTTCATTTTCAAATCGTTGATAACTTCAGTTAAATCAATAGTAGAAGCAGAATGTACCTGAGATGATGATCCAGTTTCTTTCTCAATTATGGACATGAATGCCACATTTGCTTTCTTGATATCATTTGCAATGTCTTCTTCATGATTGCTCCAATCAAATTTACCTTCATGTTGTGTTGTTACAACAACATTTCGTTGATTTCTGATCTGATTTTGGTTGGCTGGAACAGTGTTGTTTGGAACATTTTGAAGGTGTTGGTTGTTGTTTCAATGAAAACTTTGATTCTGAGGCACTCCTTGATCATGATTGTTCATTTGAGGCTGAAAGTTGTTGAAGTTGGGATTAGAGTTGTTGGGATTGTTGTTAAAGTTGTTGTTGTTGGGTCTCTGCTGATTCTGTTGATATTGAGGCTGCTGATTTCTTGGTGGATTCTGAAATTGGTTTACTTGGAAATTTCTTGGCATGTTACATTCTCGTGCAAAATGACCAGGCTATTGGCAATTGTAGCAAATGGCTTTTGACTTGTCAAAACCAATTCTTTCATTTGGCCCTGATAGGAGTGACCTACCAGTCCTATTGTAAAGCATCTTACTTCTAAGAGCCAACATAGCTGCTTGCCACTTCAAATCCATGTCCTCCAAATCATCAGCATCTATCTGCTCAAGATCATCTTGTACCACACTTGTGTGAAACAAATTCTTTGCAACAAATGCATTATATGATTCTGTAAACATTGAAAGCAAGACCTATGTTTCACTGTCTTGACCATGTCCACCACTAGTATGAGGTACATTTCCACTTGCCATTGAGGCAGAATCAGTGTCATCAATCAGTTGCACATTGAATCTTTGCTGGTTACCAAGATTACTTGTGCTACCACCAACAAAAGATTTTGGAGTGTCAGTACTATGCTCAACTGGTTCTTCAATAATAGGAATCTGCTGTTGATTCTTGGTAGTCAAATTACCCATAGGTGCAATCAATGCATTTGAAACATTGAAGCAGGGTCTTTTCTCCTTAATAATCTCATTCTCTATCATCTCTATCTCTGCAGCTTGAAGTAAGCACACTACATCATCCAATTTCAAGTCATTGAAGTTGTGCTTCTGAAGGATGAATTTGCAGGCAGTGTACCATTCCTTTGGAATAGAGTTGAGCAGCTTGGTATTCAGGTCAAAGTCAGTCATGACATAGTCTGTGGTTCTGAGATCATTCACTATTGATAAGAACCTTTCAAAGAATAGATTTCAACCTTTCTTCTTCTTTATACTTAAATCTTTCTAGCTGTTGCTTCAATCTCTGCTTCTTGATGTTTTTGAGCTCAACATTTCTCTCAAACATTTCAAGTATTGCATCATACATTGCTTTGGCATTCGGATGATGTGCAACCTTGGTAAGTATTTCCCAAGACAGACCTAGCTTTAACATAGCTAAAGCCTTGTCATCTAATTTTCTCATTCTTTCTTTCACAGCAACAGTTGCAGCTGTGTTTGCACCTTCCTCATCAGTGCCTTGTGGACCATTCTTGATGGAGTTCCACATATCAACATCATTATAGCAAATGGCTTCTTCAAACAAGACCTTCCATTTTGTGAAATTTTCCTGTCCATACAGTCTAGGAATCTTGTTAGTAGACACTTCTTGTTCTTCGTAACCAGACATTTTGTGAAATCAAAAATAATTTCTTTGTAAAAACAGAGTTAAAAAAAAATAATCAGATATGAAAACCGGTTGTTCAGATCTGATGTGTCTGATATGATTAGAACAAGATTTATATATAAAAATTAAAGCTTTAAACAGAATAAGGAAGAGAAAACACAAAATGATTGTAGACCTGGAAGAAAAATGAAGAACAGAGCTGCTGACGTCACTTTTCAACGGTACAGTGGTCTGCTTACGTCATCTTTCTTCAAATCTTCAATCAACAACAATCTTTCCAAAATAGCAGCAACAAGCTCTGATACCACTTGTCAAGTCCCCGATTTCAGCTGAATCTTACTCAAATTATGTCATAACTCACACAAATAGATGTGTCGACAAGGGAATTATGACAGGTTATTATATTTAGAAAGATTACAGTTAGTTAAAGGCGAAATCAATAACAAACAGGGTAGTTGCAATTAATAATCAAAGGTAACTAACACACTCAGGATTCACTCAAAAGATTTCCATTTATATAAAATTCATCATACAAAGGGTAATCGATTTAGGGTTTCTTGAGGGAAAGTATTATCCGTACTATTCTAAGACAGCCGTCACACTCAATAATATTCTCTCTGAATTAATGAGTCTATCTGCCTTTTTCGCCGCTACGGAGGTGTGACCTACATTATTCCTTTTATAGGCCTGACACCTCCATTACAGATGTCATTCCTTCTAGAAACCCTAAATGCTAAAACATATTCAAATTACATATTCAGAATTATTCTAAGTGTAAAACAAGTCTTCCGGGTAGGCTTTGCAACAATATTCATTTTTCGAGTAGGCTGTGTGCTCTGCCATCCTTCAGCACTTAGTAACATAGAAGTGTGCTCGGGATCAGTTTCCGGGTAGACTTTACTTGAAGAGTATTTTACCAAGTAAAATACCCACCGTGTAGACTTCAATCTTCTTGACTTTGCCAGACTTTACCCGACAAACCCATACGAGCAACCTTGTTCTTCAATGGTCCATTCAACTCTTTGCTAGAAATTAACTTATTAGCAAAGTGTGCTCGGTAGCACTGTTCCTTGCTTGAGTTGAACCTTGCCCGATATTACTTAAAGATATTCCATTAAATCATCAAACTTGCTTGGACCACTGTATTATTAATAAATACCTTGACCGGTCTTCCAATTACTCGGTTTCATGAGCTTGGATAGCCAAAAGCTTACTAGGGAGTGAACTTTACTTGGCTTTGAAGAACAGACTTGCTTGATAAAGTGAACCTTGCCCGGATCTACATAAACTAGTGAACCTTGCCCGGCAATGCACTAATTTGCAAACCCTGCTCGGATATCCACTAAAGAAGACTTCTTGAAGATAACCTTGCCCGATGGACAAAATATTGTACCTGGCTAAGTAAAAGCTTGCTCGGAGGTCTAAGATGTGCCCGGATCCATACTTAGCGAATTCTGAGGAGGTTGAGAAGATTTCAATCTTCCATATATCTCACTTTGGTCAAATCTTTGACTCAACATACCCGGGAATAACTTCAATCGTGAGTTGTACAACCACACTCTTTGACCTTCCTCGAACGTCTTTCTCCTCAGCTTAGGATCATGCACTCTTTTCATCTTGTCTTTATAAGCTGATGTACACTCATATGCTTCGTCTCTCAACTCCTCTAACTCACACAAGTTCAACTACCTTTGCTTACCTGCACACTCATAATCTAGATGAATTTTCTTAACCACCCATAACTCGCGATGGGCAATTTCAACAGGTAAATGACATCCTTTCCCATAAAACAACCGACAAGGGGTGGTTCCAATAGGCGTTTTAAAAGCCGTATGGTAAGCCCATAACGCATCATTTAATTTATTTGACAAATCTTTACGATCAGGCCTTACCTTCTTTTGCAAAATCTCTTTTATTTGTAGATTGGAAACCTCCACTTGACCACTCGTTTGAGGATGATATGGAGTGGCAATGCGGTGGTTAACGCCATACCGTTTAAGCAATTTGCCAAAATTAAAAATTTTAAAATGTGAACCCCTATAACTGATTATGACACGAGGAACACCGAATCATGAAAATATGTCTGATTGGACAAATTTGCAAAAAACGGTATGGTCGTTTGTCTTGGTGGCGATTGCTTCTATCCATTTAGAAACATAGTCAACCGCCACTAAGATATATAATTTCTGTAATAATTTGGGAACGGGCCCATGAAATCAATCCCCCGAACATCAAAGATGTTGACAACAAGGATTGGTTGCATGGGCATCTCGTCCCTCTTTGAAATGCCACCTATTTGTTGGCATTTAACGCAATTTTTAACAAACTCAGCTGCGTCTTTATAGAGGGAGGGCCAGTAGAATCCACAAGTCAAGACACGATGCCCTGTCTTTTGTCCATTAAAATATCCACCACATGGTGATGAATGAGCATGGTGTAGGACACTTTTGACTTCCTCCTTCGGGATGCACCTTCTCATCACTTGATCGGCACCCACCCGAAACAGGTCCGGGTCTTCCCAAACGTAGTACTTTACCTGTGATAGGAAGTGTTGCTTCTTCTTCTTGGGCCAAAATTTAGGAACTATATATGCAACAAGAAAATTAATAATGTCAGCATACCAAGGTAACATTGAAAAAGAAAACAGTTGTTCATTCGGAAATAACTCATTGATGGCCTTGCATCTTCTTCCTCCTCTCCAATCCATCTAGACTAATTGTCCATGACCACACTCTCGCTCCCTTTCTTGTCCCGGATCTCCACATCAAACTCTTGAAGTAGCAAATTCCATCTGATTAAGCGCGGCTTTGCATCCTTCTTTGACATCTATTTCACTTCACTATGATATGAAAACACAACAACTTTGCTTCCCCAAATATAAGATCGAAATTTATCCAATGCATATACTACCGCTAGCAACTCCTTTTCCGTGGTGGTGTAATTACTTTGAGCATCGGAAAGAGTTTTTCTTGCATAGTATATGGCAACGAGTTTCTTATCCACCTGTTGACCCAAAACAGCCCCGAATGCGTAGTCACTCGCGTCACACATAATTTCAAACGGAAGTGACCAATCGGGTGACATCAAGGTCGGGGCTTCAACCAATTTGTTTTTAAGCATATTAAAAACTTTTAAGCAATCTTCATCAAAAACAAATGGTACATCTTTTAATAACAGATTACACAACGGTTTTGTAATGACACTAAAATTTTTTATAAACCGTCAATAAAACCCGGCATGTCCCGAAAATGACGGGATTCCCTTAATATTAGTAGGAGGTGGCAAATTATATATAACATTAACATTAGCCCGGTCAACCACAATCCCCCAACTAGAGATGACATGCCCCAAAACCGTTCCCTCTTGCACCATAAAATGGCTCTTTTCCCAACTTAAGACCAAATTCGTTTTCACACATCTTTTTAAAACTTTTTTTATTTCAGTTAAGCATGATTCAAAAGATGAGCTGAAAATAGAAAAATCATCCATATAAATTTCAAGTGAATCCCCGACCATATCTGAAAAGATACTCATCATGAACCTTTGAAAGGTGGCTAGGGCATTAGACAAGCCGAAAGGCATTCGCCTAAATGCGAATGTACCGTATGGACACGTGAAAGTGGTCTTATGTTGGTCATCAGGGTGAATAGCAATTTGATTTTACCCCGAGTAGCCATCTAAAAAGCAATAAAATTTCTGACCAGATAATTTTTCGATGATTTGGTCAATGAACGGTAGAGGAAAATGATCTTTGGATGTCGCGGCATTCAACTTCCGGTAATCAACACAAATTCGCCACCCAGTTACCGGTCGGGTACCAATTTCTTCACCTCTCTCATTACCGGTTATCTGAATACCCGCCTTCTTCGGAATCGTTTGTGTTGGACTCACCCAAGTACTATCCGAAATCGGAAAAATAATTCCCGCATTGTCACACCCCTTTCTAAAGCATAGGAGCATGACACATAAGTTGGTATCGTAATTGTAAATAAATCAGAGTTACGTTAATTTGCGGAAGACTTATAAAACTTTAAGGATCGAAATATAGTATTTACATGAAAGACGGGATTATAAAATACCCGTTTGAGTTAACAAAACATTTAATTGTTTATGATTACAAAACCACCATATATTAAGTTTATAAAAAATAAATCCGAGCCATTGGATATCATAGTACTTCATCATTCCAAGCTCTAACTTTGTTCACCTGCAAAATGTAATAAAATACGTCAGCAACAAATGCTGGTGAACAAGCTAACGCAAAATAACTTTTTTTACTTTATTAACCCTCGAGACTACGCCCGTCTCGGCCCAACGTGGCTTAGGAATAACAAAGTCAAATAACACATTATAAACTAGAGCCTCTACACTAGGTCACCTCACAAACACCGCAGCGTTCGACTTAATTAAGTACCCGTAAATATACACAACGGTCGTACTCCCTGCAGGAGAGCGTCCTACGACCAAGGGTGGTGCGATCATGCCCATACATCACATAGTACCACCTATGTAAGGATCCAGACATATGTATACCACAGCCTGAGGGCTAGGTTCATACCCATAGTTATAACGGTTTTAGGAACACATAGTTCCTTGTAAACAATTTCATATAACAAGTTGACTCTTTTGAAAACATGTTTAAAAGTTTGGGGGCGTATTCATCTTATCTCTTTAGGACCGGCTTCACTCACCGTCCAAGGATCTTTCCCTTTCTTTATCTCGAACCTATAGTTACGAGTATAAATATTTGTTAGTCGGATACACGATCCGTCTTAAGACCATTAGTCTTATATCTCAATCCTCGATTGAACCTTTAGTTCAATTCTTATTTACTTGAAAACCTCTTGTTTAAAAATAAATTATAAACCTTTAGTTTATATTCAAAACTCGACGTTTATTCTTCTCCAAAAACGTAATCTTTTCTTTTATTATTTAAGAATACTCTTTATTCATTAAATAATATTCTCATAACAAAGAATATATACATATATACTTATACATATATATATATATGTTATCGCAATCTTCAATATCATTCTTTTATTCGTTTATTTGTTATGTTTTCTTTTATTTTATCGAGGCATCGAGTATAACCTCGACTTAAGGCTTAAGCCTTGAATATAATATTCAATCATATTGAATTCATTATTACGCCTAACCTCGTTGGCGTTTAGAAATGCTAGGGACTCGAGCAGCACTCCGATGCCGCCTTACTTTGCTCGACACGCTAATCGAGGAACGCCAAATCTTCAACACTCGAGGACACGACTATCGAGATTCCTTGCCATTATAATAACACCTTCTTGATTGAGTGAGGGTAGAGGGTTTGGAAAGTACTTTCAAAGAAATGTTATACACAAACGAAGGATTGTGGCACGCTTATCGAGGAAAATCGTTTATCGGTTCTAGAGAGAGGTTAGAGAGAAGTGAGAGCTGTGTTTGGGATACCTGGAGTGAGATCCCATGGCCGCTATTTATAGACTTCAAATTGGGTCTCGTCGCGGTACGCGATGGGTGCTTCAGCAGACCTATCGCGTACCGCGATATAGGTCTGCTGACGCAGATCGTAGACCTGCCACGTGTTGACACGTGGCAGGCGCCGCTCCACGTGGCAGCAGTGTTGCCACGTGGTGACACGTGGTAGCACATGGTGCCACCGTGTGCCACGTGGCACACGTGTCACACGTTGTCAGACACCCCCTCGCGGTACGCGATGGGAGTCTCTTCTGACTCATCGCGTAGCGCGATGGGTCAGGAATACAGAATTTTCATTTTTAACCCTCAAATTTGGAATTTGGCAATTTTAGTCCCTAGTCTTCGGAAAGTTGATACTTTGAACTCGAAATTTTCATGGTGTTACACGCATCCAACCATTTCAAAACTTCTTTCTTTACAACTTCCCGCATGTTCGGATTTAACCATCTTTGTGCATCATGTGCGGGTTTCACCTCGAGATCTGTGATAATCTTATGCATCACGATAGACGGACTAATTCCCATCAAGTCTGCAATCATCCACCCAAGTGTTGCCTTATGTTCTTTCAGCACTACCATCAATTCCCTTTCTTGATCTTCTTCTAAATTTTAGGCGATGATGGCGGGTAACGTATCATTTTCTCCCAAAAACACATATTTGAGGTGTTTTGGGAGTTCCTTCAACTCGACTACCGGAGGACTCTCAAGTGAAGGTCTCAATTTGGAGTAAATAGTGTCCGGTAGTTTTTCCACCTGTTGAGACCATGACGGTTTCCCGATACTTGCAGCATAAAATTCAACTGCTATTTCCTCTTCTTTTAACTGATGTGAATGCTCTACTGCTGACCTACAACAAATAACACACTCCTCTGTGGCATCATCCTCATTCTCATGAGGATTCAACCCGTCAATGATTTCAACTGCGAAGCATTCATCACTCACCAGAGGGTTAGAAACGTTTGAAAAACAAGTTAACCAAAGATTTTTATTCCCGAAAGCCATGTCAACTACCCCAGTTCTATAGTTTATTAAAGCATTTGCGGTTGCCAAAAAGCGCCTACCGAGAATCACGTTCGGTTGCCGTTTTGGGTCAACCGTGACATAGTCTAGAAATAGAAAGTCAACCGGGTAATAAAAGTCCTCGATCATAACAATTACATCAGTAACAATTCCCCTAGGAAGCTTAAGTGTAAAATAGGACAACACCACGGCGGTGTCAGCTTTTCTATGTGGACCAAAATCATATTGGTCATAGAAGCTTCCCGGGAGGATACTCACCCCATCTCCAAGATCCAATAACGCCCTCGTCATTTTAAAATCGCCCACTTGAATGGGTATTATCGGCATTCCTGAGTCTTGTAGCTTGGGTGGGAGTATTCCCATCAAAACCGAACTCATATTAGCCGTTAAATCGACCTTTTTGGGCATCTTATGAGTTCTCTTTTGAGTACACAAGTCCTTCATATACTTAGCATATGCGGGGACTTGTTTAATAGCATTAATGAGGGGTAAATTAATTTTTACTTGTTTAAAGACTTCCCACATTTCCTCCTGTTGTGGGCCCCTCTCTTTAAGTGATGATATTGCGGGATTCACCAATGCATGAGGAAATGAAACGGTTTTACCCGCGGGACCCGTCTCCTTGGCGTTTGGCATTTCTTTTTTTCCTTTGCCGATTTGTTTGAATTTTTATTAATAAATTTTTTTGATATATTTATTGGTGCAGTTTCCACCTCATCATCACTGTTCCCATTTTATCCCAAATCTTCCACCATTCCTTCAACATAGGAGGATGGTGGATTTACCCCGTTATCATAAACCTTACCATTCCTAAGGGTACTTACCTGGTTAATGTGGGTATTCTTCCCACTTGAAGAGCTGTTATTCTGATGGCTAGGATTCTTCAATGTGTCACTCGGTAACTTGGATGGATTTCGGTTTAGGCTCGCCATTTCTTCAGCCAGTTGACTAACTTGTTTATCTCTTGCAGCATTTTCTTTCTCTTGAAGCTCCAACCTCTGATTCAATGCCTTATTCTAAGTCTCTTGATTTCTATTCTTAGTCTCTTGTTCTGCCTTCATTTGTTTCAATAACTCCATCACGTCCTTAAGTGACTCCTCTTTGTTACCCGAAGAATTTCCTTGCCCCTGCTGATAACTCTTTTGATAACCCTTACTGTAACCCCCAGAATCTCTCTGATTGTACCCACTCTGACTGCTGCCCGAACTATTACCACATTGTTTATGGTTTGACTGATAACCTGTCTTCTGAAAACTACCCTGAAAATTCAGGTTCTGTTGCGTGTTCGGATTTCCATAACTAAAGTTTGGATGATTCATGAGGCCCGGATGATAAGTATTTGAACTCATATTATTATACTTCCTTTCACCCCGCACATAGTTGACCTCTTCTTCTTCTTCTTCTTCAGTTTCTTAATCTTGCACAAGCCCATAAATCGGAACCTCGTGTCCTAATTCACCACAACCTTCACATATCGGATATGTTTTTCCCGACATTCCAGCTCCTAGTACACCTGCAACCAACAACCTATCCATCTTCTTTTCCAGTCTATCCCTTCGATTATTTGATCCATGACTTTCAACTGCTTTTACCACTTATCTTTTTGACATCATGTTCGACTGTGCTTGTCTCTTTGAATTACTCGCATGTCTCTCCAAATGTCCCCAATCCTCGTTTTCATCATTCACAAGAAAAGATCCATTCGTGGTGGCTTGGAGGTCACGAACATAATCATTTGAGAGACTATCGTGGAATGCCTTTATCAATTCCCATAAAGGAATCCCATGATGCGGACAAGTCCTCATCAATCGTTTAAACCTTTGGAATAATTCGTAGAAAGTTTCACCGGTGATCTGCTGAAAGTTTCGAATGTTGTTACGGGCCTCTGTGGTTCTCTATGGAGTATAATACTCGTCTAAAAACTCCTGTTCCAAGTCTTCCCAAGTAAAAATACTAGCGGATGGCAACGATAGAAACCACTGCTTTGCCGCGTCTTTCATACTGAACTGGAAAACTACCATCTTCACCTCTTCCACAGTAAAAACTTGACTCGAGATGAGTGCGCATATCGAGTTGAAGTCACTCAAGTGTAAGTATGGTTCTTCTGTAGCCTTTTCATGAAATGTCGGTAATCCCGTTAAACTATTTTGCCTTACTGAAAAAGTTCTTCCACGTCTGACTGGAATAATGATCGGTAGAGAATTCGTAGCCACTTGTGAAATGAAGTGGCTTTGAACGCCTCTGACTGGTGGTGGAACAAATGCCCTTGGAACTCCATCATCAAAATCATTGTACAGCTGTTCATGGTTTGGTTGCCGTCTTGGAGCTCGATTTTTTTGATTTTCCGGATGATGCTTTCTAATCTCTTGGTCATCACGGGGATCTTGTTGCTGATATCGACCCCCTTGTTCATCTCTAAACTCCTCCTCATCCTCATAATCGAAACCAATGTCGTCCCCTATATGCCAATTTTCCACTCGTGCACGAGCTCGATTAACATCGGGTCTTTCCTCTCTCAAATCATCGTGTCTTTGACGATTTACTGGGGCGGTTCTGATTGACAAATTATCATCCATGTTTCTATGATTATGGTTAACATCTCTTTGGTTGAACATATTGCGGTTTCTGTCACGGTTAACGTTCTGGTTTTGAGGAACTGGTTGTTCTTGGTTATATGGTTTGTAAACATTTGTGACTCTTCTGTTTCGGGTACTCATAGTGTCTTCTTTTGGTGTTATGATTTCAAGTATTTGGTTTAGTATGGGTTTCTGAGCTGCTCGGTTTCGTCTTGCTATTTTCTCAATTTTAGGGTCAAACTGAAGCGACTCTTTCTCATGGGAATATCTCGTCTGCATCAAACTTGTAAAGTTACCTGCACAGACAAAAATCACTAACACCTCGTGTAAACTCAACGAAGAAATAATTAAAAAAAATTAAAAACTAATCTAACTAGCACTTTGCGCGTTGATTCCCCGGCAATGGCGCCATTTTGATGTGGATGTCGTGCTCTAATAAAAAACAAGTATTTATGATGCTTAAATACCTATAACTAGTACGGGTAAGTAAGGTCATCTCCACAGGGAATCAGTGGAAAGTGCAAGTAAAGTTCATGATTATTAACTAATTAACTAAAGTGGACAGACGATGTCAAGCAATTTATAAAGATGATTATAATAACACACGATTATAACTTAACGGTTGGAAACAGTTATGGGAAAATGATTCAATTCGGTTTCAGGTAATGTGATGACCGACTAATCAAAGATTCTTTAAGATTAATTGCGTAGTAATTACTAAACCTAACAGTTGGGTTGTGAGGACAAACGATACCCTAACCGAATTGTTGACACAACTGAACCCTGGTTTACCCAATTACCAGTTTAATGTATGAAACTCAATTTTAAGCAATGACAAACGATTACTGGTTCAATGACATAAGAGCTAACCCTACATGTGATGAACACAACCAGAAAAGGGATGCAAAGTTTGATAATCAAAATAATAAACTGTTTAAACAATCAATTCATAATGTAAAACAAGATTAAAGACATTCAATCAAATTCATAAGCATTCAAAACATAGAATCTGATCAAAGTTAGTTTACACAAAACCCTAGCCTAAAGAGAATACAAAGGTTTAGCGTGACATCAGCATCACGAATGATTCACTTATCTGATGAGAGGACGAAAGCATGCGATGAACGGACGAATTGGAGGCCTCAGCATGGTGCAAAATCGTCCTAGGGCTTTCATTGGTTCAAGGAATGAAGGATATCTTTAATGGGGGTTGAAAAACTGATTATATCAAAGTTAAGGTAATTTTTTCCGTCAGGAGGATGTTAGCGAACATCCCATGGGTGAGACTTTAGCGCCGCACTAAAGACTCAGTTTTTTGATGATCTTACAGATATTCTGACATCACCATCAGGACCCCTTAGTGCCGCGCTAAGGGTGTCTGACATAATTTTCTTTATTTTCTTCATTTATTTTGCATAGGAAAGTGTGCCAATCATCATGAGCATTCTACATCTTCGTTCCAAGCCCGTAATTCCTTCCGCTAAGCATCCTTAACGTCAAGTATCTTGAAACACATAAACATGGTTGAAGTACCAAAGTTCACACAATATTTAAACTAAAAGTAAACAAATAATGTAATAATATACTCGACTTTTGCCCGACCATCAGTACATCATCTAAATTGGGTTTTGATAAGTCGAAAGTGGGATTTTTTTCGTTTCAAGGAGAAAGGTCACTTCAAAGGGTGATAATAGTGCTAATCCGTTTGGAAGGGATTACAACCGACAAGTAATCTATCACCAGAATTATCCACACCATGTTGAATCTTCCAATTCCAGGAAACCTAAAGAACCACCGTCTAAAGCTTATCATGCAACTGCTCAACTTGATGATCAAGGAGAAGAATGCTAGCAAGGACAAGAATCTTAGGTTGCTGTTAAGGAGATAGTTGCTGAGGATGTGTTGATTGAAGAGGTAAAAGTTATTGAAGACAATGTCATAATCGAAGACATTACTGATGAACTTCATGACGACGAGGAATCTGAGCCAAGATCTTATGACAAGATTCATCCTATCCCTTCTGATTTCTTTCAATCTATTTTCCACCTAATATTATTGAAAGTTTTGCAGGTTGGTTTAATGGAGAAGAAATGCCACATGGAAAAATTGACTTTGGGAGGATGATATTGTAGAGGAAGCTATCAGGATTCAAGATCAGGATGTGGAATCAACAAAGGGTGAGAAACTGGTTGATGCTAATTTGACTGATCATCATGCTTTAATGGAAAACCAGGTAAACTATCAAATTAATGTTTTGACTTTGAAATCTTCAAAACTTCAAGTACATGTGTTCAAATCAGTAGCAAACACAAGCCAAATGCTCTGATATCACTTGAAAGACCTGATTCCGGATCATAAACATCATCATATACGTGTAGAACAATACGATACGTATTGATAACTTTGTGTTTACTATACTATATCATATGGCGTAAACATATAATAATGGAATTGATCACATATTCACTCATAATCATCATTATATTGATATAACATTGAGAGTACAAACTAATGATAATTCTCCAAAAAAACTATTACAAATTATGACATGAAAGCCCTATATATACAGCCATCTATAAGCCTTATAAGTCTGGTCAGCGTATAAGACTTATACACTATGTATAGGTCTTATACGTTACTTAGACTTATACGCCCCTTAACAAGTTTTTAATGATTACTATTCAGCCCCTTAACTATAAAATTATGACATATTAAGCCCACAAGACCTAGCATTAGACAATATGCACTAACACTATGCCACGTCTGGTCATGATGACAAGAATACTAAGTCAGATTCGGAGAGTAAGAGGAGATTATTGGCAGATCATTGTGCGATGTTAGAATTTAAAAATAAGAGGAAACGTAAGAAGACTGAGGATGAGACTGATAAGTCTTACGTGTCTGAACAAGTAAAACCAAAGAAGACGAAGGGTTCACGGGGTAAAAAGAACATGTCTACATGCTAGTACTTCATTGCCTTTAGTTGACGAACCTGATGTTGAGGGAGGAGAATGTGATAGAACCCGAAGTGGTTGCTGGTTAGTTGATGCCTAATTTGGAAGTTGAACAGTAGCATGTGGTTGACTTGGGTCATGATGATAACATTTTGAAGACTCATGAAGTGAAGACTAGTCAGTCATCCCAAAGGAAGAAAACTCCTAAGGTTACTGTAAAGGTTACCCCGGAAGTTACTCCGAAGTTTACTCCACAGGGTCAATCTTTTGGATGGCCCGACTAAAGGAGAGTTTGATTTGATGAAGAATAGAGTTGAGGATCAAGATGTTCGAATTGAAAGTCTTACTGAGGAGAATACAAGATTGAGGAAAGAAATTGTGGAGATGAAGAAAAGGTTGGAGAAAAGTGAAAGTAAAAGGTCTGTACAAGCTGATCTGCTGAATCAATACATAACCATGCCATTTGACAAAATTCCTTCACCCACTATTAACCGCCTTGGTTTCTTGCAAACTCAACATAACCTCCTCTAATAGATTTGATATCTTTTAGTAAATGAAGAGTTCCGGTCATTTGTCTAAAAGTTCCACTATCCATTATCTAACGTTAGTTATTGAATCTTAAGAGCTCCTACATATCAGGCAATAGGTTTGTGACACAAGGAAAACCAAGCCCCTTTGGTCTTGGGTTGTTTGAATTTACTAGACAACTCATATTCCAAACAATCATCAAATTCACAATTAGTTGACCCAGTGTCAACATTTGAACTCACACTAGAACTTTGAGACTTATCAGTTTCACACACATTAGGAAAATTTAAATAATTATTTTTAGACTTTGCCACCCAGTTTTGAACAACATAATTTTTCTTTACATACAACTTGTGATTTTGCAAATGTGAACAATCAACAACCTCAAACACACTCTTAGTTGGAACAACATCCACATGTCTTTTGAGAATGTGTGTAGGAACAAATTTTGATGGAGTTGTGTGTTTCACATTTGCAGATTTAACAAATAGTTTCTTAACCACATTCTTTTGAACATGATCATGTAGGAATCGATTAGGACACACATAGAACATATGTCGTAGTTCATTACAGTTTCACACACATTAGGAAAATTTAAATAATTATTTTTAGACTTTGCCACCCAGTTTTGAACAACATAATTTTTATTTACATACAACTTGTGATTTTGCAAATGTGAACAATCAACAACCTTAAACACACTCTTAGTTGGAACAACATCCACATGTCTTTTGAGAATGTGTGTAGGAACAAATTTTAATGGAGTTGTGTGTTTCACATTTGCAGATTTAACAAATAGTTTCTTAACCACATTCTTTTGAACATGATCATGTAGGAATCGATTAGGACACACATAGAACATATGTCGTAGTTCATTACAGTTAAAACATCTTCGCTGGTCTACTAACCTTTCAACTAGTGAAGATTGATTCACGACCCGCTCACGTTCTTCCTTTAGCTTGAAAAAATCTTAATTCCTTTGTTTTTGATTTTTTTTTAATTTTTCATATTCAGACGTTACGCCTTTAACAAAAACAATTTTCTTGAAAACATCCTTCAGCTTACCCCCAATAAACCCAAAACTTGCCTTTTATGATAAAAACTTGTTTTAGAAAATCCTTAAACTTGATCTTAGGTTCATGCACACTGGTCTTACATCTGATACTCTCTTTAAGCAAATTATCATACAACACATTCTCAACGATATTCTTGCAAACTTCACTTTCATAGTCAATACTATTAACAGATTTCCCAAATTGCACATCAATCGACTCAGGCAACAATGTCTCGTGATCATTCAGTGGAGTGTTAACTTCCACATTCATCACCTTATCAAACCCATCAGGTTGTTTTGGAACATAAGCATTCCATATAAGAGGCGGAACATAATGATATCCCAAGCTATTTTTCTTATTCCCAACACCGATACTATCTTATTTGGGACTAATATGATCAAGTACACATGATGAGGCTTAGTAACTCTTAAGCTTTAAATCAATACACATTTTTTATAGATTGTAACTCTTGCTTAAGAGTGGCATTCTCATCAATACCACATTTCCATACACTTTTCTTACATTTCTCACATTCCTGTAACTTTTCAAAAGCCTCTTTTATTTTAAGAAAATCTTGAAAAATGTTATCATAGTTTGTTTTATGTATTTTAATTTCAAAATATTAAAAATCACACTCATGACAACCTATCTCACACTTTTCACATTTAAACACGTTAATTTTAAATTTTACCTGGTTTGCCATTATTGCATAATGATAAGTTAAATCAACATCAACCAGATTCTTTTCCATTGATGATTCCACATCTTGATCTTGAACCTTGACAACTTCTTTTTCAATGTCATTCTCCCCAAACTCAATCTTTCCACGAGGCATTTCTTCTTCATTAAACCAACCTACAAAACGTTCAAGAATATCTGGTGGCAAAATAGATTGAAAGAAATCAGAAGGGATAGGATGAATCCTGCCATAAGATCTTGGTTAAGATTCTTCATCGTCATTAGCTACATTAGTAATTTTCTTGATGATGGAATTATCTTCAACAACTTTTACCCCCTCAATTAACACATCTTCAACTACCTCCTCAGCAACAACCTCAGCAGCATCCTTTTCTTGGATCAGCTCCACTACATGTTCCTGTTGCATGTAGTTGTTCTAGCTGAATCCTTCATCAGGTTGAGCAGCAACATGGAATTTCATTTTTGACTACAGAACATTATCAGGCAGCCGAAGAGCGTTTGGAGAAAGAAAAAGAGAAGAAAAAGGGTAAATATAAAGTAAGTTAGGATGATACAAGAACTTCAGATGATGGGGTGTTCCTGGGGATGTTCACGCTCAATAAATCGAGGATTAACAAACTTATTGGTTTGTTAAGGTATGTTAAACCAGAAGATGATAAGAAGCTGGAGGCTCGTGCAACAACTTATCAGATGAAGAAGTTTATCACTTCGAAGACGGTAAAAGTTGACATTATCTCATGGTTATACAAGTCAGAGCTGAACGTCTGCATTGTAAAATGGGAGCACAACATCCAATACTTCCAACGTATTGCTGATGTTCTCTCATTTCCGAGGTGGGGTGTAAGTACATTGGCCAATAGATCATTCGTCAATCATGGTGAAATTGGTTCTATAGGCATCTATTACACAAGGTAAAGTATGGGTTCAATTACTTCAAGCCGCAAGTTCCTACACACAAGTACATCGACGAGATTGATCTGAGAATGAGCTGGAGGAAGTTGGTTCTTAAGGTAAAACCGCCCAGTACTTTAAAGAAAGTTCTTGTGAAGACATTTCCCCAAAGTCTTTCCAAAGAATTCAACAGGTGGTACTATGATAATCGAACAGATGAATCCGTGATAGTGTTGGGATCTTGGCTGAAGACTGAGTTCGTTAGAGTTATAGACCCTATGTGGTTGGTTAACGTATCTGAGTCTGGAAATGAAGTGTTCTACAAGAATTAGATTCGTTGGGTAGATGTCAGAGATAATGAAGTTGCTATGCAATTCCAACATGTGTTTCATGTTTTCATGCGTTCGGGATTCATAGTTGTGTGGACTGGAAGACTAAGAGATTCAAGCAATGAATATAAAGAGGATGAGACGAGGGGAGTTTGATCGTACAAGTTTTATGCGTCCTAGTTTTTGTTTAACGTATTTGTTATTTGTATAAAGTATAAGGGTATTTTGGTAATTTTATTATGCTTAATTCGCTAATGTAAGACACATTTGTTAGAGTAGATAATAACGAATGTGTCCCCGTGTGTTTATTCGTGACTTTAGTTAGGCTTGTTAATGAATGTGGACTATGAATGTGCTTGTTCTTTAGAATAAAGTAAAGATGTTTATGTATGATAGCGAATGTCGCTAATTCGTTATGGCTTGTATAATGATTGAGATCATCGTCTATAAATACCCTGCAATGTATTGAGTAAATTATTAGTTCTTATTATTAATCATTTGAGTACTTTTATGTTGTCCAACTGCACTCTCAACACACACAATACACAATGGTAATGGTATTGATATCGTAACTGTAACATCACAGAAATTTCGAGCCAAAAATGTCAAAATTCTAAAGTCAAGGGACCAATTCTGCAAATTTCCAAACTCAATAGTTAAAATTGAAAATTCGGTTTTCCTGACCCATCGCGATACGCGATGGATCAGAAGAGAGACCCATCGCGTACTGCGATGGGTTACCTGACACATTGTGACACGTGTGCCACGTGGCACATGGTGGCACCACCTGCCGGCACGTGCCACCACGTGGCAACACGCCGCCATGCGGCACAACGCCTGCCACGTGTCGCCACTTGGCAGGTCTACTGTGTGACTCACCTGGCCTACGTCGCGGTACGCGACAGGTGACCAGGAGGCCATCGCGTACCGCGATGGGCTCCCTGAAAATGTCTATAAGTAGCAAGTTCGGGATTTCATTTCCCACATCCAAAAATTAGTAGCTCTTTCTCTCTCTAACATCTCACTAACATACCTCGAAGTTCGTGCCCCGATCCCCCGGTAAACGTACCCTCGATTCCTCGATTTCCGTGTTATACCTCGATATTCGGACCACTCCCCGATGACATTCCAAACAAGAGGGTGGTGTTGTTTCGACATCCCGATGATCATCTTGAAGAACGTGCCATGAAGAGTTGGTGTCTCGTTTTGCATACTCGAGTGAAGTGTTGATCAAGCGAGAGTTGAAAAGAGTGAAAGGCGTCGAAGTGCTGCCCAACTTTCTAGGGTATTTATAAGACGACAAAGGTAGGCATAATGCCCAAATAAAATAATAATAAAATATTATAAAAGCTTAACGCTAAAGTCAGTCGAGGTTATACTCGATACCTCGAGGATAAAAGAAGTTTATAACAAAGAAAAGAGAAGAAAGAAATACAAGTATATATATATATATAAGTGTGAATATAATTCTTTGTTATAAGTATTATTTAAGTAATAGTGAGTATTCTTAAATAATAACGAAATGAAAGAAATACGTTTCTTATAGAAGAAGAAACGTAGGGTTTTATAAAATAAACTAAAGGTTTATAAATGTTACTTTTTAACTAAAGGTTTTAAAGTAAAAGAAAAAAAGAATCGAGGTGACGATTATAAAACTAAGACTAACGGTCTTAAGCCGGATTGTATATCTGACTAACAAAAGTTATACTCGTACTATAGGTGCGAGATAGCAAGGGAAAGACCCACAGACGGTGTTGGAAACCGATCACAATCAAAAGGTGAATACGCCCCACTTTTACAAACTTGTTTTCAAACGAGTCAACTTGATTATGTGTAAAACTTTACATGAGACTAAGTGTCTCTAGAAACATTGTAAATAAGAGTATAAGCCTAACCCTCATGCTGTAGTATACGTTTGTCTGGATCCTTACATATGTGGTAAAATGCGCTGGGCACATCGCACCACGATTGGTCACGACCTCCATCCACGATGGGCCGGACCTAAGTTACGTTCGAGTGAGACTGACCATGGGTATATTTATGGTACCTAAGGTATGTCGAAACGCTGCGATGTTTTGCTGAGGTGACCTAGTGTAGAGACTCAAGTTTATAATGATATTGTTTAATTTGATTATTCCTAAGCCAAGATGGGCCAAGACTTATGTGGTCTCGAGGGGTGATTAAGTAAAGAAAATATTTTAGCGTCAGCATATTCACCAGTATTCATTGCTGACATATTTTCTAATTTTTTACAGGTAACCAAGAATAGAGCTTGAAGGACGAAGGGCTCAAGAATCCGATGGCTTAGATATTTTTATTTAAACATTAAATATGATGCTTTTGTAAACTGATAAACAAGTAAAACTTAAACGAGACTTTTGTCTCGTCTTTTGTGTTGTAAATATTTATAATCTAAATCCACATGTTTTTATAAGACTTCTGCATTAACCCGCTACTCTGAGTTATTTACAAATGTGGTGCCAACTATTGATCACACTCCTAGGCCTAAGATGGGGGTGTGATAGTAACCAATCAAACACTGGTTTCTCATATACCCTACTTTTGAAATTCTAACATCTCCATTTTATCCATTTCACCTACACCATTAACACACATCCTCCTCCTCCTCTTTCAAATCCGGATCTATAACCTTGGGAATTCAAGAATTTTTTACAGATCTTGAAACGTCTAGTAACAAGAAATCATCACTCGTATTAAGACTTGAAGCTCGAATCAAATTCGTAAGGTATAATTTCTGCAGAAGGTTGTTCTAGAAGTGTTGAGTTGATGTGAAAAATGGTGGAGCACTAAATTGGACCTTGTAGTAAAAGAAAGAGACAAGCTTGATTGCAAATAAATACTTTAAAATGGAATGTTTTTTAAAGATACCAGCTAATATTCATATAACATGTAAGTATAAGTTATTTTCAAGAACTGGTTCAAGATATGACAAATTAAGCTATTTATACAAATACCCTATAGGTCCATATAAGTCTATTGGCTTATAAGTCTTATACGCTACGTATAAGTCTTATACGTGGTAAAACTTATACGCCCCTTTAACATGATATTCTAACAGTTCAACTCCTTTAACTAATCCAAGACCTAGCGATAGACAATTTGCTCTAACAGTCCCCCCCTTGGATATTGCTTGGTCTTGGTGTCTAAGCAGGAGTTTGTTAGACTATCAACATGTTTGAGTACGAAATTACTTGTTAGACTATCACAGTGTCTACTGCTTAGACACCAAGACCAAGCAATATCCATGGGGGAGACTGTTAGAGCAAATTGTCTATCGCTAGGTCTTGGATTAGTTAAATGAGTTGAACTGTTAGTATATCATTTTAAAGGGGCGTATAAGTTTTACCAACGTATAAGACTTATAGGTAGTGCATAAGTCTTATACATCACTAGACTTATATGGACCTATAGAGTATTTGTATAAATAGCTTAATTTGTCATATCTTGAATCAGTTCTTGAAATCATGTAAGGCCCCGTTACCGGAAGCCCTACTTTCGCGTCGGATTTACTCATAAACACAGTTCTTCAAATCAGAGTTTATTAAAACTTTTCGCGGAATATAAAACATCAATCATTTGTTACAAATCATTCAATCTTTTCTTTGATACCATAACACAAAACTTTATATTTAAAACATCTTTACTTCTTTCTTCAGATGCCAGCCGTTCAATCCATGCCGTGTGTCATCCTCATGCTAACTCTATAATCAGCTCACCTGCGTGCATACTAAAAGTCAGCTACGCTGAGTGAGTTCTAGTTAATCAAGCAACTTATCATACAACCACTTCATACAATATATATATACGTATCCGAAGACACATAGTCCACTGTCTAACATGCCACTGTTTAACCACTTAATTACCCCTACAGCTTAGCCACTTAATTACAACGGCACGTATAGGCTTTCCCTATCACGCACTCACGCTATGCCACTTAATAACGAAGGCACGTATAGGCTTTCCCTATCACGCACTCACGCTATGCCACTTAATAGCGAAGGCACGTATAGGCTTTCCCTATCACGCACTCACGCTATGCCACTTAATAACGAAGGCACGTATAGGCTTTCCCTATCACGCACTCACGCTATGCCACTTAATAACGAAGGCACGTATAGGCTTTCCCTATCACGCACTCACGCTATGCCACTAACACCCTTACTAGACTCCTGCTACCTCTAACACACTCTACCTCAACCTGCCTCGGTCACACTCATATTAGTTTAGTATTTACGTAGTGAACAAGTCACATCACATCATTCATACACACTATCAACCACTTGGCAATCGCTATCCTTGGCGATACGTGCAATATCCGAAGATCGTTCACGTACCGACAAGCATTATAAATATATACCTCATATAACATCTATAGCATACACTTACCACTTAAAGTAAGTGGATTCACACTTCACATCGAGTATGCACACAGCCCCGAAAACATAACAAGGAAATGGGGCTAGAAACTCACCTGGATCCTGTTACGCTCGCCGTTGATCGTAATTCCTTTCTTTAACTGGGCTCGGCTAACTGTATAATATTTACACATATCAATTAACTACTACTACTCGTTTTCGATAACTGCCTTAACACATTTTCCATTAGGTTTTTAATTTATTTTATAGACGAACTTCGCTTCAGGCGAAGTTAAACCTTAGGCGAACTTGGAAACAGCTTGGTTCTGGCTTGATTCGATCGAATAGGAACACGTTCGATCGAATAGGAACACGTTCGATCGAATACAACACGTTCGATCGAATAGGAACACGTTCGATCAAACAGGAACACGTTCGATCGAATAGGAACACGTTCGATCGAATACAACACTCATTCGATCGAATACAAAACTCATTCGATCGAATGAGTTGGAGACCATTCGGTTGCTTCCCTATTCGGTCGACTGGACTTGTTCGATCTACGCATTCGATCGAATGGACTGATTCGATCGACTGGTTCGATCGAATGAGTCTGATTCGACTCCTTCAAGCTGGGCGACGGAGAAACCCACGGGTTTTCCAGATTTTCCAGATTTTTGACCCAAAATCGAAGTTTTTGACATGGAAATGCTCGGGATTGAAAGGGCTATCGATTCCTAGTACTTTTAAACACAAAAGCTTGCATTTTGACACCAAAACAAGGCGGTTTTTGACCCGAAAACTCAAGTTACGAAAATAGGGAGTTTTTGCTCGATTTGAGCTCGAAAATGGTTATGAAAACGGATGATTTTCGAGAGGGACTTACCAAAAACGATTAGGAACTAGATTGTGGACTCGGATTTGTGATTTGAGAACTTTCTCTCTCTAGCTTCTCTCTCTAGAAATGAGAGTGTTTGGGTGGGTGTAAGTGAAGGAAGATGGTGAAAATGGTGGAAGTGTCAAGAACTTTCGTTTATATACTACGGGTTTGGTTAGGCTCGGGTTGGCTTCCTACGGGTCGAGACAGGCCGAGTTCATAAAATAACTAAGCCCAAGACCCGTTCCTTACTCGACATTAAATAACTAAAACGTGAAATTACTAAACATAACTTTCTTTTATTTATCAAAATAAAAAATTTCGGGATGTTACAAGTCTTCCCTCCTTAAAGAGGTTTCGCCCCCGAAACCTAACTTATTCCCTATAAACGGAAAACTTCTTATATTTACACGCTTTACCATCACACAACTATTTATTATAACCAACATGCATTCAAGTTAAATTCATAGATCGTTCATACTAAAGCACAAGAAGTCACAAGTACTTCATAACATAAAAGGAAATCATTCAAGCTTGCTAAACAACATAGGTTCAACTGTAACATAAAAACACTCTTTAACTACTAAACATAAAACAACTGTGACATGCCACTTATTCTCCTGCAACCTCCTCAGCAGCTAATAGACCATCCCTTCACGCGTTTCCTCTTCCTTCCCTCACTGCCACGGCTTCTCTACACTCCCTAGCTATGTGACCTGACTTACCACACCTATAACACTTCTGGTCCTCGGTGCATTCACGGGAGAGGTGCCCCTCCCTCCCACATCGGTAGCACTGGTTTGGACCAGCCTTGCATTCCCCCAAGTGCATCTTTCCACACACCTTACATGCTCCACTCCCTGCCATCTTCTGTGTCCTTCTCCCTGCATGTTCCACGATATCCCCAGCTCTTTTAGTTCCTTTCCCTTTTCCCTCATCTTCCACTCCCACATCATCCGCCGCCAGATCATCATAGACTATCTCCGCCAACTCGACCGCAGACTCAAAGGTAACAGGTTTGTTGGCCCTGACCAACATGCGGACCTTCTGGGGAAGTCCTCTAACGTAGCACTTGATCCGTTTCGCCTCGGTGTTCACCATGTCAGGTACCAACCTAGACATGCGGTTGAATTCAGTGGTGTACTCACGATGTGTCATCTTGTCCGCCTTTAGATTCAGAAACTTCATCTCGGCCCTCTCAACCTCAGCATCAGCACAGAACCTTTTCATCACTAACTCCTTAAGGTCATCCCACCTCATGGCCTTAATCTCCTCTCGGGTCTTCCTTTGTTCGACCGTTTCCCACCAGTACATGGCCTCATCTTCAAATGACTGAGTGGCATAACCCACTGCTTGGTCAGGACGACACTCGCTAATGCGGATAACCTTATCCATGGCGGTTATCCACTGAAGGGTAGCGATTGCGTCTCCCAAACCAGTCAACTTAGGCGGGTCACAACCTTTGAAGGACTTATAGTTGCAACCGCCTCGGCCCCTCTTCCTTTCATCATCTTTCACAGACTTTACCTCACTCGAGTTATCCCTTTCCCTCTCGTCATTCTTTCTATTATTACCACCTGCCCCTTCAACGGTTCGTTCACGGCTTCCAGCAGACCCTTCGGGATTCAGGTTCTTCACAGCAGCAACTACAGCTTGAACAATGGCTGCTTGAACTGCAGGGCTAAGTTGAACTTCTTCGTTGTTGTTCTGGTCTCCTCCAGCTGCGCTTCCTTCATCTTCGGTGTGGGAAGCTTCTTCCACCGAGGGTTGCCGGACAAGACGAGGCCTGCCACGACGCCCAGTGCGACCCCCAGTTTCAACAAATTCTCCAGCTCCAGCCATCGTAATCTAAAAGGGAAAACACAAACATCATCACTCAAGGATCTATCTAGTACAAGGATAGTAAGGCTAACAGGTAATAACAGTGGCCAGTTGTGATTAGCTGATCACGTTACTTTCCGTGTCCTATACACTTCCCTTTATGAGTCCATTTGTGCTGGTTCTACATAAGCAGTTTGTCAAATCAAACAATCAATTATTCCTATCCCTAACGTTCACATATCTTTCTTTTCTCATTAACATATATCATTTAATCATACACCTTACCTTTACTGATCTTGCTTGAGCGACACATGGCATTCTTGAACTGGCATCTTCTTTCCTTTCTTACTTAAATCCCATTTTCTGTTCGAGTCTAAGCATGTAGGATGCTTAAATCTCTCGAACTTATGCTCTGATACCAACTTGTAAGGCCCCGTTACCGGAAGCCCTACTTTCGCGTCGGATTTACTCATAAACACAGTTCTTCAAATCAGAGTTTATTAAAACTTTTCGCGGAATATAAAACATCAATCATTTGTTACAAATCATTCAATCTTTTCTTTGATACCATAACACAAAACTTTATATTTAAAACATCTTTACTTCTTTCTTCAGATGCCAGCCGTTCAATCCATGCCGTGTGTCATCCTCATGCTAACTCTATAATCAGCTCACCTGCGTGCATACTAAAAGTCAGCTACGCTGAGTGAGTTCTAGTTAATCAAGCAACTTATCATACAACCACTTCATACAATATATATATACGTATCCGAAGACACATAGTCCACTGTCTAACATGCCACTGTTTAACCACTTAATTACCCCTACAGCTTAGCCACTTAATTACAACGGCACGTATAGGCTTTCCCTATCACGCACTCACGCTATGCCACTTAATAACGAAGGCACGTATAGGCTTTCCCTATCACGCACTCACGCTATGCCACTTAATAGCGAAGGCACGTATAGGCTTTCCCTATCACGCACTCACGCTATGCCACTTAATAACGAAGGCACGTATAGGCTTTCCCTATCACGCACTCACGCTATGCCACTTAATAACGAAGGCACGTATAGGCTTTCCCTATCACGCACTCACGCTATGCCACTAACACCCTTACTAGACTCCTGCTACCTCTAACACACTCTACCTCAACCTGCCTCGGTCACACTCATATTAGTTTAGTATTTACGTAGTGAACAAGTCACATCACATCATTCATACACACTATCAACCACTTGGCAATCGCTATCCTTGGCGATACGTGCAATATCCGAAGATCGTTCACGTACCGACAAGCATTATAAATATATACCTCATATAACATCTATAGCATACACTTACCACTTAAAGTAAGTGGATTCACACTTCACATCGAGTATGCACACAGCCCCGAAAACATAACAAGGAAATGGGGCTAGAAACTCACCTGGATCCTGTTACGCTCGCCGTTGATCGTAATTCCTTTCTTTAACTGGGCTCGGCTAACTGTATAATATTTACACATATCAATTAACTACTACTACTCGTTTTCGATAACTGCCTTAACACATTTTCCATTAGGTTTTTAATTTATTTTATAGACGAACTTCGCTTCAGGCGAAGTTAAACCTTAGGCGAACTTGGAAACAGCTTGGTTCTGGCTTGATTCGATCGAATAGGAACACGTTCGATCGAATAGGAACACGTTCGATCGAATACAACACGTTCGATCGAATAGGAACACGTTCGATCAAACAGGAACACGTTCGATCGAATAGGAACACGTTCGATCGAATACAACACTCATTCGATCGAATACAAAACTCATTCGATCGAATGAGTTGGAGACCATTCGGTTGCTTCCCTATTCGGTCGACTGGACTTGTTCGATCTACGCATTCGATCGAATGGACTGATTCGATCGACTGGTTCGATCGAATGAGTCTGATTCGACTCCTTCAAGCTGGGCGACGGAGAAACCCACGGGTTTTCCAGATTTTCCAGATTTTTGACCCAAAATCGAAGTTTTTGACATGGAAATGCTCGGGATTGAAAGGGCTATCGATTCCTAGTACTTTTAAACACAAAAGCTTGCATTTTGACACCAAAACAAGGCGGTTTTTGACCCGAAAACTCAAGTTACGAAAATAGGGAGTTTTTGCTCGATTTGAGCTCGAAAATGGTTATGAAAACGGATGATTTTCGAGAGGGACTTACCAAAAACGATTAGGAACTAGATTGTGGACTCGGATTTGTGATTTGAGAACTTTCTCTCTCTAGCTTCTCTCTCTAGAAATGAGAGTGTTTGGGTGGGTGTAAGTGAAGGAAGATGGTGAAAATGGTGGAAGTGTCAAGAACTTTCGTTTATATACTACGGGTTTGGTTAGGCTCGGGTTGGCTTCCTACGGGTCGAGACAGGCCGAGTTCATAAAATAACTAAGCCCAAGACCCGTTCCTTACTCGACATTAAATAACTAAAACGTGAAATTACTAAACATAACTTTCTTTTATTTATCAAAATAAAAAATTTCGGGATGTTACATGGCAAGGCCAAACCAGGCAAGACAGCAAGTCATGTTAAGAGAGGCACAAACGCTAAATGAGGGCAAAACAAGGATCCCATGAGACCCCATGCCCACATCGTTTTCCATATCCAGGATACCAAGCAACGCTCAATGGGCCACAACATCAACGCAAGCATAATGTTGTGGATCAAAGAGACCGCCTTGTGGTTCATCCGATGCCACAAAAATGGCACGAGACGAAATCAACTGTAATCAACCAAGACAATACCAACGCTTAGGTACGCAACACAGAAACCCACAATTTGGCCAGGCAATAGATGCCCAAACAAACAACTGAAGAGGTATGCCGGGTGGAAGTTGTTGCACAAGCAAAGAGCCAACCACCCGTAACAAACCAAACACAACTCATGCACCTTTACGATGGACATTCCCAAGAACCGCTCAACTAGTGACAACCCACAAGGCACAAAGGCATTGTGAACAGCCAAAAGCCATGGCAATCCCCAGAAAGCACCGGGCGATGCGAATACCCCCAACCCCCCGCCCCCCACCCAAGCCGTTCTAGACATTCATCAAGATCGAACGAAACGAAATTATCCCACTTGTGGCAACAACAACGCTGTAAAAAACAGCAGGCAACGATCCACAATAACCATGACTAGGACAGGCCAAAGCATTGTTTTCATCAGGGAGGTGACCTCAACCTGAATAATGCTATTCTTGGGCCTGGGAGGTGCCCTCAACCGACAGGCGCCCACTAATCTTCCAGCTCTCGACCAGACTTCCCACGACTACCGTATGACGACCCCCCCGGGGGAACTAGCCATTCCGGGCAAGGCGGTCAACGTACAAGAGGCCCCCCGGACAAATCAGTTGGGGATCCATCAATCAGGAATCCAACATCCTAGCCATCGCCTCAAATACACCTCGGCAGCCGCTTCTCGAAACCAAACCAGGAAAGCCAAGAATCAAGCCTTGGACGAGTAAAGCAACCCAGCACCCCAGCCACGCTTCGTTTGGATAAAAGGGACGTGTCGTTGCACCACAAAATTTCGTAAACCCACCATCGACCTTAAATCATGCCTAGAACGGACGAGCAAGCATGTCATGGCAGCCCACAGCCATGACAAGGGGGCAACCTTCCCTAAGGCATGCTTGCTCTCAACCCACACCCCCCTATATATACATTCTGAACATTTAGCAAAGTGACAGGAACAGACATTAAATTTTTGAGGAATCATAATTTTTGAAGGCACCCATATGCTAGCCTTGGCCGAGTTTTGCATGCCTTGGCATGCCTTTGGCTGTGCCTTGGCCGAGTTTTGCATGCCTTGGCCGTGCCTTGGCCGAGTTTTGCATGCCTTGGCCGAGTTTTGCATGCCTTTGGCTTGCCCATGGGCGCCTTGGCATGCCTTTGGCTTGCCTTGGCCTGGCCATGGGCGTGCCTGGGCATGCCTTTGGCTTGCCCACGGGCGTGCCTTCGCATGCCTTTGGCTTGCCCATGGGCGCCTTGGCATGTCTTGGCCTGGCCATGGGCGTGCCTTGGCATGCCTTTGGCTTGCCCATGGGCGCCTTGGCATGCCTTGGACGTGCCTTTGGCTTGCCTTGGGATGCCTTAGGCTTGCCCATGGGCGCCTTGGCATGCCTTAGGCTTGCCTTTGGCTTGCCTTGGCTTGCCTTGGCCGTGCCTAGGCCGAGCCTTGCATGCCCAAGACGTGCCTTTGGCTTGCCCATGGGCGCCTTGGCATGCCCATGGGCGCCTTGGCATGCCTTGGCCTGGCCATGGGCGTGCCTTGGCATGCCTTTGGCTTGCCCATGGGCGCCTTGGTATGCCTTGGACGTGCCTTTGGCCTGCCTTGGCATGCCTTTGGCTTGCCTTGGCCTGGCCATGGGCGTGCCAGGGCATGCCTTGGCCGAGCCTTGCATGCCCAAGACGTGCCTTTGGCTTGCCTTGGCATGCCTTTGGCTTGCCTTGGCCGTGCCTAGGCATGCCTTTGGCTTGCCCATGGGCGCATTGGCATGCCTTGGCCGTGCCTTTTGCTTGCCCATGGGCGCCTTGGCATGCCTTGGCCTGGCCATGGGCGTGCCTAGGCATGCCGTTGGCTTGCCTTGGCCGAGCTTTGGCATGCCTTGGACGTGCCTTGGCCTGGCCATGGGCGCCTTGGCATGCCGTTGGCTTGCCCATGGGCGTGCCTTGGCATGCCTTTGGCTTGCCCATGGGCGCCTTGGCATGCCTTGGGCTGGCCATGGGCGTGCCTTGGCAAGCCTTGGCCTGACCATGGGCGTGCCTTGGCATGCCCTAGACGTGCCTTTGGCTTGCCTTGGCATGCCTTTGGCTTGCCTTGGCCGTGCCTTTGGCTTGCTTTGGCCGTGCCTAGGCATGCCTTTGGCTTGCCCATGGGCGCCTTGGCATGCCTTGGCCTGGCCATGGGCGTGCAACTTTGGGGCAGTATACTCGGGTCGTTGTGCAAGAAACCAAGTCGTTGGGCAAGCTTCGTATGCAACATGGGGGAGGGGCTTTGGTTTCTCGTACGTTGAACCTCCATATTTTAGCTTGGTAGCCAACTTTGCCCAGGCATGGGCGCTCAACACCCACCCCTTCCCTATATATGCATTCTGAACAATTAGCATAGTGACAGGAACAGATATTAAATTTTTGAGGAATCATAATTTTTGAAAACCCTACCAAACGAGGTCGGATTGACACGAAATTTGGCGTGGGGCATCGGGACATTGAAATATGAGTTTCCCAAAAAAAAAATTTTGGTTTTCGGGTCGGGACGGGCCGCTTGGTGGGCCCGGTTGGTCCGTATGGCCTTTGGTGGGGGCAAGGTGTCCAAACGGGGTTGGATCGACACGAGGCTCTGTGAGGGTACTCGTGACCATGAGATATGACTGTCCAAGAGAAATGAACCCCCTTTCGTGTCGTGAAGGGCCCGCGGGCCGGGCTTGGTGGGCCCGTGGGCCTGTTTTGGGCAACTCCGCTTTAATGACACGAGGCGTTGCGTCCGGGACATGAGAGGAAACTTTATGAGCGGTTTATGGGGTCGGGGTTGGTAACCTCATGTTTTCGGGTCAACATGTTGACCGTGTCGTGCTCGGGCCCTCGACGTCACCACAAGTTTCACGAAAATGGGACTTGCAGCGGGGAAGCATTATCATGGGTATAGGTGGTGTGTTATGGAATCGTTAGTCGGTCACGATCGTTAGTCAGTCATGTGTTTAAAACGTAGATCCGTGTCGTGCTCGGACCCGAATGCGGACCGGGCTCGCTCGACATCAACGTTCCAGGTTTTTTTACAGAATGGGTCGACGTTAACGGGTATGGAATCATGACATCATGTCTTCGGGTTAACCCGAAGCCGATGGACCGTAACAGGTTTGTCGAACAGCGTGCTAACCTTACCGGGCAGCGGGCCAGGTTTGCCGGGCAACGTGGATACTTTACCGGGCAACGCCGACATTTTATCGGGTAACGTGCTAACCTTACCGGGCAACGTGCCCAGGTTACCGGCAACGTGCCGTGCATTTATCGGGTAACGTGCCAGGTTTACCGGCCAGCTTTGGTTTTGCAAGTCATTGTGGCCAGGTTATCGGGCGACGTGACTTGCGAACATGAGAGGAAACTTTATGACCAGCTTATCGGGTAAAGTGCCAGGATTACAGGCCAGTTTGCTAAATGTCATGTGTTGATTGTATAAAACAATATAATCATGGTGGATATACACATTCATAGCATTGCAGCTACTTGTGCCTCGTATCCACAGAACTTCACAGTTAAGCGTGCTTCGTCTAGAGTAGTACTAGGATGGTTGACCCCACTGGGAAGTCTTGATTCTTTTATTTTTTTACCTTTTGGGAAATGTATAAATGAATAAGCTAAGGCTTCTATTTCGGTTGCGATCATACCAGCACTAATGCACCGGATCCCATCAGAACTCCGCAGTTAAGCGTGCTTGGGCGAGAGTAGTACTAGGATGGGTGACCCCCTGGGAAGTCCTCGTGTTGCAACCCTTTTTTTTGCTACTTTTATGTTTTTGTGCATGACTTGGTGCCATGTTTGGGTTGAGTTGTTTTGTGCATTTCCAACTTTCTCGCAAAAGTTCAAGACACGTGCCATTTCAACTTGGTGCTGCGCCAACACTTGTATGATTTACATACGGCCAGCCTCGGGCTCGTAGTTGGACTGTATGAGTTTAAGCTTGGTGCCGCGCCAACACTGACTTACGTGTTTCCAACACTCGTACGAATTTCATGTGTGTAATAT